>NW_006204616.1:26628-30015 GCF_000334495.1 Tupaia belangeri chinensis | reverse complement strand
GCAGATCCACAAGTGTAGGTGAGTCTCCAGGGAATGCAGTTTCAGGAAAGCAGTTCTAGTACGCAGGGATGATTATCAGCTGATGCGGCACAGCAGTCATCTTGTAGTTACCAGTAATGGTGTTGTGGGGCTCTGCAGTGTGAGTTGTCCTTGGGTATCTGTTTTCTTTAAGAATGGCAGAGTAGTTCTTGTTTTTCCCTGAGGTAATGCAGGGCTGATAACTGTCATCTTCTCAAGTTGCAAGTTCTTCAACCTTGTTTTCGGCCTCCGGGCCATCCAGCGCCCTGAGAGGCCAGGGAGGCCGGCCCCCGGCGCTCGGCTGCGCAGGGGCGTAAGCCCCTGGCCGCGGGGCCCCCGGAGGGGGAACGGGGGCCAGGCCGTTCCCGGCACGCGGCTGCGCATTTTATCCAAATTTTAAAAATTGGTTTTGGGTTTTATATTTAGATGTATGATCCATCTCATAATAATTTTTGTATTTGTTGTGAGTAACTGTCAAAATTCAGGGGTTTTTTTTGCATATGGCTAATCAGTTGTTCTGGAATCATTTATTGAAAAGATTATACTTTTTCCATTGAATTGTTTTATACCTTTATTGAAAAGTAATGAAAATATATGTGTGCAATTATTTCTTGACTCTCTTTCATTTTTATACCAATACCCACATCGTTTTGATTACTGTATCTGGAAATCAGGTAGTGTTTATCTATAACTTTGTTATTTTGTTTCAAAATTGTTTTGCCTAATCTAGGTACTTTGCAGTTGTATATACATTTTAGAACTGGCTTGTTCATTTATGTAACTTAGCAATAGCGATCTTCCAGTTTGGAACATAGGATATCTTCTTTGATTGATCTCAGTAATATTTATAATTTTCAGTGTAAGGCCTTGCATATTTTTAATCAAATTTATTTATCAGTATATTTTGTCTATTGTGATGCTATTGTAAATGGTATTTTAAATTTTAAATTCTGATAATTTCTAGTGATCGATAATTGCTAGTGAGCTTTAAAAATTCTTTTATTTAACTTTATTTATTTATTAATTTATTTTAACTTGACCCCAGAGGGACAGAGTGAGAGAGAAAGAGAGGGAAGAAAGTGAGAAAGAAAGCCATCAGGTCCAGGACTCGAACTGCTGTCAGCCATGTGGGAGTCCAGCACCCTTAACCACCACATCACTTGCTGACCTCCAAAATACAGTTGATTTTGTAAGTTGGCTTTTTATCCTGCAACCTTACTAAACTCATTTAGTCATTTTCTTTGTAGATTTCTTAGACTATAGACAATAAAGCCTGTTGTGAAAAAGACAGCTTTATTTCTTCCTTTACAATACAAAACATTTGGTCAGCCAAATGGGATCTGGCTTTCCAAACCACTAGGTCATAGAGCTGACCTGGTCTGTAGTTTTTTAATGTGTAAATTCTTTTTTCTGGTTTTGGCATCGATTTAATTCTGGCCCATAAAATAGGTTGTATAATGTCCTTTCCTTTTCATATTTCTCAAAGAGTTGTATAAGAGTGAAATTTTTTTTTCTTCAAAGTTTTGTAGAGGGGCCAGCAGGTGGTTCGAGTCATGGACCCAGCAAGTTGAAACCCACATTGGGTGCATGTGTGTACATGCCTCAAATCCCAAGACGAGAATGGAGGAGAAAGAATTATGGCATGGTCATCTCCCTGGGGGGTGGGGATGATTTCTCACTTTACCTTTCACTGTCTCTCACTATCTTTCTCTCTGTCTCTTTAATGAAGGTATGCGCTCTATGGCAAAAAACCTGTTTTTAAAAAGTTTGGTAGGGGACCAGCAGTTAGCATAATGGCTATGTCGTTGGACTCCCACGTAGTCGATCGCGATTTGAGTCTCAGATCCGGTGGATTAAACTCACGCTGGGCGCGTGTGCATGCGTGCCCAAGATCCTGAGAGGAGAATGGAGGAGAAGGAATTGCGGCATGGCCATCCCTTCTGGGGGGTGATTTCTCGCTTTCTATCTCTCTGTCTCTCTCTGTCCGACAAACGCACGTGCCCTATAGCAAAAACCTCTCCAAAAAAAAGAAAAAGAAAAAAAAAAAGTTTGGTAGAATTCATTAGTGAAGCCAACTGGGTCTGACGTTTTCATCATGGGAGGGACTTAACTACAAACTCAATTTATTTAATATATATTTAGTTAGTTAGTTACTTGTTGATAATTAGCTAGCTAGCTAGTTAGCTAGTGGGTGCTGTGCTTACGAGAGAGAGAGAGAGAGAAGGAAGAAAGTGAGAAAGCACCCCTTAGAGGGAACAGTCACACCACAATCCTTTTTTTTTCTATTTCTCTTTTTGAGATTTTGGGCACACACATGTACCTGGAATGTTCTTCAAGCCACTGGGTACAGGACTCAAACTGTGCTGTCGGCTATGCATGATCCAGCCATCTTAACCACATCACTGACTGGCTCTTGCAAGGCTTTTAAAAATCAGCTTGAATTTGTCTGTTTCAACTGCTATTAAAACAAAAACAAACAAACAAAAAACATAAACTAGATAGTTTAGAAGCACCAGAAATTTACTACTTACAGTTCTGGGATCTGGGAAATTCAAGATCAAGATATCAGCAGATTTGATGTCTAGTAAGAGACCACTTTCTGGTTCATAGATGTCATATTCTAGCTGTTATCACATGACAGAAGAGGTAAGGCAGCTCTCTAGAGATTCTATTTTTAAAATACCTTGTATTTAAATATTTATTTAAAAATTATGATTTCTGGTTTACATATAATCAATGTGTGTTTTTGCAGGCTAGCATATGCTTTTTTTAGACATGCATACAGGACCAGCAGGTGATGTGGAGGCTAAGGCACTGGTTCCCACATGGCCAACTATGCAGTTGAAGTCTCAGACCCAATGGATTGAAAGTCACACCAGGCATCACACCAGGCACATATGTGTGCTTGCTCAAAATCTAAAGAGGAGCATAACCATCCTCCCTGGGAGATGATTTCTCACTTTCCCTCTTTCTCTCTCTCTCTTTCTCTACCTCTCTCTGTCTGGAAAATACATGTACCTTATAGCAAAAAAAAAAAAAAAGACATAGATACAGTGTGTAATAATTAAAATCACATATTAATCTTCTTCAATATTGAATATTACATTATGTTGTACACACTTGTTATGAGTTCTACTAGGTTTTTTTAAGTATGTATTAAGTTTTGTTTTTTTTTAAAGATTTTTGCTGTAGGGCTCATACACTCATGGGAGAGACAGAGAGGAAGTGAGAAATCACACACCCCCACACACAAGGGAATAATCCCTTCTCCTTCATTTTTCTCTTGGGATTTTAGGCATGCACACACACACTCCCAGCATGAACTTCAAGCCTCCAGGTCCAGGACTCAAAACACAGTTGGCGGCGCGG
>NW_006204616.1:16769-23619 GCF_000334495.1 Tupaia belangeri chinensis | reverse complement strand
TTGCATTCTTCTCTTTTTTTTTTTAATAAAAAAGAGTTTTTCCTTTTTTTAAAAAAATTGTTTATTTATTTATCTATTTATTTGTTGAGATTTTCAAGCATCTGGGTCCTGTACTTGAACCATGCTCAAATATGTGGGAATCTAGCACCTTAACCATCATGCCATCTGCTGGTCCCTTTATATGTATTCTTGTGCCTATTAAAAATTTTCCCACCTTCGCTGCCATTGCTCCTGGAGCCTGCACCAGAGCAGCAAGAACAGCAGTCAGTGAGACAAAAGGAGTCAGGAAGACCTCCTCAGGCCTCCCACTGCCTTCTGACTGCTCCAGGTACATCCTAAACCAGTTCCTGCCACATCCCTTCACTGACATTACTCCAGGAGCGTGTGCCATGGAACAGGGAGCAACAGCAATAAGTGAGACCAACTAAGGCAGGAAGACCACATTAGACCTCTAGCTGCTTTCCACACATCCAGGAATATTTTGAGATTTCATAGTTTTTGTTTTCAAAGAGAGCTTTTTGCTATAGGGCATGTGCACTTGCTGGATAGACAGAGAGACAGAAAGTGAAAAGTCACCCACCCACCCCCAGAGGGGTGGCCATGCCACAATCCCTTCTCCTCTATTCTCCTCTTGGGATTTTGGGCAAGCATTTTTTTAAGCACAAACATGTGCCTGGCATGAGTTTCAAGCCTCTGGGTCCAGGACTCAAACTGCAGTCGACCATGTGGGAGTCCAGCTACCTAATCATTATTATGCTATATGCTAGTACCAAGATTTCAGTTTTCTGAATTGCACAGCACACATAGCACATAGTGTGCCATGCAACTCCTACTCCCTCCCCCAGTTAAAACTCTCCAGTTCAGCCCCACCTGGGGCTGGGAAAGGAATCAACACATAAAGCAGGCTATATATACACTTCTCTGACTGGAACAAAATAACCTCTATCAAGAACATGTCTGGGAACCAGCAGTTAGTGTAATGGCTATGTCACTGGACTCCCATGTAGTCAACCGCGGTTCGCATCCTGGACCCGGTGGCTTAAAACTCACGCTGGGTGCATGTGTGTGCGTGCCCAAGATCCTGAGAGGAGAATGGAAGAGAAGGGATTGCGGCATGACCATCCCCCCTGGGGGGTGATTTCTCGCTTTCTGTCTCTCTGTCTCTCTCTGTCTGGCTGGCTAGCACACGCACAAGATCCCAAGCGGAGAATGGAGGAGAAGAGATTGTGGCATGGCCATCCCTCCTGGGGAGTGATTTCTCGCTTTCTGTCTCTCTGTCTCTCTCTGTCTTTCTGGCGAGCACACGCACCCTATAGTGAAAACCTCTCCAGAAAAAGAAAAAAGAAAAAAACACGTCCGAGAAGTAGAACTCTTCTTTCCCCACCCCAACACTATAGAATTGATACCAGAAAAGTAGAAAGAAGGGGTATAATCCATCTGATGACAAGAAACCAAAGCAGAAGTACAAGAAGTATGCAAAAACATGGAAACAACTCTTCCTCAATGGAACAGAATGACTCTCCAACCATAGAGAGCACAGAATAATTTCCAGGAATGTCAGAAATAGAGTTCAGAATATTCATGGTTACAGAGATGAAGAAGTCTTTCCAGAATTTGAAGAAGGTGATAGACATCATTAAAAGGACCAATCAGAACTTCTAGAGATGAAGACAGTAGTACAAGAAAGTAAGACCTCCTTCTAAAGTATTTATAGCAGATTGGACCATGCAGAAGACAGAATCTTTGAGCTGGAAAACAAAACCTTTAGACATTTATTAAAACCACCAAAAATAATTTTTAAAAAATTTAAATGAGAACAACATACAGGAACTACTAGACACTGTTAAATCCCCAAATATCTGAATAGGTTTTCCAGAAGGTGAAGAATCAGACAGGGCATATATCTGTTCTGTGAAATATGTGCAGAAAAATCTCCAAATCTAGAGAAGCATGCAGACATCCAGACCCAAGAAATAAAAAAGAACCTGAATGGAATAAACATAAGAAGGTCTTCTCCATGGCACATCATAACCAGAATGGTAAAAAATCACAGACAAATACAAGATTCTAAAAATGACAAGAGAGAAACATCAAGTTCAAAATACTAAAACAATTTCAATCAAGAACACTGTATCTGGCAAGATTATCCTTCAAATAAGAAGGACAAATAAAATCATTCACAGACAAAAACTGAAAGAATTCACCAATACTAGATCAACTCTTTAAGAAATACTGAAGGGAGTACTATACCTGGAAAACTAAAGAGAGCCAAGCAGAAATAAGAGAACAAACAAACAAACAAACAACAACAAAAGGAAAATGGCTTTTAAAACAAATGGCAGGGACATATCCACAAATACTGATAACTACATTGAATGTTAATGAATTAAATTCTCCAATCAAAAGACACAGATTAGCTGAATAGATTTAAAAGAAAAAAAACACAGAAAGCCTCTATTTGTTGCTTGTAACAAATGTACTTCATGGATAAAGACATACATAGACTAAAAGTGAAGGTCTGGAAAAAGATACTACATTCAAATGGGATTTTTTAAAAAGCTGGAATCATGATACTGCTATCAGACAAAATAGGCTTTAAAACAAAAATTGTGAAAAGAGACAAGGACATTATATAGTACTAAAAGGGCTTATTCACCAAGAAGATATAAAACTTATGAATATCTATGCACCCAACTCAAGGGCAACCAAATACATGAAAGAAAGACTGCTAGATATAAAGGGAGTGATAGAATGTAATACACTAATCGTTGGGGATCTCAATACCTACTATCTCCTTTGGACAGATTATCTAGACAAATAATAAGCAAAGAGATATAGGATCTAAATGACACCATAAATCATATGGACTTGACAGATGTCTTAGAACTTTCCACCCAACAACCACAAAATATACATTTTTCTCACTCCCGTGTGGAACCTTGTCGAAGATTGACCACATGATAGGGAACAAAACAAGCCTTTACAAATTCAAAGGCATAGAAACTATATCTAGAATCTACTCTGACCATGATGGAATTATACTGGAAATTAGATTCAGAAAAAAACCCTAGAAAATGCACAAACATATGGAAACTAAATGACCTAAGCCTGAATGACTTCAAAACCATTGAAGAAAATAAGACTGAAATTAAAAGATTCACTGATACCAATAATAACATGAGTACCTGAGTTTCCATAATCTATGAACACAGCAAAAGTAGTCATAAAAGAGAAGTTCATAGCACTTAGTGCATTTAAGAAAAAATGGAAAGATGGCAAATAGACAACCTAACTACACACTTTAGGAAACTGAAAAAAAAAATGCCAGGAGAAAAGAAATAATAAAGATTTGAGCAGAAATAAACAAAATGAAATAAACGAACTATACAGAAAATAAACCAAATGCCAGTTCTTTGAGAAGTTAAACAAAATTGATGCATTGTTAGCTAGACTAATTAAGAAAAAAAGAGAAAGGAACTAGATAAATCAAAATCACAGTGAAGCCAGATGCTTATGCCTAACACTGTGGACTGTGGCTCCTGTATCTTATGAGGTATATTTGCTTACTTAAACTACCATGTTCCTCAAGCAAGATGAGAAATCATGGAGACTCTAATCAAAGACCTTCAGAGACTGAAGTACAGAGGATATGATTCTGCTGTTGTAGGCTTTGATGGAAGTAATGACAAAGAATGGGAAGCCAATCCCTACAAAATCCACCTCATTAAGAGGAAAGGAAAAATGAAAACACTGGATGAAGATGTTCACAAACAACAATATATGAATTTGTATATCGAATTTGATGTGCACTTTGCAATAGCTCATATCCATTGGGCAACACATGGAGAACCCAATCCTGTCAATAGTCATCTCCAGTGGTCTGATAAAAATAATGAATTTATTGTTATTCATAATAAAATCAACACCAACTACAAAGACTTGAAAAAGTTTTTGGAAAGCAAAGGCTATGATTTTGAATCTGAAACAGACACGGAGACCATTGCCAAGCTTGTTAAGTATATGTATGACAACCGGGAAAGTAAAGATATCAGTTTTACTACCTTGGTGGGAAGACTTATCTAATGATGGGAAGGAGTTTTTTGCACTTGTATTTAAAAGTGTTCATTTCCCTAGGCAAGCAGCTGGCACAAGATGAGGTAGCCCTCTGTTGCAGAGTATATGGAGTGAACATAAGCTTTCTACTGATCACATTCTGATACTCTACAGAACAGGCAAAGACAAGAAAGGAAGCTGCAGCCTCTCCAGTGTGGACAGCACAACTTGCATTTTCCCTGTTGAAGATAAAGCAGTAGAGCACTACTTTGCTTCTGATGCAAGTGCTATCACAGAACACATCAATCTTGTCATCTTTCTAGAAGATGATGTCATAGTGGAGGTGAATGACCATCTTTCTATCCATCAAATTAAACAAACTCCTGGAGATCACCCTGGACAAGCTGTGCAAACCCTCCAAATGGAACACCAGCAGATTATGAAAGGCAACTTCAGTTCATTTATGCAGAACGCAATTTTTGAGCAACTAGAATCTGTTGTGAACACAATGAGAGGAAGAGCCAACTTTGATGACTACATTGTTAGCCTGGGTAGTTTGAAGGATCACATTAAGGAGATCCAGAGATGTAGGCATTTGATTCTTATTGGTTGTGGAACAAGTTCTCATGCCGGTGTAGCAACATGGAAAGTTCTGGAGGAAATGACTGAGCTACCTGTGATGGTAGAACTAGCCAGTTCCTGGATAGAAACATACTAATTTTTTGAGAAGAAGCAAGGGGCAGGCCTTCAGAAGAAGACACCTTCATGGCTCCTGAGAACTAGTGATTTCAGGGAAAAAAGAGAAATGAAGATTTTCTACTGATAATTCAGCCTCCTGCCCACAGACTCCAGTGGTAGAAAGTCCCTCACGCCTTCTCTTTGTCTCTGTCTCTGTTTCTGTCTCTCTCTGCCTCTGTCTCTGTCTTCTCTTTATTTTTGCAATTTTTCCTTTAAAATTTTTTAAAAAAATATTTGTTTAATTTTATTTATTCATTCATTGATTTTAATTTGACCAGAGAGAGACACACACAGAGAGAGAGAGAGAAAGTGAGAAAGCAAGCCACCAAGTTCAGGACTCAGACCATGGTCAGCCATGTGGGAGTGTTCAGCACCTTAACCACCACCCTACTTGCTGGTCCCTTTTAAAATTTTTTTTAAGGTAAAGTCTTTTCTCAGCTTTCAGTCCCTCCTTTACCTTTATCCTGTTGATAACTCCCTCTCTCTCTCCCACCCAGGAAAGAGGCAAGGGGCAGGCCTTCAGAAGAAGACACCTTCATGGTTCCTGAAAACTAGTGATTTTGTGTGGTGTGCATGCACATCATGCAGTTTTCTATTTCTTGTTTTTTAAAAAATACATATATAATTCTTTTAGTTGTTTTTTTTCCTTCTTTTTTTTCTCTGTTTCTTGGTTGCTGCTGTTGTTGCTGTTGTCTCTCTCTCTGTTTCCTTTATTTTTTCTTTTATCTCATCTCTCTGCTCTTCAATCTCCATTCACTGTGTTTCTAGACAGATCTAATGAAACTATAGTGAAACATCCAAACACAGTTAGGGTTAACATATTTCTCAGTATCTACTGAATCTGCTGCGAAAAGGAATCAAAACAGAATGGCAAAGAGATTCCAGATCACCTTTTTCTAAACGCTCCTGAATGCTCAGACTGAACTTCAAGTTTAGGAAGAAACACGCAATCTATCAGATGACCAGAAATCACCACAGGGTTGCAAGAAATATGGGAAAGCAAGAAAATATCTCTCCTCCCAGGGAAAAGAATAACTCCTCTTCATCCACAGATGGTTCAATGGAAATCATGGAAATGCCTGATAAAGAATTTAGAATATTCATAATGGGGAAGTTAACAAAGATGAAAGAAAAGAGAGCCAATGAACTGCAGAAGAGAAAGGAGAAAGGTGCTGATGAGTCCCAGGAGGTGAGGAAATTCTTGCAAGATCTAAAAGAGGAATGACATGCTTTAAAAAATAATGAAATGTACCTGTTAACAATGAAGGCTATAATACAGGAAGTCAAAATCTCCCTTGAAAGTATGAAAAGCAGACTAGATCATACAGAAAGTAGAATCTGAAGATTCTACTGAAGAAGAGAAAGTTGCTGGGCTATAAAAATTCACCATGAAGACAGAAAATGGCCCCCAAAAATGAGAATAATATACAAGAAATACTAGATACCATCAAATGTCCAAACATCTGGATAATTGGTATCCCAGAAAGTGAAGACTCATGAGGGCATTGATAATCTATTCCATGAAATCCTGCAAGAAAACTTTCTAAACCTAAAGAGGCACTCAAAGATCCAGTCCCAAGAAATACAAAGGACCCCAAATAGAATCAATCCAAGAAGATCTTCTCTAAGACACATCATAGTCAGATTGACCAAAACCACAAAGACAAGATACTAAGATTGGCAAAAGAGAAATGGCATGTTACCTACAAAGGATATCCCATCAGGCTAACAGCAGAGCTCTCATTGGAAACAATGTGAGCGAGAAAAGAATGGGAAAATATATTCAAAATGTTAAGGGAAAAGCAATTTAAACCAAGGATACTGTACCCGGCAAGATTATGCTTCATATGGGAAGAAAAGACATGAACATTCTCAGATAAACAAAATCTGAAAGATTTACCAGCACCAGACCAGAACTCCAAGAAGTTCTTAAGGGAATGCTATATCAGAAAAATTAAATTCAGACACACAGAAATAAGAATTACAAGAATTCAAAAACTGGGAACCAGCAGTTAGCGTAATGGCTATGTCGCTGGATTCCCACGTCGACGACCGCGGT
>NW_006204616.1:10762-16370 GCF_000334495.1 Tupaia belangeri chinensis | reverse complement strand
TATATATATATATATATATATGAAACTAGAAATGGAAAATTATTGACAATAACATGCATGATTAAGCCACTATGCGGTATATTCTGGATGGGAAATCACATTTTGTATGCTGTGATGATGCTTAGGAAATGAATGTAAGTTAACTAATTTTAAAAAATGTTTCAGGGGAAAAAAACCTGAAAACTGTGATTTTTTGAAATTAAAAAATGCAATAGAAATACCTATTTGATGACTGCAGTAAGATATATAGCCCCAGCTAGGTGCTAGTTTAGAGTATGTTCATTCTACTCACTTAAGTTTATGCTTAAAGTCAGATTTGTGTTCATGGATATGTATATATCAGCTATGTTTGCTATTGAAAATATTTAGATTAATTAAGATCTTTAGTGAATCAATAAAATGTGGGGTGAAAAAGGCAACCATGGATACCAGAGACAGTGTGGGAGGAGGGTAGGAGATGGCAGAGGGTGAGAGAGAGGGAATCAAGGATGAAAAAAAGAAAAGCAAAATATACCGGAAACAAGAAGTGGAAAATTATTTGTTGCTGATAACACGTATGTTGATGTGCTTGATTGAGTCAATATACAGTGTATTGTGTTTGGAAAATCTCATTTTGTATGTTATAATGATGTATAGTAAATGAATGTAAATAAATAAATTTAAATTTTAAAAAATATCTGTAATCTTACCACCAGTAAAATTTTAAAAAAAAGAAACACACCAGTTTTTCAAGATTATGTTTGCTTTTTCATTAGTCAATCAGGTGAGACAGCAGATACTTTGATGGGTCTTCACTACTATAAGGAGAGTGAAGCTTTAATTGTGGGGATCACGAATACAGTTAGCAATTCTATATCATGGGAGACAGATTGTAGAGTTCACATTAATGTTGGTCCTGAGATTGGGGTGGCCAGTAGGAAGGCTTACAGCAGCCAGTTTGTGTCCCTTGTGATGTTTGCCCTTATGTGTGATGACAGGATCTCCATGTAAGAACAATGCAAGGAGATCATGCTTGGATCGAAACGGCTGCCAGATTTGATTAAGGAAGTACTGAGCATGGATGATGAAATCCAGAAATTGGCAATAGAACTTTATCATCAGAAGTCAATCCTGATAATGGGATAGGACTACAAATAGTCTACTTGTCTTGTAGGAACACTGAAAATCAAAGAGATTACTTAAATGCACTCTGAAGGCATCCTTGTTGGTGAGTTGAAACAAGGCTTTCTGGCTTTGGTGGATAAGTTGATGCCTGTCATCATGATGTCATGAGAGACCACTCTTAAGCTAAGTGTCAGAATGCCTTCCAGTAGGTAGTTGCTAGGCAGGGGTGCCCTGAGGTGATTTGTGATAAGGCGGACACAGAGACCATTAAGAACACAAAAAGAATGATCAAGGTGCCTACTTGGTGGTTGGTCTGCTTGCAGGGCATTCTAAGCATGATTCCTTTACAGCTGCTGGCTTTCCACCTGGCTGTGCTGAGAGGTTACCATATTGATTTCCCATGAAATCTTGCCGAATCTGTAACTGTAGAATGAAGAGCATCCAAAACTCTGGATGATTAAGAACTCAAGACACCTTTTGTATTTAAAACCTTGATTTAAAATATCACTCCTTGAAGCCTTTTTTTTTAGTAAATCCTTATTTATATATCAGTTATAACTATTCCTGATCTTTGCTAGCAGATAGTATATCACAGAATACTTGGTAGGCAGGGCTGAATTGAGAAGGTTTATGTGTGACTAGTGTGCTGAGCATTTGCTTTTCAACAATTTGCGTAGTTGACATGTAAATATTTCCCCCCAAATATTTAAAACCATAGTGTCTTTGTTGTTATAGAGTCACACAAAAAATTATAAGAAATATTTTGAACATTACCTTTAAAATTCAGCATTTTGAAATTTTGAAAGTTGTTTATTAACTGTCAAGAACTACGGAGTATGAAAATATTTTTTTGCTATGCAAAGAAAATGTTTGTGAAAAAATGTAAAAATAAATAAATGGGAAAAAACCCTACAAACAAAACCAGAGCGGAATAGAGAGAGAGAGAGACAGATGTGGGAGGGGGGTGAGAAAGCAAACTGCCAGGTCTGGGACTCAAACCACAGTCAGCATGTGGGAGTCCAGCGCCATTAACCACCACGCCACCTGCTGGTCCCATTTTTTTAAAAGTTTTTAAAACACTTCTCATGTCTGACCTCTCCTTTCTCTTGCTAATGTCAGAAGCCATTTAAATCTGAAGTGTGTCCTGTGGTGTTCATTTTTCCCCCTTTTTTTTTAAAAAAAATTTTTTGCAGTAAGCTATATAGCCCCAGCAAGGTGCTACTTTATAGTATGATCACTTTACTCACTGAGGTTTACACCTAAAGTCAGACATGCATTCATAAATATGTATATATCAGCTGTGCTTGCTATTGAAAGTCTTTAAATTAATTAAGATCTTTAGTGAATCAATAAAATGTGAAAAAAAAAAGGCGTGGAAACAACTGTACATACCAGAGACAGTGTGGAAAAAGGGGAGGAGTTGGCAGAGGGTGAGAGGTAGGAATCAAGGGGGGGGGGAAGAAAGCAAAATATATAAGAAACAAGAAATAGAAAATTATTTGTTGATGATAACATGTATGGTAATATCCTTGATTGAGTCAATATACAATGTATACTGGATGGAAAAATCTCATTTTGTATACTGTATTGATGTACAGAGAATGACTGTAAATACATAAATAGACAAATAAATTGAATTTTTTTTCCTTTTTTTGGTTGTTATTGTCTTTTTTTTCTTTTCCCTTTCCTTTTTTTTTTTTTTTTTTTAACTTTTTTTACCCCCCCTTTTTCCCCCTTTTTTTTTCTGCTGTTCAGCCTCCATACACTGAGTATCTAGACAGGCCTGTGTGCACATCTGACTACTTTTAGGGTCATATAAATCCTGAACCTTTACTGAACCTGTTGCCTGAAGGAAGAAGCTCATCTTTATAAATCTGAACTCAGAATCTTTTTCCGTGGATACCACATTGCAAAACACAGTAGAGGAGAGAAATTGTCACAGAAGTACCTTACAGTAAAGGGAAGCACATAATCTTACAGTTGCAGAAACCCTATCAAAGCAATTAGCCAAAGTGAATATACCATCAAGTGACTAAAATTCATAGACGAGAGATGTAGAGTGAGCAGCAGGGAGAAGTACTGAGCTGCAGAGAGAGCATGGCTCATAACCCTCCACAGGCCAGGGAACTTTCAGTTGAAACCCCGCAGATCAGCCCAGGTGTACCTATCCCTTAGAAACTGTGAGATCTTGGGGCTAGAAGGTGGCAAAGTGGTTAAAGGTGCTGAATTCCAACATGGCTGACCGTGATTTGAGTCCTGGACCTATCAGCTCTCTCTCTCTCTCTCCATCTCTGGTCAAATTAAAAAATAAATAAAGTTAAATAAAATATTTTTTAATTTTTTGGAGAGGTTTTTGCTAAAGAGCACATGCGTTCACCAGAAAGACAGAGACAGAGAGACGGAAAGTGAGAAATCACCCCCCAGGGGGTATGGCCATGCCACAATCCCTTCTCCTCCATTCTCCTCTCAGGATCTTGGACATGCATGCATTCGCACAGGGTGTGAGTTTAAGCCACCAGGTCCGAGACTCAAACTGTGGTTGACTACATGGGAGTCCAGTGAAATAGCCATTGTGCCAATTGCTGGTCCCAAGTCTACCACCTCTTTAGCAGACAAAGAAAGAAAGAATGAAAGAAAGAAAGAAAGAAAGAAAGAAAGAAAGAAAGAAAGAAAGAAAGAAAGAAAGAAAGAAAGAAAGAAAAAGAAACTGTGAGGCCTTTGTAATATCCAGTCCCAAAGTCAAAAGTGCAGGTTGTTTGGTGAGCATGAGGGAAACTGGAGAGAGATCGTGAATAATCTCCTCCCAGACACCTCTAAACACTCAGAATTAAACTGCAAGAAATCAAGAAGAAACGTATAACCCATCAGATGACCCAAAACCACTGCAGCAGCACAAGTAATGTGAAAAAAGAAGAAAATATCTCTCCCTCAAGGGAAAAGAACAACCCTTCATCATTCATAGGTAGTAAACTCATGGAAACATCTGATAAAGAATCCAGAATATTCAGAGTCACAAAACTAAATGAGATGCAAGAGATGAGAGACAATGAACTACAGAAGGTCCAAGATAAAAGAGACAATGAGTTCCAGGAGGTGAGGAAGTTCTTCCATTGTTTGAAAGAAGAAATACACAGCATAAAAAAAGAATCAGATGGAACTGTTAGAGATGAAGGCTGTAATACAGAAAATCAAAACCTCCCTTGAAAGTATTAGAGGCCGATTAGACCAAGATCGAATCTTGGATATTAAAAACAATACCTCTGGGGGACCAGCAGGTGGTGTGGTGGTTAAGGTGCTGGAATTCCCACATGGCCAACCATGGTTCAAGTCCTGGACCTGGTGGCTTGCTTTCTCACTCTCCGTCTCTCTCTCTCTTGCTCTCTATGTCTTTCTCTGGCAAAACACATGTGAAAATAATAATGATAAATAAATAAATAAATAAAAATAATTATTAAAAAAAACCCTCTGACCTAGAAAAAAAATCACCAAAAAGACTAAGAAAATAACCCCCTAAAATGAGAATAATATCCGAGAAATACTAGATACCATTAAGTACCCAAACATTCAGATTGCTTGTATCCCAAAAGGTGAAGAAACTAATAAGGGCTTTGATAATCTACTTGATGAAATCCTGGAAGAAAACTTTCCAAACTTAGAGAGGCATTCAAATATCCAGACCCAAGAAATACAAAGGACCCCTACTAGAAACAAACTAAGATGATTTTCTCCAAGGCACATCATAGCCAGATTGGCCAAATCCACAGACAAAGATAAGATACTAAAATTGGTAAGAGAAATGTCAAGTCATTTACAAAGGTAATACCCTCAGGATAACATTGGACCTCTTATCAGAAACAATGCAAGCAAGGAAAGAATGGGAAAATATATTCAAAATGTTAGGTAAAAAACAATTTCACCCAAGAATACTAGACCAGCAAGTTTATACTTCATATGGGAAGAAAAGATAAAAAACATTCACAGATAAACAAAACCTGAAAAAATTTACCAATACCGGACCAGCTCTTCAAGAAGTTCTGAAGGGAGTGCTTTACCAGGAAAACTAAAGACACACACAGAGAAATAAGAGAACAAAAAGCAAACAAGAAAATGACCAACTTACTGTAGGAAGAAGCCTGGAAATATCAATAATAATGTTGAATATTAACTTCCAGGATTTAAAAGCAAATATTGGACCACAGTAACACTGCAAATTAAACAGCAGAGATTAATTATATGAGACTGAACTGATTAAATAGAATTTTATGACTTTTGACTAAAACATTACTGATTTTTTTTACTACACTTTGTTTTCCAGATTTAAGGATTTCTTTCTTTTTAAGCTGTTGATAGGATAAGCAATTTGTTAAAATGTTTTTGTTTGTTTTGAGTTTTTTATTTATTAATTTTTATACGTTCAATCACATTATTTAGCTTACCAAGAGAACATTTCCATATGTGAACATTTCTCTCCAGTCCAGTTGATCAAAATACCTTCAACAGATAA
>NW_006204616.1:9803-10693 GCF_000334495.1 Tupaia belangeri chinensis | reverse complement strand
CGCACCCGTGCCCCCCACCTCCACACACACCACATCTGGCATTCACACCCATCTCTTGTGTTTGTACATACTTTAGACAATCAGTATCAGTCATGGAGTGCAGAAACTCGGTATATATTATTTGGGGACATACAATGTCTCTCCTTCATAGCCTGACTTGCTTCACTCAGCAGTAAATCTTCCATATTCTTCCACTTTCTGTCAAAAGCCAGGATTTTGTTGGTTTTTATGGCTGAATACTATTCTATAGAGTATATGTGCCACAATTATTCAGTCCATTTATCCGTAAGGGGGCATTTGGGTTGGTTCCATGTCTTAGCAATCTGGAATAATGCGGCAACAAACATCAATGTGCAAGCACTTTTCCAATGAAGAAATCTGAGCTTTGGCTAAATACCAAGGAGTGGGATTGCTGGATCATAAGGAAATTCTATTTGTAGACTTTTGAGTAATCTCCAAATTGTTCTCTACAGTGGCTGGACCAATTTACATTCCCACCAGCAGTGTAAGAGAGTTCCCCTTTCACCACACCTTTGTCAACACTTATCATTTTTTCTTTTTTTAATCTTAGACATTCTGACTGGGGTTAGGTGGTATCTAATCATTGTTTTGATCTGCATTTCCCTGACAACGAGGGATGTTGAACATTTTTTCATATGCCTTTTGGCAATTTGTATATCATCTTTAAAGAGTGTGCTTTTTTCAACTCCTTCTCCCATCTTTTAATAGGGTTGATCATCTTTGTTCCAAACAGATGCTTGAGTTCCTTGTGTATTCTGGTTATCAGTCCCTGATCTGATGCATAATTTTCAAAAATATTTTCCCCTTCTGAGGGCTGTCAATTCACACTAATTACTGTGTCTTTTGCCATGCAGAAACTTCTTAGTCTG
>NW_006204616.1:5104-9246 GCF_000334495.1 Tupaia belangeri chinensis | reverse complement strand
TGGGATTGCATTAAATAGGTAGATTAATTTGAGTAGAATTGCCATTTTGATTATATTAATTCTTCCAATCCAGGAACATGGGATGTCCTTCCACTTTTTTGTGTCATTTTCAATTTCTTTTTTAGCTTCTCATAGTTCTCCTTGTGGAAGTCATTAACCTCTTTGGTTAGATTTATTCCTGAATATTTGTACATTTTGTGGCTATAGTAAATGGAATAATTTTTTTCAGTTCTATCTCAATTTGCCTGTTGTTCGTATATGGAAATGATATACATTTCTATATATTGATTTTGTATCCTGCAAATTTACTGTATTTGTGCATTACTTCCAGACATTTTTTCATGGAAACCATCGGGTCTTCTATGTATACAATCATGTCATCTGTGAATAGAGAGAGTTTCACCTCTTCTTTTCCTATTTGAATGCCTCCCTCCCCCTCTTTTCTGATTGCTTTGGCGAGGACTTCTAGTACTATATTGAAAAAAAAAAAAGTGGAGAATGTGGCCATCCATCCTTATCTTGTACCCATTTTTAGTGGGAAAGCTTTCAGCTTTTCTCCCTTGAGGATGATGTTCACTATGGGTTTTTCATAGATAGCTTTTATTGTGTTGAGAAATGACCCTTCTATGCCGATTTTGCTGAGAGTCTTGATCATGAAGGGATGTTGTGTCTTATCAAATGCTTCTTCTGCATCAATTGATACGACCATATGGTTTTTATCTTTATTCCTGTTAATATGGTGTTATTACATTTATGGTTTTGCGTATGTTGAACCAACCTTGCATCCCTAGAATAAAGCCTACCTGATCAGGTAGATTATACGTGTCCAGGAATTTGTCCATCTCACCCAGTTTGTCTTGTTTCTTGGCATACAGTTGTTCATAGTATCCTCTAATGATGTTCTGCATTTCTACTTTGTCTGTTGTTATATTTCCTGCTTCATTGCAGATTTGATTCACCTGGTTCCTTTATCACCTCTTCTTAATAAGTCTCACTTGTGGTGTATTGATTTTGTTTATCTTTTTAAAGAACCAGCTTTTACTTTCATTTATTTTCTGTCTAGTTTGCTTATTTTCTATTTCATTTATTTCTGCTTGGATCTTTATTATTTCCTTTCTCTTGGAGTTTTTTGGATTATTTTGCTGTTGCTTTTCCAATTCTCTGAGGCATGATGTTAGGTTATCCATTTGCCTTCTTTCCGTCTTCCTCTTATGTGCACTAATTGCGATGAACTTCCCTCTTATGACTGCTTTAGCAGTGTCCCAAAGGTTATGGAAACTCATGTACTAATTGTCACAGGCTACCATGAATCTTTTTATTTCAGTCTTTATTTCTTTGGTAGTAGTGGAGTAATTCAGTAGTATGGTATTTAGTTTCTGTTTATTTGAATATTATTGAGGATTTCTCTTGAAATTAAAATCAATTTTAATTCCATCATGGTCAGAGAAGATGCTGGATATAGTTTCTATGCCTCTGAATCTGTAGAAGCTTGCTTTGTGTCCTATGATGTGGTCAATCTTCAAAAAGGTTCCATGCTGGGGTGAGAAAAAAGTGTGTCTTGTGGTTTTTGGATGGAAAGTTCTATAGATGTCTGTTAAGTCCATTTCATTTATGGTATCGTTTAGATCCTTTATCTCTTTACCTATTTTTTGTCTAGATGATCTGTCCTGTGGGGATAGTGCGGTGTTGAGATCTTCAACAATTAGTGTGTTGCAGTCTATCTCCCCTTTTATATCTAACAGTCTTTCCTTCACATATTTGGGTGCTCCTGTGTTAGGCGCATAGATATTTATAAGAGTTATATCTTCTTGATCTATAGAACCTTTTACTGCGATATAGTGCCCTTCTTTGTCTCTTCGAACAGTTTTTGTTTTAAAGCCTATTTTGTCAGAAATTAGTATCACAACTCCAGCTCTTTTTTGGTTCCCATTTGCATGGAAAACCTTTTTCCAGCCCTTCACTTTTAGTCTATGTATGTCTTTCTCCATGAGGTGGGTTTCTTGTAGGCAACACATAGAGGGTTTCTGTTGTTTTATCCATTCAGTCAGTCTGTACCTCTTGATTGGAGAATTTAATCCATAAACATCCAAAGTTATTATTGATGTTACCAGATCTGTCCCGACCTTTAAGTTGGCCATTGTCTTAGTTGCTTTTTATTCCTTTGTTTCTGTCTGTTAATTCTTTAGTTTTCGTGGAACAGTACTTTCTTCAGGGTTTCTTGAAGAGCTGGTCTGGTGTTGGCAAATTCTTTCAGGTTTTGTTTGTCTGAGAAGATTTTAATCTTTTTTTTCCCATATAAAGAATAATCTTGTAGGATATAGTAATTTGGGTTGAAATTGTTTCTCTCTTAACACTTTCAATACATCTTCCCATTCTTTCCTTGCTTGCATTGTTTCCGTTGAGAGGTCCAGTGTTAGACTGATGGGACAATCTTTGTAAGTCACTTCTTGCTTTTCTCTTGCCAGTTTTAGTATCATGTCTTTATCTGTGGTCTTGGGCATTCTGGCTAAGATGTGCTTTGGGGAAGTTGTTCTTGGGTTAATTGTATTTGGGGTCCTTTGTATTTCTTGGGTCTGGATGCTTGAGTGCCTTTCTAGGCTTGGGAAATTTTCTTCCAGTATTCCATGGAATAGATTTTCCATGCTGTTATTAGTTTCTTCACCTTCTGGGATGCCAATTATTAGGATGTTTGGGCGTCTTATGGAGTCTAGTATTTCTCGTATATTATTCTCATTTTTTTGTGTGTGATTTTCTCTATCTTTTTGGTGTTTTCTTCTAGGTCAGAGGTTTTATCGTACACATCGGAGATTCGATCTTCAGCAAGGTCTAATCGACTTTTAATACTTTCAAGACAGTTTTTGATTTCCTCTATTACAGGCTTCATCTCTAATAGTTCCCTCTGGTTCTTTCTTAGAGTGTCCAGTTCTTCTTTCATATCGTGGAAGGACTTCCTCATCTCCTGTAGTTTATTGTCTCTTTTCTGTTCCAACTCATAGAATTTGGTCACCATTGAATTTTCGAAATTCTTTCTCTGACATTTTGGTAGCGTCCTCCGTTTTCACGAAAGATGTAGGGAAGTTAATGTGTTCATTTGAGGGAGACATATTTCCTTGTTTGTTCAGACATGAGGCTCTTCTTTTACTTCTAGCCATTGGAAGATGTGCTCACTTTTAAATACCTCTTAGAAGAATGTTTCATTGATTAGGAGTGTGTTTCCTTTTTGCTGCGAATTGACAAGTGCCGAAGACTATGTTCTGTTGTTTTTAGTAATGTGGTCTCAAGAAAGATACTCTACTCAGGTGTCTGAAGAGCAATACCTCCTTTTCCACAGCTGGTTCAGTACAAGGGAAGATCCCAGAGAACTTTATTTTACTAGAAAATTTCAGATCTCTGATTCTAGGCCTAGCTAGTCCCTCTGGCAAGGTGAAATATGAGGAAGAGAAGATAATATAAGAGAAAAGAGTACAGAGGGAATAAAGAAAAAGTCGTGCGCCACGCTAATGTGGCTAGAGGCTTGGAGATGGCCCTAGCGGCTGCTGCAGCAAAAAGGACAGTCTGTGGGGAAAGGAAGAGGAGGGAATTAACAAAAGAATGGAGGGGAGTAAAGAAAAAAAAAAGAGAAAAGCTGCCTACATGCCTATGAGTCTGGGTGGGTCTTGGGCTGGGCAGCCTGGAAGTGAGGCGGTGGGGGCAGTGGTGCCCCTGCCTCAATGTCCCTTACTGCCCAGAGGCCTGGAGATGGAACAGGAGACTGCTGCAGCAAAAAGGACAGCCTGTGGGGGCTGTTTTTGTTTTTTTTTTTAAAACTGATGCATGAACTTTTCTCCCTTCCTGATCCCTCTGGAAATGGAAAATATTTGTGAGTGTTCTTACTTTGTGGTAGAAGGGTTATTTGCATAAGTTCAATAATACCTGTTGCTTTGCATCAGAAATTGGGAATACTCATTATTGCCAGGGCTTTGACTAGAATTTCATATCTAAAGAAATAACCAGATGGGAACCAGCAGTTAGCATAATGGCTATGTCGCTGGACTCCCACGTAGTCGAAGGCAGTTCACGTCCCGGACCCGGTGGCTTAAAACTCACGCCGGGCGCGTGTGCGTGCATGCCCAAGATCCCGAGAGGAGAATGGAGGAGAAGGG
>NW_006204616.1:2816-5005 GCF_000334495.1 Tupaia belangeri chinensis | reverse complement strand
AAAAAAAAAAAAAAAAAGAAAGAAAGAAAAAAGAAATAACCAGAAAACTATGGAACTAAGATAGATCTCAAGAAAGCCAATAGAAGCTCTTGAAAAGATTGCCGGGTACCATAAACAGTTCTGCCTGGCAAAAAGACTAGAGAGGCCATATGAAAGAATTCATACCATAAAATAACCTGGACTTTTCCAACCCAGCATTTTAATCAGCAGAGATTGCAGATGATCAGCCACAACCAGAGGATTACCTTGAGGAAGACTTTGAAGGAAGAAAAAAAGACTGATCTTTGCTACTAGATGGTAAACCACAGAGTATTTGGTAGGCAGAGCTGAGTTGGGAAGGTTCATATGTGAATTATTTATTGGGTGCTTGCTTTTCAATAGTATGAGTAGTTGACATGTAAATATTTTCTGAAAAATATTTAATACCTGACTGTCTCTGTTGTTATATAGTCACAAAAAATATAACAAATATTTTAAAAGTTATCTTTAAAATTCAGTTTTTTAGAAATTTTGAAAGTTCTTTATTAACTATCAAGAACTATGGAGTATGAGCAAAAATTTTGATATGTAAATGTTTGTGGGAAAATGTAAAAAAAATTATAAATAATAAAAAAGATTTTAAAACAGAAATATAAACATCTTTAGAAAATATTATGAGTGACTATACACCAACAATCAAGAAAACCTGGATAAGGCAGACAAATTTCTGGACATATATAAACTATCAAGACTGAATTGAGAAGACATAGAAAGCCTGAATAAACCAATAACAAGCAATGGAATTGAATCAGTGATAAATAATCTCCCAGCAAAGAAAAACCCAGGTCCCAATAGTTTCACTTTTTTGAGAAATTTTCGCTATAGGGCACGTGCGCTTGCCAGACAGACAGAGAGAGACATAGAGACAGAAAGCAAGAAATCACCCCCCGGGGGGGATGGTCACACTGCAATCCCTTCTCCTCCATTCTCCTCTTGGGGTCTTGGGCATGCACGCACATGCGCCCAGTGTGAGTTTTAAGCCACTGGGTCCAGGACGTGAACCGCGGTCGACTACGTGGGAGTCCAGCGACATAGCCATTATGCTAACTGCTGGTTCCCCCAATGGTTTCACTTTTGAATTCTACAAAACTTTTAAAGAAAAGCTAACCTGCATTCTACTCAACTATTTCTGAAGATTCAAAATGAAGGAACCCTCCCAAATTCATTTTATGAAGCCTCCATCACCTTCATCCACAAAACAGACAACAGCATAACCAAAAAAAGGAAACTACAAACCAATATCTCTGATTAAAATAGATGCAAAAATTCTCAACAAGATACTAGCAAATTGTAACCAATGACACATTAAAAGGTTATACACCACAGTCAAGTAGGCTTTATTCTAGGGATGCAATGGTGGTTCAACATATACAAAACCATACATGTAATGCTCCATAGTAACAGAAAGAAAGATTTTAAAAAATATGATTACATCAATTGATGAGGAAAAAGCATTTAATAAAACACAACATCTACTCATGATTAAGACTGTCAGTGAAATTGGCATAGAAGAGACATTTCTCTACACAATAAAAGCTATATATGGAAAAACCACAGAAAACATCATACTGAATGTGGAAAAGCTGAAAGCTTATCAACTAAAAATTGGAATAAGACAGGACCAGCATATGGTGTAATGATTGCATCACTGGACTCCCACATCGTTGACCATGATTTGAGTCATAGAGCCAGTGGCTTAAAACTGATGCCGGCAAATGTGCGTGTGTGCCCAAAATCCTGAGGGGGAATGGAAGAGAAGGGATTGTGGAATGGCCATCCCCCTGGGGGATGATTTCTCACTTTCTGTCTCTTTGTCTCTCTGGGTCTCTGGCAAGCACAAACACCCTATAGCAAAAATCTCTCTCAAAATAAGAAAAATAAAACCAGAACAAGACAAGGCTACCCACTTTCTCCACTCCTTGTCAATAAAGAACTGGAAGCTTTTTTGTTTTGTTTATAAATAAGTATTCTATTAAACTTCATTATTATTATTATTATTATTATTATTATTATTACATTCCAGTTTGATCAGACAGAGAGAGAAAAAGAGAGGGAAAGTGAGAAAGGAAGCAACCAGGTCCAGGACCTGAACTGTGGTTGACCATTTGAGTCCAGCACACTTAACCACCATACCACCTGCCCGCCCCAGT
>NW_006204616.1:0-1204 GCF_000334495.1 Tupaia belangeri chinensis | reverse complement strand
CAGCCTCCAGCAAACAAGCTAGAGTGGTAGGTAGCACCTCTAACCTTCTACATCTGTATTTGTGTCTACGTTTCTTTCTCTTGTGCTTCTGCCTTCTCATTTTTTGGTAATTTTTCCTCTTTAAAGATTTTTTAAAGATAAAGTATTCTCTTGCTCTCAGCTCCACCTTTTGTCTTGTTAATAATCCCCTCTGCCCCTCCCACCCAGGCAGGAGAGGCCAGAGGCAGGAGAATTATTGTTTTTCTTTTAAAAAAAAAGCACAATATAGAAAACTGCATGGTGCACACGCGAGCTGCTGGAAATCATTACTTCTCAGGAGAAGATCTAAAAGAGGAATTACACACTAAAAAAAGAATCAGATGGTACTGTTAGAGATGAGAGGCTATAATACAGGAAGTCAAAATCCCCCTTGAAAATATTAAAAGCAGACTAGATCATACAGAAAATAGAATCTCAGATATAGAAGAGAAAATTGCTGACCTAGAAATATCCACTACGAAGACTGAGAAAATTGCCCATAAAAATAAGAATAACATATGAGAAGTACTAGATACCATCAAACATCCAAACATCCAGATAATTGGCATTCCAAAAGGCGAAGAGACTCATAAGGGCATTGATAATCTATTCCATGAAATTCTGCAATAAAAATGTCCAAACCTAGAGAGGCATTCAAAGATCCAGTCCCAAGAAATACAAAGGACCCCAAGTAGAATCAACCCAAGAAGATCTTCTCCATGACACATTATAGTCAGACTGACCAAAACCACAGTCAAAGAAAAGATATTAAGATTGGCAAGAGAAAAACATCAAGTTACCTACAAAGGATATCCCATCAGGCTAACAGCATTCCTCTCATTGGAAACAATGCGAGTGAGGAAAGAATGGGAAAATATATTCAAAGTGTTAAGAGAAAAGCCATTTCAGCTAAGAGTACTGTACCTCACAAGATTATCTTTCATATGGGAAGAAAAGACAAGAACATTCTCATATAAACAAAACCTAAAAGAATTTACCAGCACCAGACCGGATCTCCAAGAAGTTCTTAAGGGAGTGTTATGTCAGTAAAATTGAATGCAGACACACAGAAATAAGACTTCAAAAACTAAGAAAATGGCCAACTTAATCTTAGGGATGAGTCTAGAGTTGACTATTATATCCCAGAATTTAATCGAGAAAATCAAACCACAACAGAAGATAAAGT
>NW_006204615.1:0-1127 GCF_000334495.1 Tupaia belangeri chinensis | reverse complement strand
AGAGAAGGAGAAGAGAAAGCACCCCCCATGGACAATGGTCACATTGTCATTTCTTTTCCATTCCTTCATCCTGTCAGGATTGTGGACATGCATGCACAGGTGATCAGCATTTTTCTCAAGCTGTCTG
The DNA here is from genome assembly GCF_000334495.1 of Tupaia belangeri chinensis. Taxonomy (NCBI): domain Eukaryota; kingdom Metazoa; phylum Chordata; class Mammalia; order Scandentia; family Tupaiidae; genus Tupaia; species Tupaia belangeri. Next base: position 1,000 of record NW_006204615.1, on the reverse strand, counting down.
GTCTGGGAATCGAAATGAGCATTGAGGATGTGGGATTCAGCAGCTCAACCACCATGCCACCTGCTGGCCTAGAGCTTCCTTTCTTTGGCACCAGACTTGTACTCCTAAGAGGCCCCTTTACAACATGTGGATTACCTGTTTTCGGATTTGGAAAGTCTCATATCATCCTTTCTCAGAGTAGTGGATGCCAAGCTGTGGTTGGACCACGTGACTTTTTTGGTGAAAATCTCCCAAACTATTTGCATTTCTACTTCACATTTTGACAATATTTTCATTCTGCGTCACACAGAAGCCATTCAGCAGAGTTCTCTGAATCTAACTTAGGTTCGTTGGATTGAACAGAACCAAGTCCCATCTTTTGACTCATCGGTACCCCTGTATAGTGTAGAGTTTTGTCATCCAAGTCAGTCGGAGATGAACATGGAATTTAAGTGTCATTCTAAGAAAGATCTACAGGCTCAGAGTTTGAGTAGGTAAAGAAAAAATAATAGTAACCCAAGCCAGGTGTAGACATCTCTTAATTTTCTGTCCTTAATTAGCTCAGTAACAGGGGACAATGATCTTATTTCATGATCTACTTCAAAATAAATTTACTTACAAACCTAAATAGCTGAGATGCCCCGAATTGCAGGCCTCAAAGAAACATGATAATAATCACAATTAAGACTTCATAATGTGTTTTGAAAACTATAACATTTGAATATTGGAACTTATTAAAAAGCACCCAGTGATAAGTTATAGCTTGGATTCCAAAGAAGTTTTAGTAATAAAGTTCAAGGACAAAGTATTCTGTGCCTTTGTGATTTCTCTGAGCTTATGAAAAACAAATACCTTTTTAAATCTTCATTAATAGTCCAGTGAAAAAAGCAGTTAAAATCCTTAGTTTTAGAAGAAGTTGAATCTCAGAAAAGAGACTTGTCCAAAAAGATATAGCTATTACATATTTAGGACTTCTTTACATTTAAAACACTTTTTATTATGTCGAGCTAACTCGGGTTAA
>NW_006204614.1:0-1459 GCF_000334495.1 Tupaia belangeri chinensis | reverse complement strand
CCATCTCTGTTGCATGGTTGCCTTGAGATAAAGGAATGTGGAGTGAGTAGAATACTTTTGATTGTGTAATGCAATGTCCATTCGCCTCCCAGGTATTCCATTCTCTCCCTTTGGTTTCAACAAGCGCGCGTGTCCTAGGGGAAAAAAGAAAAATAGTTTGTGAAAAAAGAAAAACATCTTCTGCTAGAACATTCAGAGGAAACAAAAAGTCAAGAGAGAGAGGGGAAAGCTCATGGCATGCAAAAACCCTTGTGAGTCCAGCAACATAGCCATTTCGCTGACTGCTGGTCCCACACGATGCTCTCTTGCGTATTTGGTTTTTATGGTAGCAGGGTGGGAACCATATTGCCAGACTCTTTTCCTTCTTAATTCCTTATCTACTCTAATCATGCAAAAAGGCATGGTAAACAGTAACATTAAATTCAAGTGGTAAAAATAAGCTAAATATATCAAATCATCAAAATCAATGTGCTATATTAGAGTTACCTACTATGCAATAGAGATTATGAGATCAGAGGAACTAAATAACATTCTAAAACAAATGTACATAAGATCTAAAAATAATAGACATAGAAGCGTAGCACCAATTAGTAACTAAAACAAAAGCTAATAAAAGAGAATTTGAGATAAGAAATTATTAGTATTGATAAAACGGTTCCTCATTTTGGCAACTACTCTCTATGCATTGTAGCAAACACCAATCTCTCAACCTCTGTATGATTTGCTGCAATGCCTCCAACCAGCCTTTTTCAGTCGAATGCATGTTAACTCTTGCAAAGAATCGGGAATGCCTGGTCATTTTTTTCGTCCCTAGGGATGCATGTATCTTATGCCCAACTGTTACTGAAGTATAGAACAGCTTCTTTGCTCTAAGTCAGGACACAGTATGGTGTGTGTGCCTGAGTTCCTCAAATGATTGTATATTCTAAGACTTCACAAAAAATTTATCTTTTATGCATTTCTGGGCTTCGTACCCTTTCTTTTGCTGCTTTTCTCATAATCTAACTTATTTTTCCTAAGAGTAGTTGTTAGTAAATCCCTTGAACCTCACTTGTAAATAACAGCACAAGTTATCTGCTCTGTTCTTTTGTGTCTGTGTCTGTTTCTCCCTGCTTCCGTCTTCTCTCTTTTTTTTTTAAATTTTTTTTTTTGAGAGGTTTTCACTATAGGGCATGTGTGCTCACCTGACAGACAGAGAGAGACACAGAGAGAGAAATCACCTCCTGGGGGGATGGTCACGTCGCAATCCCTTCTCCTCCATTTTCCTCTTGGGATATTTGGCACGTACACAAACATCCCTGGCATTAGTTTTAAGCCACTGGGTCGGGGACCCGAACCACGGTCGACTACGTGGGAGTCCAGCAACATAGCCATTAAGCCAACTGCTGGTTCCCCCAGTTTGAGTAAGTTTAACATCTTCCTCTTACCTGGTTACTTTACCTGAGACTTTCAGTACTAT
>NW_006204613.1:0-9279 GCF_000334495.1 Tupaia belangeri chinensis | reverse complement strand
AAGTAAGCTCCTCCTGAAAGTGTAGCTCGGGATAATGTTTTCCAATCAGACGGTGTGAGCCAGTCCTCGGCCATAGCTTCAACTATAGCTAAGATATACGGAGCAGTAGCTCCATATTGGGCAACCACCACCTTAATTTCTTTTACTATTTTAAAGTCAAACCCACTGTGACGGCGCCAAACCTGTCCTTGGGGATCTGTATTTTCTGTAACAGGGATTGTCTCAAAGTCTGTTGTATGTGATCCCTGAACTAGTTTTGTTTCTTTGTCTGTATTGGTTTTTAGTTTCTCTAATTTTGATATTAGTTCCTGGTGTTCTTTTTCTAATTGAATCTGTTCTTTTCATTGTTTTATTTTATTCAAAATCTCTTCCCTAGGGTCAATATCTGGCATTAAAGGTGGTGCAGATGCGACCAAGTTGTAGGGGTGGCAGTCGTTTTTTGAAAGGAGGCCATTTCGAATTATGGCACTTGCCTGCCTCCATTTCTGAAGTTTCTTTCTCAGGTGGCCATTTTGAATTACTGTACTTAGCTGACTCAGTTTCTAAAATTGCTTCAGACGGCCAATTTGGATTATTGCATTTGTCAGCGTTGGCCTCTAATATTTCATCCTCTGAACTAGAGAATGACTCATTTTTCTTTGGTTCTTGTAGAGCCTTAAGGTTGTTTTTCTTTTCTAGGTTTTTAGATTTTTTGGGTTTTGTCTGGTTTTCGGGGCTTTTAACTTCTTCCTCACTATCTAGGGAAATAAGATCCTCTCCCTGTTCTTTTTCAATTTCAGAATCCTCGCTTAGATCTGAGGTGGCTCCTCCTCCTGGGGTTGATCATTTTGCATGATCAGCTCTCCCTTTACGAGCATAATGGCAAGGGGTTCTATTAAGCTCTGAACGGATATTTCGTGCTGACTAAGCTTTTGTCCCATTATTACCCGTACTTAAAATAAAATGTAAGTAAATACTTACTAGGACATTTTCTCTTCGTCCCTCTGTTTCTGCTGGCTTTTCTGGGTTGTTCTGCACTGGACCCTTTCTCAGGAGCTCTTCACTGGTTCCTTCATACTCAGGTCTGTGTCTAGGTGCCAAGTGTCCCAACCTGCAGGACAACTGAACAGGTTTCCTGAGGGAAGGAGTGAGAGACGGGACGAATGGCACACTATCACAACACTGAGACCACACAGTGTCTCTTCAGGGTCGTCTCTTTACTGTAGGCAGCATGGAGATGACACAGTGTTCAGGGTCATCCAGAGCCAACATGATGTCGCCACAGCTCAGGGTCATCCAGAGACAATGCGGCATCACAGTTCAGGGTCGTCCAGAGACAGCACGGTGTCACAGCTCTTCAGGGTCTTCAGGGTCATCTGGGGATTATGGGCCAGGGATCGTGCTTATATACACATTGGTGGCCCATGACTGGTTGAATGAAGAATAGTAAAAAGTGGGTTATGATTGGTTGCTTTATGGACCAATCATGAGGTGCCCAGATATGCAAATCTGAGGGATTCTAAGCTCACCCATTTGCTATGGGGAGTGGCCAATCGGAGTATGGTTTTGAAGGTGAGGTTTTTAAAGGGGAGCCAATTGTGGCCTTTGTAATTGTTTCCTCTCTGAACCTAAGATGGCAATAGAAAGAGACTCATGAAAAATAGCCTCAACAGACTCGCTGGTGCACAGCCTCCCACATCTAGTATTTCTCGTATATTATTCTCAAATTTGGGGGCCACTTTCTCAGTCTTCATGGTGGATTTTTCTAGGCCAGCAATTTTCTCTACTACGTCTGAGATTCTAGTTTCTGTATGATCTAGTCTGCTTTTAATACTTTCAAGAGATATTTTGTCTTCCTGTATTATAGTCTTAATCTCTAACAGGTCCATTTGATTCTTTTTTAAAGTGCATAATTCCTCTTTTAGATCTTGCAAGAATTTCTTCACCTCCTGGAACTCGTCAGCTCCTTTCTCCTTTCTTTTCTGCAGTTGATTGTCTCTCTTCTCTTCCATCTCTGTTATCTTCTCCTTATAAATGTTCTAAATTTTTTATCAAACATTTCCATGATTTCCATTGAACTGTCTGTGGATGAAGAGGATTTATTCTTTTCCCTTGGAGGAGAGGTATTTTCTTGCTTTTTCATATTTTTTGTGGTCCTGTGGTGATTTCTAGACATCTGATGGAATGTGTGTTTCTTCCCAAATTTGAAATTCAATCTGAGCATTCAGGAGCATGCAGAAAAGAAAACAGAGAGAAACAACAGCTACAAAAACAACCAAGAAATAGAGAAGAAGAGAAGACAAAAACAACTAAAAAAAATATATATTTTTTTAAAAAGAAAAAATTAGAAAACCATGTGGCATGCTTGTACACTGCACAAAATCACTAGTTCTCAGGAGCCATTAAGGTGTCTTCTGAGTCCTGCTCCCTTGTCTCTCCTGGGTTGGGAGGAAAAGAGGTTATTATTAACAAGATAAAGGGAGTGGAGGGGCTGAAAGCCAATAAAATGCTTTATGCAAAGCATTAATGGTACAAAGAGGTGTGGAATTATCTGTTGAAGATATTTTGTAGTTTTATCAACAGTACTAGGGAGAAATGTTCACCTGTTGAAATATCCATTTTGTAAGACAAATACTAATGTGATTGATTGTATGGAAGAAAATGAAATGAAAAAAATTTTAATAAAAAAAGATTTTAATAAAATAATAGACTATCTAAAAGAAAAACATTTTAGAAAGGAAAAATTACAAAAAATATATGAGAAGACAGAGGCAAAGAGAGGCAGAGATAGAGGCAAAGGCAGAAGCAGAGGCAGAGGCATAGAGAAGGTTTGAGGGTGCTCCTACCACTGGAGTTTGTGGGCTGGAGGCTGGGTTATAGTAGAAAAACCTCATTTCTTTTTTCCCTGAAATCACTAGTTCTCAGGAACCATGAAGGTGTATTCCTCGTAGTATATTTTCTATGATGGCAATATTTGAGATGCCCAAATGTGAAATGTATTAGAATGTTGAGTCTTTAATTTTTATAGTGTGTTTCTTTATCTTTCTGCTATATATTTCAAGTGTGATATTCTGATATTAGTCAGTTCATTGTACTTAATTCCATAGATGTTTGAGCTTTGTTGAAAAAGTCATAAAATATTTTCTTGATGAATTGTCTAATATTCATTCGCTTCACAACATTACAACATACAAAATGAGATTTCCCATTCAGAATACATTGTATATTGACTCACTCAAGCACATAAACATACAAGTTATCATCAACAAATAATTTTCCATTTCTTGTTTCCTATATATTTTGCTTTTATTTACCATCCTTGATTCCCTATCTCTCACCCTCTGCCATGTCCTACCCTCTTCTCACACTGTCCCTGGTATCCATGGTTGCTTTCTATGCCTTTTACCCCCATTTTATTGCTTTGCTAATGAATCTAATTAAATATTTCCAATAGCAAGCACAGCTGATATATACATATCCATGAACTCAAGTCAGACTTTAGGCATAAATCTCACTGAGTAGAATGAACATACTATAAAGTAGACCCCAGTTGTGTCCATACAACTATCTTCAGTCATCAAATGTGCATTTTTTTTCCTGAAACTTTTTTTTTAATTAAGTAATGTATATTAATCCCCTAATCATTGCAACAGCATACAAAAATTGGTTCCCAGTCCACAACATACTGCATAGTGGCTTAATCATGTATGTTATCATCAATACTTTTCCTTTTCTAGTTTCACATATCTGTAATTATTTTTAGCTTATCATCTAGAGATAAAAGTCAGACTCAAAGTTTAAGGCACCCAAAGGTAACTCTGATGATGACACCTCTTTCATTTTATGACTAATGTGGTCCAGTATGAGATCCAAGATTGATACTATCTTACCTGACACCAAACTGTAACGGTTTCCACTGGAAATAGTTTCACAGTTGAGCCTATTAGAATGAGCTTGACCAGAAAACAGCTTACACATAAAAGGGTATAATAGTGTGTATAAAATAAAAATATCCAAAATATGAGTATGTGAATTATAAATAATGATGTTCTATTTTTAAGTTCTATTTGTGTGCTTGAGAGAGATTTTTGCTATAGGGTACATGTACTCACAAGAGAGATAGAAAGACAGAAATTAAGAAATCATCCCCTGCGTGGATGGCTATGCCACAATCTCTTCTCTTTTCTCCTCTTAGGATTTTGGACATGCATTCACATATGCCTCGCATGACCTTCAAGCCTCAAGGTTGGGAAATGAACTATGATTGGCCACACGGGACAGTGTCTTTACCACCAGGCCACCTACTGGCTTATGTTTTATTTCTAATAGTAATAGTTTTATTTTTATTGAGCAATAGTAGGGACTAACAATGTAGTTATATATTTCATACCTGTTTGGTTTGAAATATCTGAATCCAGGCAAGAAACACAATTAAAGCAGCAAACAGATCTTCCTTCTTGGGGAATTTTCTGGAATTCAAGAACACAGCTGTGGTACACACAGATTCAGGAGTCTGAGCAGAAAAGAGAATCATTAGTCATTATCATGTATGTTATGAGCTGCTTGATGGAATGCTCTATTTTCTCATTACCTCTAAGTAAATTTTCTCCTTTAATAGTTCAGCACTGTTTAACCTTTTAATATTACTTGGAATCCTTATAATATTTTCTTTTCAAAGAGGAATTTCAGCTATAGGGTGCATGAGCTTGCCAGAGAGACAGTGAGACAGAGGGAGAAAGAGAGAAATCACCCCCTCTAGGGTATTGCTGTACCAAAATCCCATCTTTAGTCTCTTCTCAAGAATTTTGGCATAGATACACCTGTGTTGGGTATGACTCTCAAGCCTCCATGTTTAGGACTCAAACTGCAGTCAGTAACGTGGGAATCCAGAGCCTGTACTACCTGCTAAACCCCATTAGTGAGACCTCTAATGATCTAGTATACTTAGCTTTCTTCTTTATGTTTTATTATTTTTTAAAGAATTATTTATTTCATTTAATTTATTATCATTTTTAAAATTTGATCACAAAGACACAGACAGCAAGAGAGAGAGAGAAAAATAAGAAAGCAAGCCATCATTTCTGGGACTCAAACCATAATAAGCCATGTGGGAGTCCAGTGCTTTAGCCACTATACCACGTGCCAGTCCCCATTGTGTATTTTTACTGGATATTTTACCTAATTACTTTATCCCATACATGACTAAAAAAATCCCTTGTCTCATTCTCTTGTCTTATGCAGTCATTCCATCCAAAACAATTTCAATGCAGGTTTTACATTGTAAAGACTCTGAAAAGTTTTGTTTCTGAGAATATTTATACATCTACATTTTCATATGTAGTTGGGTAGAAAACTTTTGTTTCTGAATTTTTAAAATCTAATAATGATATGTAGGTACACAATAAAAAGTTAACTTAAAATTCATGGGCAAAAAGATACATGATGAAAGTGTGCATACTCCACTTGTGGGTTCTGAGGCCAGGTGAGCACTACTTTTCATATATTAACACAGTACATGTGCAAAGCATAATATTTATATAAATCTTCTGCACCATCTAATTGTTTGAGATTATAGTCATTTTGAAATGTTTAGTACAATGAAGAGTGGTATATGAGGTACTGGAAGGTGCTATAGTGGTTAAGACACCAGACTCACATGGTTTAAGTTCTGAACCTCGTGGCTTGCTTTCACACTTATCCTCTCTCTCTCTGTGAGTCTCTGGTCAAGTTGAAGAAGAAGCATCAAATGCAGAAGAAGCAGCAGCAGAAAAAGAATAGATAATAAATTAAATAAATAATTACTGAAAAATAAGAATGGTTTGCAAAATGACAAGAGAAAATGTGAACGGTATCTTCAAAGACATAAATGGTGTATTAATGTATAATCTACTTGTTTTTGCAGTATACCAAAATATGAGAAGGACTTTGTTCACAAATAATAAATGGTTTCAGGACAGAGAGAGGGGTTTTTCATACGTATACATACACACACATACAAACACATGAAAGAGTCATGTGCTTCATAAAGACATAGACATTTCAGTAAGTAATAAACAGCATATATGATAGTGGTATCATAAAATAATAGGTTAGGCCATATAAACTCCATGTATGGTGGGCAACATCATCTAGGGTTGTGTAAGTACAATCTATGATGTTCGCACAATGACAAAAGTCTGATAAACACATATCTCAGGGACCAATAGATAGCATAGTCACTATGTCACTGGACTTCCACTTGTCTGACCCCATTTTGGGTTTCAGACCAGGCAGCTTGAGACTCATATCAGGTGCATTTGTGTGCATGTATAAAATCCCAAGAGCAGAATGAAGAAGGAATTATGGGATGGCCATCTCTTCTGGAGTAGGATTTCTCATTTTCTGTCTCTCTGTCTCTCCAGTGAGCTCGTATACCCTATACAAAATAACTCTCTAAGACAAAAGCACAAAAACAAATGTATTCTCAGAAAATATTTATTTTATTAAACAATGTTCAATTCTGTATACATATCCATCACCTTATTGATATTAATTAGACGGCTGCTTAAACAAACATATGATAACAAATTATTTAATAAAAATCGGTTTTTATATTTTTGAGCACGTACTTAAGAAAAATTGGGTAGTACAAAGTCTGAATGTAAAAGGCAATTTTTTTTATTTTATATTTTCACTAAAACAAGAGTTTAACTTTTCTTTAGAGTTTGCATAGGTTGTGTGAGTTCGTCAGTGAAAAACAGCGACAGAGAGATAATAAGGGAGAAATTAATCTTTATGGGGGTGGCCACACCACAATCACTTCTCTTCCATTCTGCTCCACAGATTTTGGGCATGCACATGCATGCACAAGCCAGGCATGATTTTCAAGCCACTGGATCCAGAAGTACAACCATGGTTGACCATGTCAAAATCCAGTGCCTTCACTATGATGTCACCTGCTGGTCCCATAAATATCAAACTTACTACTGAGTTAAAGCAGTCACAAGATTTAATTTCAAGACTCAGATATCACTGTAAATATTTTGATTATTTTGTTTGTTTTTTAGAGATTTTTGTCTTAGGGTGTGTGTACTCATGAAAGAGATAAAGAGAGAGACAGTGAGAGGAAAAGTAAAAAATCACCCCCTGGGGTAATGGCCATGTTGCAATCCCTTCTCTTTTTTCTCCTACTGGGATCTTGGGCCCTTATGCACATGCATCCAACATGAATTTCAAGCCACCGGGTCCAGTACTCAAACTTCAGTTGATGATGTGGGATTCCAGTGACATAACTACTATGCAACCTGCTTCCCCCACCTCTATATGTATTTCATATTGAAATGACATTGTACCTCTTTAAATTTAACAGGACATTTTTTTGCCTCTTCATTGATGACCAAGCCATGATCATGGGTGTTCCTGAAGACAAAATCTCCTACTTTAACTAGCATCCAGCTGTTATTAGAAAATCTCACAAGGTTGTGGATATCATACTGTATCATATTTCTGTTTTCACCAAGGACCATGTTGTATTCAATGCTATTTATCAATTGGCTTTTCCTCAGAAATGAATGAAGCTATATTAAAGACAGGGTTTAAAAAATTAGAACTGTATTTAATGTAGAGGTGGTTGGTTCATATCTATCAAGTAATCCTATTTTAATATCCCTACACTTATGTTTGCTTCTTTAATATATTTTTTGTATGTTTCTTTTTAAAATTTATTTTACATTAAATTTTCTTTTATACATTCAATCACATTATTTAGCTTACACAGTGAATATTCCAACATGTGAACATTTCTCTCTAGTCTGTTGATAAACTACAAAATCATGTTCAACAAATAATACCACATTTCTCTTTTATCTTTTCTGAACATTTTTATTTCATTTTCTTTTATACATTCAATCACATTATTTAGCTTAGAAAGTGAATATTTCAACAGGTGAACATTTATCCCTAGTCCTGTTGATACAACTATAAAATATCTTCAACAGATAATACCACAGTTCTTTGTCCCATCAACGCTTTGCCTCCCTATTTTTCATCTAAATGTCCTTCCTCAGACCATACTCTTTCATACACAGTATATCTGGTATTTACATCCACATACTGTGTTTCTATTTCCTTTTAACATCCATTTACTGTGTTTCTAGATAAATGGATTGAAAAACTGTGGCATATATACTCTATGGAATACTACTCAGCCATAAAAAAAATAAATAAATAAAAACAAGACCCTGGCTTTTGATAGAAAGTGGAAAAATATGAAAGTTTTGCTGATAAGTGAAGCAAGCCAGACAATGAAGGAGAGACACTGTATGTCCCCACTTAATATATACTGAATGTCTACACTCTGTGACAGAAACCGATTGACTATAGGATATAGAAACACAGTAAATGTTTACTTCTTTGTAGGATTTAAATTTGGTTTGAATGGTCACCAGCTCAGGGCTCATGTGATAAGAGCCCTTTTATTTTTCCTTTCTAAAAACAATGGCAGGGAGGTAGTAGCTCATCAGAAGAATTCTAGGATGTTTGCCAGAGGATGTTTTGTACATATACTCTCATAAAATTCAGACTACTATAATCTTGTTTGGACTAATTGAAGTCTAAACTTGATAATTCATAAAGTGCACAGATGGAGTTAGACAGTGGCGTGGTTAAGGTGACTGAATCACACATGGTGAAAAGCGACTTGAGTCCTGTATCAACAGCTTACAAAACACACCAGGTAGGGCCAAATGTGGCATGGTGGTAAGGTGCTGGCCTGCCACATGACTGACTGCATTTTGAATCCTGGACCTGGTGGCTTGCTTTCTAATGTTCCCTTTTTCTATCTCTCTGTCTATTTCTGTCAAATTTAAAAAACAAATAATTAAAATAAAATAATGATTAAAATAAAATTGGGCACATATGTGTGCCTGCTCAAAATTTCAAATGCAAGAGTGGAGACAGTAGGCATCCTTGTCTTGTTCCTGTGTTTACTGGGAAAGCTTTCAGCTTCTCTCCCTTGAGGATGATGTTCACTATGGGTTTTTCATATATGGCTTTTATTGTGTTGAGAAATGACCCTCCTATGCTGATTTTGTTGAGTCTTGATTATAAAGGGATGTTGTATCTTATCAAATGCTTTTTCTGCATCAATCGTTATGACCATATAGTTTTTCTCTCTCTTCCTATTAATATGGTGTATTACATTTATGGTTTTGTGTATGTTGAACCAACCTTGCATTCCTGGAATAAAGCCTACCTGATTATGGTGTATGATCTTCTTTATAAGTTCTTGAATATGGTTTGCAAGTATCTTGTTGAGAATCT
>NW_006204612.1:274627-278620 GCF_000334495.1 Tupaia belangeri chinensis | reverse complement strand
TCAGCATTTGGTAGGGCTGGAAGAATTTGGCAAGATATGCATAGGGAACAGCAGCTGGCATAATGGCTATGTCACAGGAATCCCATGTAGTCGACTGCGGTTCGAGTCCTGTACCTGGTGGCTTAAATTAACACTAGGCACGTGTGTGTGCGTCCCCAAGATCCCAGGAGGAGAATAGAGGAGAAAGGACTGCTGTGTGGCCATCCTCCCTGGAGGATGATGTCGTGCTTTCTCTCTCTCTGTTTCTCTCTGTCTCTCTGGTGAGTGCACATGCCCTATAGAAAAACCTCTCCTAAAAATGTATATGTGCATACAAGATACTAATATTGAAAGACACACCATTCATAATAATCAACAAGTGAAATCTGGACATATCATAAATCTTGACATATCATAAAACATTCATACAATGGATTACTACTATCCAATAAAAAGTGATTTAAAAATAAATATAATGAGTGAAAAAGTCAGGTGGGTAAACTGCAAACTAGGTAATTTCACATTACACAACTCTAGAAAATTCAGACTGGTCTGTGGTGACAGCAAGTTAATGGGTGCCTGGAAATGAAAGAACAGGAAGACAGAAATACATAGGGGCATCGGGAAGCTTGTTGATAACGAGATGTTGTCGTTATTGTGGAGAAAATGTATGTATAGATAATAATTAGAAAAGTGTGCACACGAAGTACATGGAGTTTATTTTATTAAATCAGACCTTAAATAAAGCTGTTAAAAAAATAGAAGGGCACAGAAAACTCAAAAAAAATTAAGGTTGAAGACATACAATGTGTTAGTATCCAAATACAAAGTTGAATTAAAACACAAGAGGGAAACTTGCTAGAGAGTAAGGCGTCTCTCCACCAGAAAGATGTCGGCATTCTTTACTTACTTGTACATAGCATACTCTTGATGTATGTGCAGAAAAAAATTGTCTAAATGTAGGAGATTAAAGACACATTCACAACACATGGAACGTTTTAAAAATTACTTTATTTTATTTATTTATTTTTAATTTGACCATGGAGGGACACAGAGAGAGAGAAAGAGGGTAAGAAAGCAAGCCACCAGGTCCAGGATTTGAACTGTAGTTGGCTATGTGGGAGGCCAGCACCCTTAACCACTATACCATCTACTGGTCACCAACACGTGTACTTATTATGTATTTCTTCCAGGCATGTTTTGACATATGTCTTTCTGTGTTGGTTGATAACAGGCCATTACATTATGAAAGATTTGACTTGCAAATCTGACCTAAAGGGTGTAGATATGTATGTAACCTCACCCAATAACTACAGAGAAAATCTTGCGGGAGGTACTCACGGATCATTTACCATTGAGCATGTTCTCTGTCCACAATGGAATTAAGCTAGAAATTAGTCATAAAATAATAACTAGAATATAATTGGACTGAAAATTAAGTACCACGTGTAAGAAACCAATGACTCAATAAAAAAAATCACAGTGGGGGACTAACAGTTGGCGCAATGGCTATGTCACTTGACTCCCCTGTAGATAACAGCAGTTCACGTCCCAGGCCTGGTGACTTAAACTCACACCAGGCATGTGTGCGTGTCTGCCCAAGATCCTGATAGGAGAATGGAGGAGAAAAAATTATGTCGAGGCCATCACCCCTTGGGGAGGATTTCTCGCTTACTGTCTCTCTGTCTCTCTCTGTCTTTCTGGCAAGCACACGTGCCCTATAGCAAGAAAAACTCTCTCTTAAAAAAAAAATCCAGAAATCACAGTGGAAATCAGGACTATTTTGAATGGAGTGGTGATGAAAATTCTACATGTAAATAAGTAGGATGCAGTCAGATCAGTGTTTAAAGGAAAATATGTAGTCTCAAAATAAATATATTAAAAATTAAGAAATGTTGAAAATGATTCACGTAAGCATCAATCTCAAGAAGTTATAGAGGGACCAGCAGTTGGTGTAATGACTATGTCTCTGGACGACCATGTAGATGACCACAATTCAAGTCCCGGACCTGGTAGCTTAAATTAATGCCAGACGCATGTGTGTGTGCCCAAGATCCCGAGAGGAGAATGGAGGAGAAGGGATTGTGGTGTGGCCATCCCCTCTGTGGGGTGGTTTCTTGCTTTCTGTCTCTCTCCATCTTTCTGGCAAGTGCACATGTCCTATAGAAAAACTTCTCAAAAAAAAAAAAAAGAGCAGATATAGAGATAAAACAAAATTAACCTCAAAGAAAGTAGGTGGGAGGAAATAATAAAAGGAAAAGAAGAAATCAGTAAAACAGAAAACAGATGTAAAACACAGAGGCCCCATAATTCCAAAGGTTGGCTCTTTACAGAGATTTCTTGACCTGGCATATCTCAATCGAGACTTATCAAGAAAAAGAGAGCAGGCATGGTAACCATGAGTAGGAGTAAATAGTAAACCAGGAGAGACCACGGGGATATCCTAAAGATTATAGGAGGATAAGAGAGAACTTCATACAAATAAATTTGAGAACAAAGATAAAATTAATAAATGAATTTAAAAATAGCCTTGGGAAATCTCCATATTGTTCTCCACAGTGGCTGCGCTAATTGGGGAGGGGGGGAATCAAGGGGAAAAAAGAAAGAATTAGAAACATGTAGCAAACACAAAATGGAAAATATCTGGCAGAGATAATACGTATGGTAATATCTCGAATGGAGCCAGAATGCAGTGTACTCTGAACAGGAAGTGCATCTGCTGTGCCGCAATGACACACAGCAAGTGCACGTAACATAAATGAAGGGAAGGAGCCGTGAGGGTGCTGAGCAGTGCTGTGGCGATAAAGCACGGTGCTCTGTGAGGCCGACCACACGGGATGGGTCCAGAGAAACCTGTCCCCAGAAGGCTCTGGCTCCACGTCGGGAGGTCTCCCTGAGCATGCTAAGCATGTGTGTGCCCATGATGCAGGACGGGCTGAATTTGCAGCATCAAGATCCCATTGGGGGTGCTCTCTCTCTGTCACTATCGCTTGTAGAAGGAAAAAAAGAAATAAGGGTAAAATAAGGAAGAGTGGGCTGACTCTGTGGCCTGGAGGTGAAGGCAGGCAGGTCCCAGAGGCTGTGGTGTGACTCCTGGACTCGGAAGCTTGAGAAACGAGTTGGATGAGGCTGCACACGGGCTCGAAATCCCAAAGAAGGGCAAGGTAGAAGAGAAAGGATTGGGCCATTTCCCACGTGGGGTGTTTTTCCCTCCCACTCTCTCTGATTCTTTCTGGCAAGAACACATGAACTTTCCCAAATAAATATGTATATATAACATTAAAAGAAAAAAGCCATACACTTTACAAAAAGGTCAATTTTATAAGATTAAAGATGTAAATGTGAAAGCCCAAACAATAAACATGAAGATAGAAAAATCAGTTATTACTATTTTATAGTTTCCCATGGAGCATGTGCAGTCACCAGAGAGAAACAGAGAGAAGGAATGGGGAGGAAAGTGAGAAATCACCTTGGGAATGGAGGAGAAGGGATTGTGGTGTGGCCATCCCCCCTGGGGGGTGATTTCTCGCTTTCTGTCTCTCTGTCTCTCTCTGTCTTTCTGGTGAGCGCACGTGCCCTATAGCAAAAAACCTCTCCAAAAAAGAAAAAAAAAGATGTAAATGTGAAAGTCCAAACTATAAACCTGGAGATATAAAAATCATTTATTACTATTTTTTAGTTTCCTATAGGGCATGTGCAGTCACCAGGGAGAAACAGAGGGAATCGGGAGGAAAGTGAGAAATCACCTTGGGGGAATGGCCTCACTGCAATCCCTTCTCCATTTTTCTCTCAGGATTTTGGACAGAAAAGCATCATGACCAGCATAATTTTCAAGCCAATGGGTCTGGGATTCAAAGCTCACAGTAGGCCATGTGGGATTCAGCTGCTTTAATCTTAACACCAGATGCTGACCCTATTTATTTATTGATTTTTTTTTTTAAGAGATTTTCACTGTAGGGCGCGTGCGCTCGCCAGACAGACAGAGAGAGACATAGAGACAGAAAGCGAGAAATC
>NW_006204612.1:257382-274392 GCF_000334495.1 Tupaia belangeri chinensis | reverse complement strand
AAAAACAGAAAGCAAGAAATCACTCCCCAGGGGTGATGGCCATGCCACAATCTCTTCTCCTCCATTCTCCTTTTGGGATCTTGGGTATGCACTCACATGTGCTCATTGTGAGTTTAAACCACTGGGTCTGGGACTCGAACCAAGGTCGATGACATGGGAGTCCAGCGACATAGTCGTAATGCCAACTGCTGGTCCCCCTGTTTATTTTTAATGTATATTTATTCATTTCTTTTTTAAAAGTATTTTTATTTAATTTTATATTCATTATTCTGTTTTAATTTGCTACAGGATACAGGTGCTCACCAGATATAGATAAATAGAAAGAGAGAGAGAGAGATTACAGTTCTAGAACTATAATCAGCTATATGGGAGTCCAGTGCCTTAATCACTATGCCACCTGCTAACCCCTATTCATTCATTTTTTTCATAATTGAGAAGGAAGAGAGAGAGAGAGACCACATCCCCAACAGGGTCTTGATGCTGTAATCCATCCCAGCCTCCAACCAGCTCAGATCATGGGCACATGCATGCCTGGCATACTCAGGGAGTTCTCCAGATGAACCAGGAACCTTCCCATGTAGGATTGGCTGGCAGAGTGTCATGTTTTACCATGTTGGAATCTGCGGTTTATGGAAAGATGTCATTATGAAAGTGAAATTCAAACACTAAGTTTTAGTAAATATTTACAATGAATTACATAGAGAAGGGAAGGTAAAAGATAGCATGTGCGAATGAAATCATAACAGAGCAGGAGTAGCTGTAATACCTATTTTATACGAGATAAAATAGACTTTAAGCCAACAGTAAAAAGGGACAAAGAGTCATTATATAATAATAGAGAAGTCAATTTAGCTAAAGGATATATATTGTAATGTATATGCAATCAACATTGGATACATACAGCAAACATCAATAAATCGAAAGAGAGAGGCAGATTGCAATGCATTAGTAGTAGAGAATTCATTACGTCATTTCCATCGATGGACAGATCATCCAGACACAAAACCAGCCATGCCTCGTTGGATTTAAACGGCTCTCTAGGCCAATAATATTTACAGAACACTACAACCGACACATACAGGACACAAGTTTTTCTTACCTGCCCATGGAACATTCTCCTGGACTGATCTTATTTTAGGCCCCCAAACAAGTCTTAGCACATTTACAGAGACTGAAATCATATCTAGTACCTTTTTGGCAACAGTGGGATTAAAGTAGAAATCAGCAACAAAAGAAACCTCAGAAACCTTACTAATACATGGAAATAAAACACGTTCCTGAATGCAACCAATAGGCAGAAATGAAAATGAAAACAACATGCCAAGACCAATGGGATAAAGCAAATTTAGTTCTAAAAGGGAAGTTTAAGGCAATAAATACCTACATTATAAAAGAAGAAACATTTCAAACAATTGAGTGTTTCACCTCAAGGAACTGTAGGAAGAAGAGGAAACTAAACCCAAATTAGTAGGAAAGGAATATCAGAGTACTAATCAGTGAAATAGTGATAAAATAGAAAATATCAGAGTAGCAATAAATGGAACAGAGACGTAAAATAGAAAATATCAGAGCAGTAATAATAAAACAGAGACATAAGTGGAAAATATCAGAGTAGTAGCAAATGACCTAGAGTCATAACATATAAAATATCAGCAAAACAAAGAGTGGAGTTTCTTGAAAAGACAAACAAAATTTAAAGAATCTTTAGCTAAACTTAAAACAAATTAAAAAATAGAGATCTAAATAAAAATAATCAGAGATTTAAAAACATTACAACTGATATCACAGAAGTACAAAGAATCTCAAGGGACTGTTTTGAATAATTACACCTCAACAAATTAAAAAACATAGAAGAAAAGAGTAAATTTCTGGGCACATGTAAGCTAGTGAGATTTAACTATGAAGATACAGAAAATCTAAACAAACTGTTAAAGAATATAAAAAAAGCCTTCATACTCCTACTTGGTTTCCATAAACAATCTGTGACCTTATTTTTTTCTTTTTCTTTCTCTTTCTCTCTTTTCCTTTCTTTCTCTTTATCTTCCTTCCTTCTTTCTTAACTTCTTTTTTTCTTTCTTTTTTTTTTGGTTCCTCCAACCCTGCCAGTATTGAAAAAGATTGTGTATATCAGCAATTTTTGGTATGAAAATAGCTGGAAGCTTGAGGAAACACCAGCAAACACCAGCAAAATGTTGAAATAATTGATTAAAACTGGATATTACTGCTGATTATCAGTATGACCTTGGTGAGGTCATGCAGTTTCCTTAATCTGAGTTTTTTTCTTTGTTTATTTTCTTTTTTATGTTATTTATTTATTTATATTATTTTAAAAATTTTTATGCATTTAATCACTATACATCACTTAGCTTATAAGTTGAATTTACCCAATATAAGTATATTTTACACCAGTCCAGTTGAGGATTCAAAACACATTATCATCAAGATAATAACCTACTTCTACATCCCATAAATGTCTTACCTCTCTATTTTTCTCCTTAATTTCTTTCCTTACACTCTTCCCCTTTCCCCTCCATCTTCTCACATTATCTCTAGTATCTGTTATCATTTTCAGTGTTTCTATGTCATCTAATATTTCAGTTTCCACCATAGAATGTGGATAGTCGGTATATGTTAAATGGAGACATACAATGTCTCTCCTTCATAGCCTGACTTGCTTCACTCAACAGTAAATCTTCCATATAGACAACTGGGATTACAACAAATTAAGACGTTGGTGCATGGCAAAAGACACACTAATTAGTGTGAATCAACAACCCTCAGAATGGGAGACTATTTTTGTAAACTATGCCTCAGTTAAGGGGCTGATATGCAGAATACACTTGGAACGCAAGTGGATTACCCCCCAAAATAAATGATCAACCCAATTAAAAGATGAGAAAATGAGCTGAACAAACAATTCTCTAATGAAGATATACAAACATTCAGAAAGTATATGAAAAAATGCTCAACATTCCTCATCATAAAGGGAGATGTTGATCAAAACCACAATGAGATACCACCTAGCCCAGTCAGAATAGTGAAAACTAAAAAGACAAAACAGGATTAGTGCTGGCAGGGATGTGGTGAAAGGAGAACTGTCCTACACTGTTGGTGGGAATGGAAATTGGTCCAGCCGTTGTGAAGAACAATATGCAGGTCCCTCATAGACCTACAAATAGAGCTACCATATGATCCAGAAATTACACCCCTGGGTATCTACCCAAAGGATAAGAGAACGATCAGTCGAAAAAGTGCTTGCACGTCTATGTTTATTGCAGTATTATTCACAATTGCTAAAACATGAAACCAGCCCAAATGTCCATAAACAGGTGAATGGGTTGAAAAAGTGTAGCACATATACTCAGTCATAAAAAAACAACACCCTGGCATTTGACAGAAAATGTTTAAATATGAAAGATTTACTGCTGAGTGAAGCAAATCTTTTTCTTTATTTCTTCTTTCTTCCTTCCTTTCTTTTTTCTTTTCATCCTTTCTTGCTTCTTTTCTTTCTTTCCTTCTTTCTTCCTTTCTCTTTTTTCTTCTTTCTTTCTTTCTTTCTTTCTTTCTTTCTTTCTTTCTTTCTTTCTTTCTTTCTTTCTTCTTTTTCCTTTCTTTTTCTTTCTTTCTTCTTTGCCTTTTCTCTCTTTTCTTTTTTTCCTTTCTTCTTTCTTTCTCTTTCTTCCTTCTTCCTTTATCTTTCTTTCATTCTTTCCTATTCTTTCTTTCTTTCTCTTTCTTTCATTTTTTGTCTCTCTCTCTCTCATTCAGGTTACAGTCAACCAGTCAATCACAGCAGCTACGCTTCAGTCTATCACAGGCATCCTGCCTCTTAAACAGTGTTAATGCAGACAGACTTTGGAACGTAACCAGCCCAATTGTTTCCCTACTTCATTTCTTCATTTTCATTTTTGTTTATCACATTCTTCTTCCTGTACATGTCCTTTTTCTTTGCCAGGACTTAAATACTCATGTGACCACAAGGCTACCTGGAGTTGACTGGAAGTCCAGGGACAACTGCATGATTTAAATTGTGTTAAGATTTACTCAATTAAAACTCTATTCTATTAAATTGGCTGTTTGTATTTTTTTTTTAACAAGACCAATATCAAGTATGCTAATCATGTCAGTAATAAAATATCTACCTAAGAGGTTAGCCCATGTTGTGGTGGTTAAGGCATCTGGATCCCACATGACCAACTGCAGTTTGAGTTCTGAACTTGTGGCTTGAGAAGCACGTGCATGTGTCCCCAAATCCTGAAAAGAGTGAGAGATGGAGGCGTTACCCTCCCCATGGAGGGGCGCCTCCTCAGTTTCCTCTCACTTTGGCTTTATTATGTCCTGAACATTTATTTCCACCTTTGAACTGATTTCTTTAAGAAACCCAACCAAATTCTACATTTGTAGTCTTCTGTGTTTTATTTTTTTTTTTTTGAGAGGTTTTTTTCACTATAGGGCGCATGCGCTCCCCAGACAGACAGAGAGAGACATAGAGACAGAAAGCGAAAAATCGCCCCTCAGGGGGGATGGCCATGCCGCAATCCCTTCTCCTCCTTTCTCCTCTCGGGATCTTGGGCACGCATGCACACGCGCCCTGCGTGAGTTTTAAGCCACCGGGTCCCGGACGCGAACCGCGGTCAACTACGTGGGAGTCCAGAGACATAGCCATTACGCTAACTGCTGGTTCCCTGATAGCTTCACTTCTGAATTTCCACAAACCTTAAAAAATAACTAACACTAATAGCTTTCAAAGTACTCCAAAAAATTAAAATGGCGATATTCTACAAGGTCAGCATCACCCTGATATCAAAACCACACACACACACACACACACACACACACACACACACAGAAAAGTTGAAAGCATTCCCCTGAGACCTGGAACAAACAGGATGCCCACTTCAACTACAAGTCCTTGCCAGAGCAGTTAAGCCAGAGAATGAAGTAAAAAATCCAAATTGGAAAGGAGACAGTTCAGATTTTTCTGTTATTGACATGATCTTATATACAGAAAACACTAACATGCCACTGAAAAGCTGATAGAAATAATACATGAATTCACTAAAGATGAAGGTCATGAAATCAATATGCAAAAGTTAGTAGCATTTCTCTATGCAAATAGTGAACTATCTAAAAAGAAATCAAGAAAACCACCACATTTTCGACAATTCCGATATTATATGTAGCAATAAACTTAAGCAAAGAGATGAAAGATCTCTGAATGAAAACTATAAAACACTGATCAAACAAATTTAAAAAGAAACAAATGAATGGGGGAGATTTCCCAGATTTAAGGGTTGGCAGAATAAATATTGTTGAAATGTCTATACCACCAAGTGTGATCTACAGATTCAATCCAATCACTATTGACATACTAATGAACTTCACAGAAATGGAAAAAAATCCTAAAATTTGTATGAACCACAAAAAACCCACTGACTATCTACCGTAATCTTGAGCAAAAAGAACACAACTGGAGGCATCACACGACCTTTAAAGTACATTATGGAACTGACTTTGTAGCCTAGTGGTTATGGGATTCGAATACCACATGGTTAACCTTGTTCTGTGTGCCAGCTCTGGTGGTGTGAAAAACATGCCAGGTGTGTGTGTATGTGTGTGTGTGTGTGTGTGTGTGTGTGTGTGCACATCCCCCAAACCTCAAAAGGCTGGAAAGATGGAGAGAAGGGATTGCAATGTGACCATGCCCCATTGAAAGATGATTTCTCCCTCTCTTTCTCTCAGTCATTCTTCAGTAAGCACATGTGCCCTCTGCCATTAAAAAAAAAAAAGTACATAACAAAACTATAGTAACCCAAACTTAATGGTATTGGCATAAACACAGATACATAAGCCAATGGAACAGAACAGAAAATCCGGAAATAATTTCATGCATTTGCAACTAACTAATTTTTTTTAAATTTTTTTTTAGAGAGAGGTTTTTGCACGTGCGCTCACCAGACAGACAGAGAGAGACATATCACTTATCACTGTCCCTCCCTCTGTTTCTCTCTGGCGAGTGCATGCACTCTATGGCAAAAACCTATAAGACAAACAGCTCTGTGATAACGTTCAAACAAACTATCGATACGAATGACATGACGAAACCTCAATATTATGTAACTGAAAAGTACGTGTTAACAAGGGGAGTGATGGAGTAGGCGGGGTCAGGTACAACAGCATAAAAACACTCTAAATAAGGAAAACAATGTACCATAGTAACAGCAAGTGCTCACTTTAATCATAATTCTAAGTTACTTACTTTCACATTAACAGAGATGTTCCTATTAACCAAGAACTGAGCTAAGTATTATATATATTTTAATGGTTAACATGATTTGAAGAAATTTTATTAAAAAGTGATCAGGAGCTGGCTGAAAATTCTTACCATAAATATATTCTCTACATTTTTAATCACAATAAATTCAAATCTAAACTTCCTGAAAAGTTATGCTCTCTACTATTATACAGGGAGGTCTGAGTACTTAACTGCTCTGTAAAGTACTGGCTTACCATAAAGTGATTACTCCCAGAAACAGCGGCCCCTCCTTTCACATTTACAGTAAGAAAGGCTACGATCCTCCGCCAAGTTCTCATTTTATCACGAAATGCAGACACTAAGACAGGTGCGTGCGGTGGTAGCAAGGAGAAGAGCATCTCAACACTCTTACTTTTATTAAGGCTTTTGACAAGGAAGAATATAAAATGCCAGTACAGTCTACTAGCTACAGAGTAACCATCTATCCCCAAGCAGGAGACACGGGCCACAGTACAGCAGCCACTTCAACGTGTACAGGCCTTCTGAGTTCTCACTGTAAGAACACTCGGCTAAAGTCAAAGCATCTTTGCAATGAAACAGACAGCACAGCTTACGTAGCTTATAGGCTTCCGAAGACTGTCCTGAAACAAATGGGAACGCTCGCCTTTGCCAGCTGAGTTCTGAGCAGTTCAAGTGAAGGTGCCAGAAAGCTGACAAGCTGGAGAGGAGTATATCCCACTGGAGAAGAGCAGTGTGTGCGCTAGGACCTTCACGTCAAACTGATAGCCATCGACGACAATGACTTATTATACAGAGGCAGACAGGATATGCACTGCAGAAGGAAACGGTGAGAAGGCAATTCTTACAAACAAACCTCTTACCAGAGTCTTGTATAGCATTTCAGAGAGCGTAATTACAAAATGGGCACAGACCATTCACATAACATGTTAAAGGATTCCGTTTATATTACAATGACCTCGAATATAAACTCAGCAATTATAAACACACTTGCAAAACCGACCCTTTGGGACATTTCTTTGCTACCACACTCAGCCACTAGAGGCGTTTGGATGCAAAGGTTTAAGTCGTGCTGATCTGGACAAGCCAAGGCAGAGACTCTGATTTGGAGACTTAACGGACATCCCTGCCAGCGGGCTGCTGCTGCTGCTTCCAGATGCCGCTGGTGGGTCCCACTTAGGTCTCTTACTCTCAGCTGGAGGGCGGCACAGCTGTAATGGCTTCCTGGTGGCCTCTGAAGAAAGGGGAGCCTTTTTTGGTGAAGACTGAGATTGTGGTCTGATGGCATCAGGAGCAGAGTCCACCAAAGTATTACGTCGGGATTGAGATTTCTTTTCCTTCTTGTCTACTGGGGGTTTTACTTTCACTTCTCTCTTTTTAATTTCTTTAACTTTGCTTTTTCTCATAGTGAGGTCTTCGTCATCATCTTCACTCTCACCAAAATCAGAATCATCCTCGGAATCCTCACCAGTTGCGAAGTCTGGCTCAGAGTCATCAGGACTATCGGCATCACTGCCTTCCAAAAGAATCTTCCTGTGTTGGACCGCAGCTTTGGATGCTGCTTTTCTTTTCCTGTGAACATCATGAATATCCTCCTCCTCAGTAATCTTATCCAGATCTAAGTGATCACTGGGCACACTGCAGTTAGAGATATGGACAGATTTACTCATCGTTTCCGTCTCGCCACTGCCATGTTTCTCTTGAGACTTCTGCACATCCACAGTGGCTGTGGGGGTTCCTTCACTGATAAAGCCAGTGCGACTTCTAAGTCTCTCTGGTAGAGCTTGTCATCTAAAGACACCCTTTTCTTAGGTTTTTTTTCTTGTGGTATGATGTTTTCTTTCAGGAGAGTCTTCACGTTAGGTTTTGGTTTATTGTGTTTCCACTCCTTTGATATTGTTCGGGACTTCTTACTTAAAGGTACCATTGCAGAAACAGAATCATCATCGCTGTCGGAGTTTTCAAACTGTGAGTAATTGATTGATTTCCTATGTCTATGACCAAGAGAGAGATTTTTCATTATCACGAATGTCAATTTCTCACTTCTGTTCTATTCCTTAAGGCTATTAATAGCCTTATAAACAAAAATATGCTTGGCTTCTTTTTGAAATACTAAAAATCTAAAGCAGACTTGCAGGGGTCCAGCCAGTGGCGTGGTGGGTGCCCAGCCAGTGGCGTGGTGATTGAGGCGGCTGGATCCCACTGAGACATCTGAGTGGTTTGAGTGCTGGACCTAGTGGCCTGAAAAACACACTGGGCACATGTGTACGAATGAGCAGAATCCTCGCAGGCCGAACCATGGTCGCCTTCAGTGCTCAAAATCCCCCCGCAATGAGCTAATTTTTGACAAAGATACTAAACATACACCGTGGGGAAACAACAGTCTCTTCATTAAATGGTGTTGTGGAAACTAGATATCCATATGTAGAATAATGAAATTAGATCCTTATCTCTATATAAAAAAGTTAACTCAGGACCTGCAGGTGATGTCATGGTTACATTGGTGGACTCCCACATGTTCAAATGTGGGTCAAGTCCCAGATCTGTATGCTTGTACCTCACAGTGGGCCTGTGTGCATGCCCAAAATCCTGAGAGGAGAATGGAAGAAAGAAGGGATTATGGTGTGACCATGCTCCCTGGAGTGTGATTTCTCACTTCCTGTTTCTATCTCCCTAGTGAGCACACACACTCTATAGCAAAAATCTCTCTCTAAAAACAAACAAAAAATAAAGATGAATGAAAAATAAACTGAAATTGGATTACAGGTGAACAGAAACAAAAAACTATAAAGCTACTACAAGAAAACAGGATAAATGCTTCATGACATTGGTCTTGGAAAGAAATCTTGGCTTAAGACCTCAAAATCACAGGCATCAAAAACAAAAATAGCTCTTTTCCTGCTGGAACCATGGAGGGTGTTCAAGAGAAGAAAAAGAAGGTTCCTGCTGTGGCAGAAATCAAGAAAAAGGCTCTTTCTGTGGCAGAAGCCACCAAGAAAAAGGTTCCTGCTGTGCCAGAAACCGTTAAGAATAAGCTAAGGAATTTTGCAGAGCTGAAGATCAAGCTCCTGAGAAAGAAGTTTGCTCAAAAGATGCTTCGAAAGGCAAGGAGGAAGCTCATCTATGAAAAAGCTAAGCACTCTCATAAAGAATATGGACAAATGTATAGACAGAACTGAGATTCGCATGACCAGGATGGCAAGAAAAGCTGGCAACTTCTATGCACCTGCAGAGCCCAAATTGGCATTTGTCATCAGGATCCGAGGTATCAATGGAGTGAGCCCAAAGGTTCGAAAGGTGCAGCTTCTTCATCTTCACCAGATCTTCAATGGCACCTTTGTTAAGCTCAACAAGACCTCAGTTAACATGCTGAGAATTTTGGAACAATATATTGCATTTTAGTACCTGAACCAGGAGTCAGTTAATGAACTGATCTACAAACATGGTTATGGCAAAATCAATAAGAAGCAAATTGCTTTAACAGATAACTCTTTGATTGCTCAATCTCTTGGTAAATTTGGCATCATCTCATCTGCATGGAGGATCTGATGCATGAAATTTATACGGTTGGAAAATGTTTCAAAGAAGCAAATAACTTCCTGTGATCCTTCAAATTATCTTCTCCACAAAGTGGAATGACAAAAAAGACCACCCATTTTGTAGAAGGTGGAGATGCTGGCAACAGGGAAGACCAGATCAACAGACTTATTAGAAAGATGATCAAAGGTATCCACTATGATTATTTTTGTAATCTGGTCAGTAAATAAACAGTGGCTGTTTTCAGATTAAAAAAAAAAAAAGGCAAAATAAATGGGATTAAATCAAACTAAAAAGCTATTGCCGAGCAAAGAAAATAATAAGCATAGGAAAGAGACACTTACAGAATGGATAATCATTTCCTAACTATATATCTGACAAGGGGATAATATCCAAAATAAATGAAAAACTCAAACAACTTAATAGCAAAATATTCCAAATTACCTGATCATAAAAATGGGCAAAAACTAGGACAGAATTTTGTCAAAAGAAGACATATATGCAACATTATTCTCAATCATGAAGACATGTAATCTACCTAAGTGTCTAAGAACTGATGTCTAGGTTGAAAAATTGTGGCACATGTGCACTATGGGATATTACTGCATTGGTGGAAAAGTCATGATGTATTTTTTCTCTGTTTTTCTATTAAAAAATACCTCTTGACTTGTCCCATGACCCAATATTCATCCATAGGAACAGTGAAACAGTGTCATTTGACTCAAAGTGGTTACATAGGGAAAACTTATTGCTAAATGAAATAAGCCAGACTTTTAAAGACAAACACTGTAAATCCCCATACATCCTAAATGTCTGCACTCAATGGCAGAACTGGAAAGATCTGAAGATCTGATGGAAGAAGGATAAGGGTAGATACCAGAGACCGTAGGGAGGGGAATGGATATAGAGACTGGTGGGGAGTAAGGGAAGATACACTTAACAAACCCATGACCATAAAATTCTCTATTGAAAATGATGTAAATGGTAATATTTACATTTATTTAATTGTGATAAATGAAAAGACATACAAATGTCCAACACATATATGAAGAATGCTTAGCATCAGGGAACATAACAGGTATTGGTGAGGATGTGGAGAAAAGAGAAGTCATGGGCCCTATTGGTGGGAATGTAAATGAGTATAGCCATTATGGAAAACAGTATTTTTTTTCAAACTAAAAAAAAAGAGAACTATCTTATTATCCAGTAATCCCACTACTGGGTATAGATCCAACCCAGGAAATCAGTACGTACTCATGTTCATTGCAGCATAATTTACAATTGCCAAGATATGGACTCAGCCTATGTGTCCATCAATGGATGAACAGATAAAGAAAATGTGCTATATGTACACACAGGAATGCTATTCATCCATAAAAAAGGAGAAAATTCTGTCATCTGTGACAAGATGGATGAACTTGGAGGACATGGTGGTAAGTGAAATAACCCAGGCACAGAGACACAAATACCACATCAGCTCACTCATACGTGGAATCTCAAAAAGTTGATCTCACAGAAACAGATGGTAGGTGAATACCAGATACAGTGTGTAAAAGAGCAGAGTCAGAGGAAGGACATTTAGAAGAAAAATAGAGAGGCAAAGCCATTAATGGGACTAAGAAATGTGGTATTATCTGTTGAAGACAATTTTATAGATTTATCAACTGGGCTACAGAAAAATGTACACAAGTTGAAATATTCACTTTGTAAGCTAAATAACATGATTGAATGTATAAAAAATGAAATTAAAAATACTTAAGAAAAGGAAATAGATGGTAGAACAGTAATATCAGAGGCTGGGGTGGTTAGGCTTGAGTGGAGGATAGGGAAAACTTGGCTAAATGATATATAGAGTTAAATCAGTGGAATAAGTTTCAAGAGCTCTACTGTACAGTAAGGTGACTGTAGTGGGTGATATATTATTTTATTAAAAAATGTAAAGAGAGGAGCCAGCAGGTGGTAGGGTGTTTGAGATGCTGGACTCCCATATTATCAACTGCAGTTAGGGTCCTGGACCTGGAAGCTTGCTTTATCAATTATATGAGGTAATGCACTTATTATTAGTTAGATTTAACCATTTCAAAATATATATGTATTTCAAAGAATGCTGTACATGAGAAAAACATACATTGTTATCTGTTTATTTTTAAAAAAAGAAAAGAATTTAAATCTATATGTTAAAACTCAACCAAGCAACAAGGAAATGACAGATCATCTAATATAAAATGAGGTAGTAGTTGAAAACTCACAAAGAGTATTTCTTTTTATTTCCTTTTAGAGAAGATTTTGCTATAGGGAGCATGTGCTCATCAGAAAGTCAGAGAGAAACAGAGAGACAGAAAATGAGAAATCACCTCCCAGAGGGGATGGCCATGCCACAATACCTTCTCCTCCATTCTCCTCTCAGGATCTTGTGCACGCATGCACATGCACCTGGCGTGAGTTTAAGCCACCAGGTCCAGGACTCAAACTGTGGTCAATGACACGAGAGTCCAGCAATGTAGCCATAACGCCTACTGCTGGTCCCACAAAGAGTATTTCTAAATAGCTAATAATCATATAAAAGATGCTCAGTGAGTTATCTCTATTACCTACCAGAATGGCTCTGATTAAAATGATTGACAGTATTAAATTGTGGTGAGGCTGCAGAACAAACAGAACTTTCATCCACTGTGTACAGTAGCGTACTTTGGAGCAATCACTTGAGAAAGCAAAGCATCATTTATTAAAGTTGAAGATATGTATACCCAATGGCCTGGCCATTCTGAACCCATGTATCTACCTAACAGCAAGGCATGAGCGCCATGGGACATGCACAGAAGGTGTTCATGATGGGTAAACAGCAGAAACAACCCAAAGGTTTATCTACAATAGTAAGATAAATGATTTGTAGTATTTTCCAAATGTTGCATACCTCATACACAACAACATGATAAATCTACAAGCATGTTGTAGGAGAACAGCAAGACTCAAAAACACATACTGTATGATTCTATTTAAATTACATCCTAAAAGCCCAGAGGACATGAGCCAGATGGTTAAGAACATATGTTTAAGTGCTAACAGCATAGCGAAAAGCATGGCTCTGCTTACCTTGTAGGCAGAGGGGCTTACTCTGACCACAACTGGGGAAGGGACGGCTTTGGTAGAGCATTCTCTAGGCAGGGAGAGCTCGTCCTGAGAGATGGACGCATCACCCCATGAAGAGGTGAGAGCAGGGCATGGTGGGGCAGTGGGCAGGGTGCCCACCTAGGCTGGACGTTGTGTTCCTTGGTCTCTGGATGCAGGTTTAATCACCCACAGATTTTGGCAGATCACACTGGAGAGAAAGTCACCTTGTCATGGGTGTGGCTCCCCTTGGGCATGCAGAGTCTCTGGGTTTGGTGTACTCTGGCAAGTTCTCGGACACCTGGTGAGTGGCCTTCCACCTGCTCCTTCCGAGTCAGTCTGGGAATCTTCAGAGGACAGAGATTTAGCTTTCCGTCCTCCTGGAGGTCTTGCCAACTCTTGCTGCTCCTAGGACTCAGAGAGATCTCTCTTTCCTTTCACATATAGAAAAACATTTTTTCTTTAGAGATTGTTTTGCTATAGGGCACATGCACATGCACTCACTGGAGACACAGAGAGATACAGAGGGAGAGAAAGTGAGAAATCATCCCCTGCCCCCCAGGGGGATGGTCACACCACAATTTCTTCTTTTTCATTCTCCTTTCAAGATTTTGGGTACACATGCAGCCCATGCCAATGCTTTAACCACTACACCACCTATTTGCCCCAAGAAGAACCTCTTCTTAATCTGGGGACATTTATATTTTTATTGTCACGATCAATTTATTTAACCTTAATAATAACTTATCTATTTAGATTTCAACATTATATGTCTCTATAGCACACAATATGATTTTTCAACATATGCATGCAATACATGTAATTCAAATAAAGAGTATTACCAATGTTCATCATTTTCAAAAGATAACATTAAAAAGTTTTTTTACTCATAGGAGAGAGACAGAAAGTGAGAAATCACCCTCTTCCTGGGACGTGGATGGCCACACCAAATTCCCTTGTTTCTATTTTCCTCCTGGGATTTTGGGTGCACACACACACACACACACACACACACATGCCCAGTTTGGTTTTCAAGGTGCCAGGTCCAGGACTAGAATCACAGTAGACCATGTGGGAGTCAGTGCCTTAACCACCACACTACATGTTAATCCCTCAACAGAAAACTTTTTTTTTTCTTTCAGTTAAATTTTCTTCCCTTAGCCTGTCCCACCAACCCACTGCCATCTACTCCCTTCCCTTAATTTCTCTGGTATCTACACTTACCCTTCCTTGTATCACATTTTCAATGTTTACTGCAGCATTATTCCCAATTGCCAACCTAAGTGCCCAAGAACTGATGGCTAGATGGAAAAACTGGCACGTGTACACTATGGAATACTACTGAGCCATACTGAACAATGACACCCTATCATCTGAGTCAAAGTGGGTGAATATGGAGGACTTAATGCTGAGCAAATAATGTCCACCCCAGAGACAGGTTTCCTCATGTTCTTTCTATGGGATCAGAACAAGCAGGAGAATGTTCTCAGGAAAACCTCCACCTCGCTGGGATTCCACACTGCCGAACTAACCCCTCTTCTCAGAAAGCGGGTATGGGTTGATTGCACTGGCACAACATCGGGGCTACCTGCAAGGACATGTTAGAAAGTGACTCTGAGGGCAGGAGGGCCCCAGTGGCCAGCACCTGATGGCCTGCCCTGGCTGCTGACTCACATGCTTGCTTTTCTCTTAATCAGCCCCTTTGCCTGTCGGCCCCAACAGGCAAAGTCCACAGCCCGTCCCCATTCTGCTGGCTCTGGTTCTTCACTTCTTTCTCAACTCCAACTATTGTCATCTGAAACAGCCTTGCTGTGGCACTCAGTGACAGAACTCAGTGACCTCCACCCTCTGGACTCCAAGGACTCCCTCTGGTTAAGCACAGGCACAATCAGTCATCTCCCTCTACTCCAACAGTCTTCCTAGTCCCCTGACCCCACCCGTTTCTGTGTTCTTCCTGCCTTTCTAGTTGCTGCCGGGCTGTGCCTTTCTTTCTCCTGTGCTCTCTGCCCTTTCCTCAGGTTTTCCATGGATTCTTGGGAGTAATGTAACAGCTTTACCTGTTTGTTTGTTTGTTTGTTTTCTTAAAGTTTATTTCTTCCATGAGTGGGATAGCAAGAGAAAAAGAGAGAGAAAGAGAGAGAGGATGAGAGACAGCATTCCCTACAGGGTCCTGACACTGTCATCCAGCCTCAGCTTGCCCTCAATCATGGCAACACATGTGGCTTGTGTGCTCAGGGAGGTCTCCAGACACCAATCAAGAATCTCCCCTTGTGTGTCAACCTCGAAGAACGTTGTGTTTTACTGCAGCACCATTATCCAGGCCCTTTATCTGGCTTTGGAATCAGGGCTAGGCTGGCCTCATAGAGCAAATTAAAAAGTGTTCCCCTGGATTCTATTTTCTGGAAGAGATTGTAGAGAATTGGTTTTGATTTCCTTAAGTATTTGGCAAAATGTACCAGCACACCCATCTGGACCTGGTGTGTTGGTTTTGGAGGGTTATTAAGTATTGATACAATTTTTTGAGAAAGATTTATCCTCTGATCTCTCTTTCTGCAAGTTTTATTGATTACGTCTTTCAAAATTGCAACTTCTCTTTTGTTCTTGTCTAGCTTAGCTAGTTTATAATTTTATTGATTTAAAAAATAAGTATGTATTTAATTTTAATAATGATGATGGCGATGATTAAATCTCACCAGAGAGAGAAGAAGAGAGAGTGAGAGAGAGGAGAGAGAGAGAAAGCTGCCAGATCTGGGACTACAACCACAGTTGTTCACATAGGAGTCTAAGGTCTTAACCGCCACACCATCTGCCATCTCCCAATGAGAAAGCTAGCTATCAGATTTGGGACTCAAACAATGGTCAGCCATAAGGGACTCCAGCATACTAATAATCATGCCACCAGCTAGCCACTTGCTGATATTTTATTTATTTGTTTTTAGAGAGATTTTTGCTATAGAGTGCATGCCCTCGCTAGAGAGACAGAAAGAAACAGAGAGACAGATGGGAAGAAATTGCTCTCTAGGAGGGATGGCCATACCACAATCCCTTCTTCTCCATTCTCCTCCTGGGACTTTGGGTATGTATACACATGTGCTCTGTTAGAATTTCAAGACTTGAACATTGGTCGACCATGTGGGAGCCCAGTGATGTAATCATTACATCTGCTGGTCCACTTTACTGAGGTTTTAAAAGAACCAATTTGAGGCCAGTAGGTGACATGGTGGTTAAGGCACTGGATTCCTAGATGACTGACTGTGGTTCATGTTGTGGACCTGGTGTCTTGAAAATCACGTAAGGTGTGTGTGCCTGCATGCCCAAAATCCCGAGAGGATTTAAAAACAAAAACAAAAGCAATTTTTACTGCTTTTTTGTCCTCCAGTCAGTCTTTCAGTCTCTACCACAGAGTGCAGGCAGTCAGTATTTGTTAAGTGGAGATGTACAATGGATTCCTGACTTGCTTCACTCAGTAACAAATCTTCTACATTGGTCCCCTTCCT
Organism: Tupaia belangeri chinensis; assembly: GCF_000334495.1. Taxonomy (NCBI): domain Eukaryota; kingdom Metazoa; phylum Chordata; class Mammalia; order Scandentia; family Tupaiidae; genus Tupaia; species Tupaia belangeri. The sequence continues at coordinate 257,976 of NW_006204612.1, read as the reverse complement.
ATCAAATTCAAGTGCCTTTTTTTTTTTTTTTTAAATTTTTTTCGGTCTTTTTTGGATGCCTTCAGGAGTGATTGTTGTTATTTTTAATTTTAAAAGAATTTTTATTATTATTCCTTCTTTTTAAACATTGGATTCTTATACAACATTTGGCTTGTAAAGAGGATTTACCCAACATGAAATACATCACAGAGAAGTTCAGTTGAGAATATTATACATGTTATCATCAATAGGTAATATACCATTTCTGTGTCCCACAAATGCCTTGGCTCTATTTTTTTCTTCTAAATATTTTTCCCTGTACTCTTTTCTTTAAGCACCCTCCTTCCACATTATCTCCAGTGTTCATAACTATTTCGTTGCTTTTATGCCCTCCCATCTTTCACTCTCTACCATAAAGTGAAGTCAGTTGAAATATATTATGTGGAGACATACAGTATCTTTCTTTCATAGCCTGGCTTGCTTCACTCAGCATTAAATCGTCCACATTTGACCACTTGCTATCAAATGCCAGGGTCTTTTTTTAAATTACTGAATAGTATTTTATAGAGTATATGTGCCCCCCTCTTTCAATCCCCTCATCTTTTTTTTTTTTTT
>NW_006204612.1:254553-257315 GCF_000334495.1 Tupaia belangeri chinensis | reverse complement strand
AAGCGAGAAATCACCCCCCAGGGGGGATGGTCACGCCGCAATCCCTTCTCCTCCATTCTCCTCTTGGGATCTTGGGGACGCACACACACGCGCCCGGCGTGAGTTTTAAGCCACCGGGTCCGGGACACGAACCGCGGTCGACTACGTGGGAGTCCAGCGACATAGCCATTACGCTAACTGCTGGTTCCCAATCCACTCATCTTTTCATGGACGTTTGGGTCAGTTACATGTCTTAGCAATCATCGATAATGCCACAATAAACACTGATGTGCACGTGCTTTTCTGACTGAGTTTTCTCTTGTCCTTTGCGTAGATACCCAGGAGTGGGATTGCTGGATCATATTGTAGTTCTATTTGAGGAACCTCCATGTTGTTTTCCAAAGTTGGTTTTGAGGAACCTCCATGTTGTTTTCCACAGTTGGTCTGACCAATTTGCATTGCCGTCAGCAGTGTATGAGAGTTCCTCTTTCACCACAACCCTGCCAGCACTTATCGTTTTTTTTTTCTGTATTTTTATTTTTTGTATTTTTATTTTCGGACAGGAGTTACGTGATATATCATTGTGTGTGTGTGTGTGTTTCCTGGAGAGGTTTTTGCTATAGGGCGTATGCGCTCACCAGAAAGACAGAGACAGAGAGACAGAAAGTGAGAAATCACCCTGCAGGGGGGATGGCCACGCCGCAATCCCTTCTCCTCCATTCTCTTCTCTGGATTTTGGGCATGCACACACCTGGCGTGAGTTTAAGCTGCTGGGTCTGGGACTCAAACCATGGTTGACTACATGGGAGTCCAGTGACATAGCCATTATGCTAACTGCTGGTCCCTCTCATTGTGGTTTTAATCTGTGTCTTTTTTATGATGAAGAATGTTAAGCATTTTTTCATATGCTTTGAGCTGTTCGTATGTCTTGGTTAGATAGTTTTTGTTCAGCTCATTTTCTTCTTTTAATAGGGTTAATCAGTTTTTTGGGGGAGGTAAGTCTCTTGAGTTCCCTGTGTATTCTGGTTATCAGTCCTTTATCTGAGGCATAGTTTACAAAAAATATTAACCCAATCCTAGGGATGTCGATTCACACTAATTCCTGTGTCCTTTGTTGTGCGAAAACTTCTTAATCTGTGTAATCCCCTTTGTCTATTTTGGGGATTATCGCTTGTGCTTTTGGAGTCTTACTTAAGAAGGCTTTGTCTACCCAAATGTCTCCCAGGGTTTCCCCAGTGTTTTCCACCAGTAGTTTTATAGTTTGATGTCTTAGGTCTAGAATTTTAATCCATTTTGAGATAGTTTTTGTTAATGATGAAAGATGGAGATCCAGTTTTATCTTTCTGCAGGTGACCACTCAGATTCTCCAGCTCCATTTGCAAAATACGTTTTCGTTTTCCCACTGGATTGACTACTATCTTTTGTCAAAAATAAGTTGGCTTTATATTTTGGGGTTTATTTCTGGAGTCTCTATTAAATTCTATTGGTCCACCTGTCTGTTTTTGTGCCAATACCACGCTGTTTGGATTATCACAACTTTATAGTATATTTTGGGGTCAGGGAGTGAGGTGTCTTCCTCTCCTCTCTTTGTGCCCAGCATAGCTTTGGCAATATGAAGTCTTTTATGATTCCTGACAAATTCTATGATTGTCTTTTTTAGATATGTGCAGAATTTCCCTGGTAATTTGATTGAAATGTCTTAAATATGGGGATTAATTTCTGCTGAATTGCTATTTTGATTATATTAATTTTTCCCATCTAGGAACATGGGATGTCCTTCTACTTTCTTTTGTCATTTTCAATATATTTTAAAAGGTTTTCAGAGTTTTCTTGTAAAGGGTTTTGATTTTTTTTAGTTAGGTTTATTCCTAGGTATCTTATACATTTTGTGGCTATGGTATAAGGGATTCCTTTCTTCAGTTCTACTTCATCAACTTGTTGTTAGTATATAGAAATGCTGAGTATTTTTGTATATTGGTTTTTTATTCTTTTTTAAAATTTTTATTATTATGATTATTATTTTTATATCTTTTTTATACATTCAATTACCTTTTTTAGCTTACAAAGTGAATATTTCACTATGTGAGCATTTCTCCCTAGTCCAGTTGGTTAAACTATAAAATATCTTCAACAGATAATACCACATTTCTTTGTCCCATTAATGCCCTACTCTTCCACACACATGATATCTGGTATTTACACCCATTTATTGTGTTTATATATCCTTTAGTCAATCAGTTTCAGTTATAGAGTGTGGACACTCAGTAATTGGTTTTGTATTCTGCCACTTTACTGTATTCATTAATTAATTCATGAAGTTTTTTACATGGGAAACTTTGGGTCTTCTACATATACCATTATGTCATCTGCAAATAAAGATATTTTCAGCTCTTTTTTGCCTATTTGAATGCCTTTTATTTCCTTATCTTGTCTGATTGCATTGCCTAAGACTTCCATTAGCATATGGAAAAGGAGTGGAGAAAGTGTGCAATCATGTCTAGAATCAATGTTTATTGAAAATGCTTTTAGGTTTTCCTCATTCAGTATAATGTTAGGTATAGGTTTTTCATATATGAGTTTTATTGAGTTGAGAAATGACCCTTCTACACCAATCTAGCTAAGAGTCTTAATCATGAAGGGATGTCGTATTTTGTCACATGGTTTCTCTGCATCAATTGAAATGATCCATTAAAAATAGGTACAAGACAAGGCTGCCCACTTTCTCTGCTCCTATTCAATATATTATTGGAAGTTCTAGCCAGTTCTAGCCAAGTTCTAGCCGG
>NW_006204612.1:253158-254499 GCF_000334495.1 Tupaia belangeri chinensis | reverse complement strand
ATTTATTTCTGTTTTAAGATGACATGATGGTATACATAGAAGACACAATAGTATCCATGAAAAAATGCCTGAAACTAATAAATGTGTACAGTAAAGTGGCAGGATATAAAATTAAATTACAAAAATCTATAACATTTCTTTATATAAACAACAAACAGACGGAGACAGAAATGAGGAATGCAATTCCATTTGCCATAACCACAAGAACTATAAGATACTTAGGAATAAAACTAACCAAGGAAGTCAAAGACTTCTACAAAGAAAACTATGAAAACCTTAAAAAGGAAATTGAAAAGGACACTAAAAAGTGTAAGGACATCCCATGTTCCTGGATTGGCAGAATCAATACAATAAAAATGGTAATCCTACCCAAGTTAATCTACATGTTTAATACAATCCTGATAAAATTACAAAAGACATTCTTCACAGATCTAGAAAAGACAATCATATAATTTGTCTGGAACCATAAAAGACTCCATTTTGCTAAAGCCATCCTGAGCAAGAAGACTGGAGTAGGTGGCATCTCACTGCCTGAAACCAAAATATATTACAAAACTGTAATAATCAAAACAGTATAGTATTGGCATAAAATAGACATGAAGACCAATGGCACAGAGTAAAGACTCCAGAAATAAACCCCAAAGCATACAGTCAACTCATCTTTGTCAGAGGGTACCAGTAAATCCAGAGGGAAAAGGGAAACCTCTTTAGCAGGTGCTGGATATAGTTTCTATGCCTTTGAATCTGTAAGGCTTGATTTGTGGCATATCATATGGTCAGTCTTTGAAATGGTTCCATGCCAGGCTGAGAATAATGTATATTTTGTGGTCGATAGATTTCTGTCAAGTCCATTTGATTTACAGTATCATTTAGGCCCTGTATATCTCCACTTATTTTTTGTCTAGAAGATCTGTCTAAAGAAGATAATGAGGTGTCGATATCCCCCAAAAGTGTAGTATTGCAACCTATCTCTCCTTTTAGATCTAGTGTCTCCTTTCATATATTTAGGTGCTTCAGAGTTAGGTGCATAGATATTTTTAAATGTTATGTCTTCTTGATGAATTATCCCTATGACTACTACAAAACTGTCTGTTTTTACAGTTTTTGTCTTAGAGCCAATTTTGTGTGAGATCAGTATTGCATCTCCAGCCCTTTGTTTTCCATTTGCATTGAACCTTTTTCGGCCCTTCACTTTTAGTCTATATATGTCTTCATCCATAAGGTGCATTTCCTGTAGGCAACAGACAGAGGGTTTCTGGTTTTTTTTTGTTTTTTTTTTTAGTCCATTCAGCCAGTCTGTGTATCTTGATCAGAGAATTTAATCCATTAATGTTCAATGTT
>NW_006204612.1:240131-252707 GCF_000334495.1 Tupaia belangeri chinensis | reverse complement strand
TTTTTTTTTCACCCTCTGCCATTTCCTACCCTCCTCCCACTCTGCTTTAGTATGTATGGTCGCTTTATATTCCTTCTCTCCATACACATTTTATTGATTCACAAAGTATCTTAATTAATCTAATTACTTTCAATAACAAGTTCAGCTAATCTATAAATATCTGTGAACACATGTTTGACTTTAGGAATGAAACTCTGTGAGTACAATGAATATACTTTTATTTATTATTATTATTATTTTTGGAGAGGTTTTTGCTATAGTACATGTGTGCTCATCAGAAAGACAGACAGAAATCAAGAAATCAACCCCCAGGGATGATGGCCATGTTGCAATCCCTTCTCCTCCATTCTCTTCTCAGGATTTTGGGCATGGATGACACGCGCCCAGTGTGAGTTTAAGCCACTGGGTCCGGGACTTGAACCACAGCCAACTACATGGGAGTCCAGTGACATAGCTATTATGCCAACTGCTGGTCCCAGAATACAATGAATATTCTATAAAGGAGGACCTAACAGAGGCTATATAGCTTACTGTGGTCCTTAAACAGGTATTTTTTAATATACATTTTAATTTCAAGAAAAGTAATTTTAGCTTCAATAAATGAAAGTCAAAAATGTTCACAGAATTTTGCTTAAAGCCAGGAAACAGGTTAGGATTATGTTCAAATAATAGGTACATGAACTTGTTAACAACTCAAGAGAAGACAAAAATCCTTAACTCTCGAAAACAAAGCATAGAAGAAGATTAGTAATATTTCATTCAAAAGTCATAAAATTCGATTTCACCAGTTCAGTCTCATGTACTTAATCTATCTTGTTATGGTCTGATTTTTCTATTTAAATTCTGGAAGATAACATTCAGCTCCACTTGTCTTTACTATTAAGATGGCCATTTTCTTAGTTGTTTTTGAACTCATATTTCTGTGTGTCTTTAGTTTCATGATATAGCACTCCCTTCAGAACTTCTAGGAGAGCTGGTCTTGTGTCAGTAAATTAGTTTAGGTTTTGTTTATCTGAGAATGTTCTTGTCTTCTCTTCTCATATGAAAATAATCTTGGATTTCTTTTCTCTTAACACTTTAAACATATTGTCCCATTCTTTCCTTGCCTGCATTGTTTCTGATGAGACATCTGCTGTTAGCCTGATGGGATATCTTTTATAGGTAACTTGACATTTCTCTCTTGCCAATCTTAGTGTCTTGTCTTTGTGGTTTTTGTCAATCTGGCTATAATGTGTCTCGGAGAAGACCTTGGGTTGATTCTATTTGGGGTCCTTTGTATTTCTTGGGTATGGATCTTTGAATGCTTCTCTAGTTTTGGAAAGTTTTCTTCCAAGATTTCAAAGAATAGATTACCAATGCCCTTATTAGACTCTTCACCTTCTGGGATACCAATTATCCTGTTGTTTGGACGTTTAATGGTATCTAGTATTTTTTGATATTATTCTCATTTTGGGGAGCTGTCTTTTTAGTCTTCATGATGGACTTTTCTAGTCCAGTGATTCTGTATTCTACATTTGAGATTCGATCATCTGTATGATTTAATCTACTTTTAGTACTTTCAAAGGAGGTTTTGACTTTCTATATTATAGCCTTCATCTCTAAAAGTTCCATTTGATTCTTTTTTTTCCCTTTTTTTTCATTTTTTTTTTATGTTGTGTATTTCCTCTTTCAGATCATGCAAGATCTTCCTTACCTGGAACTCATTCTCCTGCCTCTCCTGGAGGTCATTGTCTATCTTCTTTTACATCTCTGTTAGCTTTGTTACTATAAATATTCTAAATTCTTTATCAGACATTTTTGTGAGTTCCATTGTACTATTTGTGGATGAAGAGGAATTATTCTTTTCCCTTGGGGGAGTGGTATTTTTTTTGTTTGTTTGTTTTTTGGCTCATATTTCTTGTATCTCTAAGGTTATTTCTTGTCATCTGGTGAGTTATATGATTTTTTTCCTAATTTCTAGAAATTCAATCTGAGTATTCAGAGGCATGCTGGAGGAGGTGATCTGCAATCTCCTTGCCATTTCATTTTTCTATCTTTGTGCAGCAGATTCAGTGGGAATTGAGGAATATGTTGACCTTAATAGTTTTCAGATGTTTGACTGCAGTTCACTTAGTTTTGTGTAGACACTCAGTGCATGGAGGTTGAACAGAAAAGTGATCAGTTTAAAATAAAGAAGATAAGAAAAGAGAGAAAGAGAAAAAGAGAGAGAGAGAAGAAAAAAAAGTTTGTTTAAAAAAAAGTGAAAAATAAAAACACTAGTTCTCAGCTCCAATGGTGGAGTGTTCCTCTGATGGCCTGCACTTTTGCCTCTCCTAAATGGGAGGGAAGGAAAGGGGTTTATTAGCAAGATAAAGTCGGATCTGAGAGCTAAGAAAATACTTTACATTACAAAAATTAAAACAAGAAAAGTTTAAAAAATGAAACAACATAGGTACAAAGAGACAGAGAGAATGTAACAGGGGGCCCTACCACTCAAGAATGGAACCTGGAGGGTAAAGTCCCATCAGATAGTCTTCATTACTCTTAGTCCCTGAAAACACTAGTTCTCAGTTCCAACGGAAGTTTCTTCTAAAGGCCTGCATTTTTGCCTCTCCCCTTAAGAATGGAGTCTGGAGGATCAAGTCTCAGCAGAATATCTTATTACTCATTGTCCCTGAAAGCACTAGTCATCAGGTCCAATCTATCTGAAAATGTTTTATCTTTTCTTCCCATTGGAAGGATAATCTTGCTGGGTATAGAAATCTTGGTTGAAATTGTTTTTCGTTTAACATTTTGAATATATGTCCCCATTCTTTCCTTGTCTGCAACGAGAGGTTGTTTCTTGTTTCCAATGAGAGGTTGGATGTTAACCTGGTGGGATAACCTTTATAAATAACTTGACGTTTCTTTCCTGCCAATTTTGTATCTTTTCTTTGTGGTTTTGGCCAATCTGGTTGTGATGTGCCTTGGAGAAGATCTACTTGGGTTGATTCTATTTGGGGTCCTTTGTATTTCTTGGGTCTGGATATTTGAATGCCTTTCTAGGTTTGGAAAGTTTTCTTCCAGGATTTCTTGGAATACATTATCAATGCCCTTATTAGTTTCTTCATTTTTCTGGGATACTGACTATCCAGATGTTTGGGCTTTTAATAATATCTAGTGTTTTTCATATATTGTCCTCATTTTTCTTTGTTATTTTCGTAGTTTTCTTGATATTTTTTTCTAGGTCAGAGCTTATGTCTTCCACACTCAGGTTTCAATCTTCTGTGTGATCTAATCCACTTTTAGTAGTTTTAAGGGAGGTTTTAATTTCCTGTATCACAGTCTTCATCTCTAACAATTTCATTTGATTCTTTTTTATTGTGTCTATTTCTTATTTCATATCATGAAAAACTTCCTCATCTAGAGCTTGTTGCTTCTTTTTTCTTGTATCTCATTTAGCTTTGTCCCCATAAATATTCTGAATTGTTTATCTGACATTTCCACAAATTCCATTGTGTTGTCTGTAGATGATAAGGAATTGATGTTTTCCCTTGGGGGAGAGACATTTTGTTGGTTACTCATTTTGTTGTGCTTCTGTGATGGTTTCTAGTCTTCTGGTAATTTATACACTTCTTCCTAAATTCTTTGAGTTAATTCTGAGTACTCAAAGGAGTGCAGGTGGAGGTACTGCTATTGCTCTACCTCCCTGATGCTCACCAGCCACCTACACTGTTGTCACTGGGCTTGGATGATTCAAAGTCCTTCTGTCTCTCTCTGTCTTTCTGGTGAGCACATGAGACCTATAGCAAAAACTTCTCAAAAAGTATTAATTTCCATATGAAAAAGTAAGCTAATTAGACTCTGTTATAACTGTCTTTTAAAAAAAACTCTTTAATTTTATTTATCAATTATTTTTGGTATAGGGCACATACACTCGCCAAAGAGAGAGAGAAAGCGAGAAAGCAAGCCTCCAGGTCCAGCACCCAAAGTGATCATCTAGGTGGGAATCTAGCACCCCAACCACCATGCCACCTGCTGGCACGTGTACCTGTAAGCCTTTTGAAAGAATTCACTACCTCCCCCAATTCAAATCTAATAAGATAATCTTTTTGGAGAGGAAGAATATAATAATTTTCCATATAATACTGAACATCATTTCATAGGAAAAAATTATGTAGATTAACAGTAAACTACTAAGGTGATAGGAAATATTGGCAATAATTTTTTTTGTTTCTTATTCACAAGATCACTTTTCCATTTTAATACAAGGTCTAATCTGTAGGAGATTCTGATGTTAATTGAGGGAAAATTCTATCCTTTCCATTCTGATCAAACTGAGGAAGGTATCTTCTGAGGTGAAGAGCTGCCTGAATTTTGAAGTGTAGTCTGGACTCTTAAGGAGTAATCTTTGAAGTTGTTTCTTGAAGTTTCTAGGATCTGCAAGGCCTCCTTAATTTCCCTTCAGGTGTTATACAAAAATGTCAACTCAAACAGGGCAAACATACTAGGTCAAGGTCGTACTTCAGTATTGCTTGCTTCCCCACAATGTGGTTGAAATGCAATTCAGTGTGCAGCTGCCTGCCCCTTTAAGTACCTCCATGGACACCCCTCATTCAAAGAGTATTCATTCAAGTCTCACTTCTGTAAAACTGCCTCAGCCTTTTTTTTGTTTGTTTGTTTCGGAGAGGTTTTTGCTATAGGGCGCGTGCGCTCGCCAGACAGAGAGAGAGACAGAGAGACAGAAAGCGAGAAATCATCCCCCCAGGGGGGATGGCCACGCCACAATCCCTTCTCCTCCAGTCTCCTCTTGGGATCTTGGGCACGCACGCACATGTGCCTGGTGTGAGTTTTAAGCCACCAGGTCCGGGATGCAAACCACGGTCGACTACGTGGGAGTCCAGCGACATAGCCATTACGCTAACTGCTGGTCCCTGCCTCAGCCTTTCGAACAGTTTTTCAGAAAGATCTTTTCTGTTGCTCATTATTGAAAAACGATCCCAGACATGCATACTTTCCAGGGTGGGCAAGACAGATGTGATGTCTTCGGAGCAAGCTGCCCGGTAGCGAGTGATTTACCAGCAGTGCTCTGCAGAATGCACACGTCGCCTTGAACCATTTGCTTTCTTTGCAAAGCAGATCTAAATAGCAGTAAGTGCCTGCACTCAGCTTGGCTGGGATACAGAAATCCACATTAGTTCCCAGTAACAGTGACTGTTTCCATTCTTCTCGAAATGAACTATCTCTTGTGCCTTTCCAGTATTTCCTCTCAGGAGCTCTTATGTGGGCATGATAGACCCACATGGAAACCACTGGAGAAAGGGTGCAAGGAGACTGCTGCCACATTTACTGCTCCTGAGTGGAGTATTAGGGAGATGTACGTAGGAAAAGCCAGGCTAGGTAAACAGCACAGTGGAGACCTCATGCTTCTTGCTGTGCCCCCCCGTAACTGCAGGAAGCCCAATTCTCTTCTGAAAATCGAATACTTTCTAGTCATCTGATCATCCTTGCTGGTGAAAGGGACAGCATCAAATTAATGGCCTGGTGCCAAGCTTGACATCTCCTTCAAATCAAAGAATTCTTGCTTAAGTTTGTCCTTCTCAATTACTTGCAGTATAAAAAGATATTATAAATCTGGTAACTAACTCTAATTTTTAGAATCCACCTTTGGAGAAGTTAATCACATTTTCATCCTGCGCAAATGCAGGTGCTGCTTTCTGTAGGAGGTACTTGGCATAACAGATGTTGACATGCTTTTCCTCTTTACTCAGCCGTTCCCAGGATCCTCTAGAAAGAGGACTTGAATGAGATTCTACCACTGTGCAGTTTTTCCTTTATTTGCGGCAGGTTCGTAATGCGTCCTTCAAGGCAGAAATGCCATTTTAGATGTCCTGTTGCTCAAAGGTCACAGGAAACAGCAGCACCACAGTGTACTTGTAGTCCAAGGCACATGGGCCCTTTAGCCCAGCAACTCAGCCACTAAGGCACCGTGGGGCCTAGGGAAGGACATCTGGAGGAGGGATACGGAGGCACAGCATTGACGGGATGGGGAGGTGTGGTGTTATCTGTTGAAGATATTTTGAGCAACTGGACTGGGGAGAAATGTTCACATATTGAAATGTTCACTTTGTAAGCTAAATAATATGATCGAATGTATAAAAAAATTAAAAATTAAATTAAAGAAAGTATGATTACATCTTAAAAAAAGAAAAAAGAACTAAGTTCAATACTTCTATTGAAAATGGTTAAAGATACTGGAGACAATGTGGGAAGAGGGTGGGAAAAGGGGGAGAGTGTAAGGAAAGAAATTAGGGAGGAAAATAGAGAGGCAAAACATTTATGGGACACAGAAATGGATTATTATCTGCCGATAATGTGTTTTATATCCTCAACTGAACTAGTGTGAAGTGTATTCATGTTGGGTAAGTTCAACTTACAAGCTAAGTGATGTATAGTGATTAAATGTATAAGGAATTATAGTAAAAAATAAGAATAAATTTAAATAAGTTCAATGCCACTGCACATTATTCTAGACCACTGCTGAGACCCACCTTGGCTGATGATGAACTGTTCATGTCCGATGCCCCCTTGTCTGGAGGCCTGTTTGATATCACCTGATGCAAAAAGGCTGCTTGTGGCTGCTTCTAAGTAAGGTCTGGACTGTTTCTCAAGCCCCCAGGTCCAGGACTGGAGGTCCACTTGGCCATGTGGGATCCAGCTGACTTCACCACCTGACCACAGATCCAGCCGCTTTATCTTTTTATATTTGCTAAATAGAGATGTGTTCCAGGGCATCTTCAAAAATGTCTTCCTCATTTCCAGCTCCACTCAACACCATCTTTGTCCTCTTGCTGCAGCTGCCTAAAAACCAGCCAGGAACTCGATCCTCTGCTACTGCTCTGGGCTCCCCCCAGAGCTTGTGAGGAAGGACAGGGGCACCCTGCGCTGCCGCTGGGGCCCAGGCTGCGCCTGAGTGTAGCCACCTTTCTTTGCTTTTACTATTTGTCCACATGAATCTCCAATATAAAAACAAGTGTTTACGCAGAGGCGAGGGTTCTGGAAGTGTGAACGGGTACTCAGCAGCTTAAACTCATGCTGGGCACATGTGCATGTGTGACCAAAGTCCCGAGAGGAGACTGGAGAAGGGATTGCGCATGGCCATCCCCCCTGGAGGGTGATTTCTTGCTTTCTGTCTCTCTGTCTCTTCAGCGAGCACACACATCCTAGAGCAAAAATCACTCTCGCAAAAAAAAAAAAAGAATTATCAACAGATTGTCTTTCATCACACCTTCTGTCTTGGAGCATCCCCAGTTTCTGAGTGACTGGATACATCATGGTCCCTGTTACAGGTGTCATTCATCTCGGGATGTTCTAGGCAGCCTGGGGTGATTGTTCTGTAAAATCCTAACTAAAAGTTAGGGCAAGTTTGGCCAGCAGATGGCATATAGTTAAGGTCTTCGGATCACATGTGGCCACTTTGCAAATCCGTAGGTTGAAAAACACCCAGGGATGCATGTGGAAGGGTCCCCAAAAGCCAGCAAGGAAAATAGAGGAGAAAGGATTGCAGCTTGGCCTTCCCCAGTGGTGGGTGTTTTTTACTTTCCCTCTTCTTCCCTCTCTCTCTCTGCCCTCCTCTCTCTCCTTGGTGAGTGCACTTGCCCTATAGCAAACTTAGAAAAAAGGAGGGAGGGGGGCAGGGCAGATTGAGTAAAACTGATTGAAAATATCTAACCAGCAATGTTAACAGATGAACCTTTTATGCTTCTTTGTTTGTTTTAAATTGTTTTATTGATTTATTTTTAGTTTATTTCAGGAGAAGGAGAGAACGTGGGCACCAATACCAGGGGCTCCTGGGGGCCATCTGCCCCGCCCCCCCCCCCCGAGTCTCGGTGAGCCGGGGTCACAGATCCTGCATGTAAATGAAACTCCAGGGCATGAGCCCGGATCCACCCCTGGACCTTTACCTGTAGGTTGAGTTGCCTTACTGCTGGACCACAACCTGGCCCTGAACCTACTTTGGATGTCATTTGAAGAGAAAAAAGTCATTTCAGAGGAAAATCATTAGTATTGCTAAGTTAAAGTATTAAAAATGGGAACAAATTCCTATGGAATATGGACATCGTTAAGAGGAGAAAAGCACCAATTAGCTACAGTTTGAGAAATCCCTCGAGGTTTCTATGACTTGAGTAAAGCTCAAGGTGAGTTCCCTAGAGCTGCAGACCCTTTAGGTGTGGACACCAGCAAAGGTGCACGAAGTGGAGGCACGGTGATTCCAGCTCCTGGAGACTGGAGCTGGGTCCTGGCCAGAGCCTGCGCCAGGCTAGGTCTGCCTGCCCAGCTGTTCTGCACTGTGGTCTGGACTAGGACTAAGTTGGGCTGCACTATGATGGGCATTAAGTGGAAAGTGCCCAGCAGGGAGGCCAGCTTCAGGAGTGGGGCGGGGATGCAGCTCAGAGCCCCTTGGCCTGCCTGAGAGTGCAAGAAGGCTACCAGACCCTGAGCCAGAGAGCCCGGGGGGTAGCCCGGCTAGTGTCCTGGTGACCTAACTGGCTCTCCTTGGCTGACCCTTGGGAAGTGTGTGGGGGCAACATAGTCCATGCTGATGTTGTACATCCTGACATGGCGCTAGGGAAAAATCCATGTTGAAGTATCGTTGTGACTTGTCCATGCTGAAGTGTCCTTGTGATGCAGACATGGTTGCTGCTCATGCATCTGCTGCTGATTCCCTATGACATGGTTGAGCACGAGGCCCAGCTGGGGCAGGCAGAGAGCAGGGCCCGGAGAGGACCTGTGGGACAGAGGGAGGCCTGGTACGAGCATTTGCCTTGCAGTTCAGAGTTAGAATACAGCTTGAAAGTAGCAATGAGATAATAAAACCTCAGTTTCTAATTTTGCTACTCCAGAGTAATGGTAGACCAGGTCTTGGCCAGGGGTTTCACATCTGTCTTTAGCTGGGCAGCCAGTGTATAAGCCAGATAAAAGTGCTTAGCTCTACATGAAGTGGGTTGAGGGGCGGAGGGTCCTGGACTCCCATCTGATCCTATTTTCTTGAAGAAATGAGAAATTAGGGATCAGCTGATTTGAAAACTGCTGGTCAGACATTTTGGACTTATCTTTTTTCACTAGGTTGGTGTTCTTCTAGTAACAACATAATTTCTAGGTGCCCATGGTCAAATTTACAGTCTTCCAAAAAAGGTCCAGAGTACTGGCCATACAATCCTGTTAGCCACTGGGAAATAGCGCTGTGAAAGTACACAGGTTAAGAAAAATGCATCTGAGAACTTTTTGTGGAGATAGCATGCCTGCTTTCAAGAAGATAATTTTGTGTCAATATTTGCCGGTAGACGGTGTAATTACCGTGTGTGTATCAGCAGCTGCAGTGTGAAAGCAGAGCACAGGATAACACTCTTCTCTTATACTGACATCCTTCTTTGTTATGTACTGACCTCAAGGTCAGTCATTGTATATGTTTACACACGCACAGCATGCGGTCCCAAGAAACTGACAATCCTTCCGTTCAGTCATCTGTCAGTCTGTAGAAATGAACATGCAGGGCTCAGGTAAGACCTTTTGTCATTGTTCCTTGCTCCCGTTGTTACAAGAAAGGACTCAAAAGTAAGTGACTTAAACAGGAATTTATTACTCATCAGTCTGGAGGCAGGAAGTCCAAGATGGAGGTGCAAGCTGATTCCATACCTGTTTAGGACCCCTTTCTGGCTTGCAGATGGCCACCTTCTTGTTGTTTCCTCACAGGGAGGAGAGCTCTATCTCTTCTGCCTATAAAGCCTCTAATCCCATCACAAGAGTTCTGCCCTTATGAGCTCATCTAAACCTAATCACCCCTCAAAGGCCTGGCTCCAAATGCCATGACAGTGGGATCTGGGCCTCGACATGGGAATCTGGGAGGTTCACTTCACAGCACTTCTCCTTTGCTCACTCATTCATCTCTGGTGGGTCGGGAGGAGCTTCCTGCCTCACTGATGACAGCACCTAGGAAGATTGAAGTGACCTTGACCAAGCCATAGTTACCTTTTTCTTCTAGGTTTTTGATTTTTTAGTTACTCTTTGGTTTTGAGAGTCAACTTGATGGATCCTTCATCTGTAATTAATAGAGAAAGCTTCAATTCCTCATGTAGCGTGGACAACACTCAATGCTCCTTCATATTTTTCTTCCTTCCTTCTAGATGCACAGCTGGCCTAGAGTGCATGCATAGCACTGTCCTGTTTAAGAAGCTATGCATTAATCTAGTTTGACTCAGCTCTCTGTTGGGCTTATTTCTAGTCGTATGTATGTACATGAGCACAGATGTGACTTTTAAGGAGATGTAGTTGTGAAAGCAGTTCCTCTCATGTCATGTTGCCCAGGCCACCACCACCACCATGTTAAGAGGCATGTCTGATTCCCATTACATGGTTATTTTTTAATTCCTTCCTTCTCTTTCTTTTTCTTTCTTTCTTTCTTCTTTCTTTCTTCCTTTCTTCCTTCCTTCCTTCCTTTCTTTCTTTCTTTCTTCCTTTCTTTCTTTCTTTCTTTCTTTCTTTCTTTCTTTCTTTCTTTCTTTCTTTCTTTCTTTCTTTCTTTCTTTTTCTTTCTCTTTCTTTCTTCTTCCTTTCTTCTTTCTCTCTCTCTCTTTTTTTCTTTCTTTTTCTTTCTCTCTCTCTCTTTCTCTCTTTCTTTCTCTCTCTCTTTCTTTCTTTCTTTTATTTTTTCTTTCTTTCTTTCATTTTCTTGGTTGGGGTTTTTGCTATAGGGTGTGTGTGCTTGCCAGAAAGACAGAGACAGAGAAACAGAAAGTGAGAAATCATCCCCCGGGGGAATGGCCACACCACAATCCCTTCTCCTCCATTCTCCTCCTGGGATCTTAGGCACGCATGCACATGTGCCCAGTGTGAGTTTAAGCCACCAGGTCTAGGACTCACACCGTGGTCAACTACATGGGAGTCCAGAGACATAGCCATTATGTCAACTGCTGGTCCCCACATGGTTATTTATTTATTTAGTTAGTTTTGGAGAGGTTTTTGCTATAGGGTGCATGTACTCACCAGAAAGACAGAGACAGAGAGACAGAAAGTGAGAAATCATCCCCCGGGGGAATGGCCACACCACAGTCTCCTCTCCTCCACTGTCCTCTTGGGATCTTGGGCACGCATACACACCTGGTGTGAGTTTAATTCACTGGATCTGGGACTCAAACAACAGTTGACTACATGGGGGTCCAGTGACATAGCCATTGCGCCAACTGCTGGTCTCCATCACATGGTTATTGGAGAATGAAGGAACCGCCGCCAACTCATCAAGTGTACAGCACATGAGCCAGCCCTTCCCTTGGCCAAACAGAGAAGCAGGTACGAGGCGAGGCCTTCACTGCATGACCCTCTTGTCCTACTGAAAATTATGGGGCTGTCCTGGTTTCAGGTTCTAAGATTTAATACTTGGGTCATTCAGTTTAGAGATTGTTTAAATGTTTGTTAATTGAGAAAAAATGGCTTTAAGGTAAGTTGACCTGGCTTGCTATATACATTTTCTAGTGATATTATAGATCTTTGATCATTCTGCCTGTTTTAGTTTTAAAGAAGGAGTCAAAAATGTGGAACATCCAAAATAGTCACGTAGGGCCAGTTTTAATGCTATTTGTATGCCATTGAGAGAGATGAAAAGAGAGGATAGCACTGGAGCGTGCATTCGGGATAAACAGTGAATGGTTTCTTCCACGTATGCCATGGTATAACCCAAGAGATTATCAAGCTATCTCTCAACACTTTGCATTTTGTGTAAGATTAGGTGTGTACATCAGCAAAGCTGACAAAGCCTCAGCTAGATTGATCAAGATAGTAAAAGTGAAGACTCAGATACTAAAATCAGGGACATTGTTAGTGACTTTTTGGCAATGAAAAAGATTGCAAGGAAATTCCAAAACAGTGGATAATCTGGACAAATTCCTAGAAAGACATAAACTAACATGACTTAAGAAATAGAAAATCTGGATAAGCCTATAACAAGCAAACACATCTAATTAGTAATAAAAAAACAAACAAGACAAGACAACAACAAAAAACTAACCACAATGAAAAGCCCAGGACCAGATGGCTTCTCTGCAGAACTGAACCAAACACTCTAAGAATTTACATCACTTCTTCACAAATGTTTAGAAAAATAGAAGAGAGAATCCTTTTCAACTCAAGTTTTTTCTTTATTCATTATAAAAAGTGTGCATATCACATGAAAGAGAGAGAGAGAGAAAAGCACCTGCCACGTGTTCTGGTCATGCTGTGATCCCCTTCCTCCAGTCCTTCTGCTTATTGTATTTGGCACGTGTGTGCATGCCTGGCACGTTTCAGGCTGACTGGGCCAGGGATTTGAACCATGGCTGCCATGTGGGATCTAGCTTCTTTCTTTCTTTTCCATAGCATTTAGTCTTCCCCCCCCCATTTAATTGATTTGCTAATGAACTTAGTTTGTCTAAATATTTGCAATAACAAGCAAAGCTGATACATACATACACAAGAACCCATGTCTGACTTTAGGCATAAACCTCAGTGAGCAGAATGAACATACTATAAAATAGTACCTAGCTGGGGCTATATAGCTTACTGTGGTCATCAAATACACAGTTTTTT
>NW_006204612.1:210514-237356 GCF_000334495.1 Tupaia belangeri chinensis | reverse complement strand
TTTTTATTTCAATTTATTTATTTGCATTCATTCACTGTACATCATTACAGCATACAAAATGAGATTTTCCATCCAGAGTACACTGTATATTGTCTCAATCAAGCACATCAACAAACAGGTTATTGTCAGCAAATGATCTTCCATTTCTTGTTTTCTGTATGTTTTGCTTTTTTCCCCCCATGCATATCAGTCAAGACAAAGACATGATTATACACATAATCATTAGCAAATAGCTTTTCATTTTGTTTTCAGATTTTCTTTTTTTTAATTTCAATTTATTTATTTCCATTCATTTACTGTACATCATTACAGCATACAAAATGAGATTTTCCATCCAGAGTACACTGTATATTGTCTCAATCAAGCACATCAACAAACAGGTTATTGTCAGCAAATGATCTTCCATTTCTTGTTTTCTGTATGTTTTGCTTTTTTCCCCCCATCCTTGATTCCTTATCTCTTACCCTCTGCCATCTCCCACTCTCCTCCCACATTGTCTCTGGTATCTATGTTTGCTTTCTATACTGTTTTCCCTCCACATTTTATTGAATCACCAAAGACCCTAATCAATCCAAATACCCTCCTAGCAAACACATGTGACACACACATTTCCATGAGCACAAGTCTAACTTTATGCATCCTATAAAGTAGCACCTAGCTGGGGCTACATATCCTACTGCAGTCATTGCATAGATATATATTTTTTTTTTCCCGAAACTTTTTTTTTTTGTAACTCAATTTACATTCCTTCCCTAAGCATCATCACAGCACACAAAATGTGATCTCCCATCCAGTACCCACTGCAATAGTAACTCAATCATGCACATTATAAAAAATTCTCCATTTCTAGTTCCTAGAATTATTTCTACCCCTCTTTCTGACCCTCTGTCCTTTCCCACCCTCCTCTCACACGACCTCCGGTGTCCACAGTTGTCCTCCATTCCCTTCCCACCCACATTGCATTGATCACACAATTTCCTATATAATCTAACTACTTTCAATGGTGATTTCTTATGAATATAGATGCAAAAAGCTCAACAAAATACTAGCAAACCAAATCCAGGCACATATAAAAAGGACTATATACCATAACCAAGTAAAATCATCCCAGATATGCAAGATTGGTTCTATGTATAGTACAAAGATAAATCTAAGCAGATGCATTACTAAATAGAGGATGGCACTCAAAGATCATTTGGAAAAATTAATTAATTAATTAAATTTATTTTTTATTGTCAGAGAGCATATACACTTTCTAGAGAGAGAAGGAGAGAGAGGAAAAGTGAGAAAGAAAAGGAGAGAGAGAGAAAGAGGGAAAGCAATGCTTAGTGGGGTGAAGTTGCACTGCAATCCCTTCTCCTCTGTTTCTCTACCCTGCTGGGGTCTTAGGGATGCATGAACATGAACCTGACATAGTTTTCAAGCTATGAGGGCTGTGATACAAACTGTGGTTGGCCATGTGGGACCTGGCTTCCTTAATCTCTGTGCCATCAGCCCGTATCTCCACAGCTTAATAGACACAGAAAAAGTATTTGGCAAAAAGCCAACATCTCTTCATGACAAAAACACAACAAACTAAGATTAGAAGGGAAATTTCTCCACCCAGTAATGTTCATCTATGAAAAATCCCACAGTTAACATTATGCTTTAGATAAAGACTGAAAGGACGCTTTCCCTGAAGATCTTGAACAAAGGAATGATGTTTGCTCTCACCAGTTCTATTGATCATTTTATTGGAGGTTCTAGCTTAGGTAATTAGTCAAGAAAAAGAAAAGCCTCCAAATTGGAAAAGAAAGAGTAAAATTATATTCACAAATGGCACAATCTAGTATATAGAACATTCCTTTTTTTTTTTTTTTGAAAGATTTTTCTGTAGGGCGTGTGCCCTTGCTAGAAAGACAGAGAGAGACAGAGAGACAGAAAGCAAGAAATAACCCTCCAGGGAGGATAGCCATGCCACAATCCTGTCTCCTCCATTCTCCTCTTGGGATCTTGGGTACGCACACACATGTGCCCAGTGAGAGTTTAAGCAACCGGGTCTGGGACTCGAACTGCAGTCAACTACATGGGAGTCCAGCGACATAGTCATTACACCAACTACTGGTCCCTATATAGAACATTCAAAGTAACCTATACACACCACCCCACTATTAGAGTTAAGAAGCGAGTTTTGAAGTTAGACTTACGTTTCCAGGAGAGGAAGAGCAGAGTGAGTGAGAGAGAGTGGGAGGTGACCTGGTCAGGGAGGAGATAGGGTCCTGGACATCTCCTGTCACAGATTCTTTTTTCTTTTTTAAGAGGGAATTTTACTAAAGGGTACATGTGCTTGCCTGAGAGAGACAGAAAGTGAGAAATCACCCCCGAGAGCGATTTCCATGCCACAATCCCTTCTCCTCTTGGGATCTTGGTCACGCGTGCACATGCACCCAGTGTGAGTTTTAAGCCGACGGGTCTGGGACTTGAACTGCAGTCCCAGTGGGAGTCTATGTGAGAGTCCAGTGACATAACCATTATGCCATTTGCTGGTTTGCTTTCCCATGCAGGTTGCCACCAAATGTAGGCCTAAAACCAGTTCATCTTTCCCTGGGGCTTGTTTCAGTATTTGTCTGGTCTAAAGGTCTTAAAATACTTGCCCCATTTTTTTTTCAAGTTTCTTGCTGAGAAGTCTTACTTTGTTCAACTAGGGACAAACACTGAATGAAGTAAATAACTGTGGGTATGGGAGTAAGGAGGACACAGATAATTAAGTACAGAACCAGGATTGCTACATCTGTAAAAATCCATGACTGAGGCTGATTTAGAAGAAATAAAAGGATTTTTATAGTATGATGTTTTCCCAAGGAAAGAAAAATCATAGCAATTTAACTATGTCCTGAAATCCCATTTTAACCGAGGTAGTCATCAGACTTCAGACTTATTTTAACAAACCCACTTGTTAAGTATTGATAGATGGTTTCCAAATACAGTTCTATACTGGTGAGGATAGAAGTCTGACTGCTTTTTCCTATTTCTAAAATCCCTTCCAGAAGGCCTGAGGTGAGTCATGTCCACAGACACTAACAGGCCATTTTGGACCAACTGATAACAGAAATGTTCCTACATCCATCCCTGGCATAGTGTCCCTGTAATGGGTGAGTCACGCCCACAATCATTAACACCATCATTTTGACTCATTGATAGCAGGACCCTTCCAACACCCTGTCCTTGGGACAGTATCTTGTAAGCATATATCAACTCCTTTATCTCTGTTATTAATTCCTCCCCAAACTTACAAGGCTCACTTCCACATGCCCTGCCTTTTTAGCTCAGGCCGATGGAAAGCTCTTCACTAAACTCTCACTTCTCAAAATCAAATAAAATGAACCCCTGTGCCTGATCACCCTGAGAGAGAAGCATGTTTTATCTCCTCTCTGGCCTAAGTCTTGCAAATTCATGCTTAGAAATAAACTACATTAATTATTATTTTTGCAGTTGGTTATTTCTGTTGACAAAATGGTGACCACGAAGGGACCAGAAAGAAACTGAAGTTCTTCTGAGGGGTTGTTTCAAATCTGATGCCTGGTACCAGCATAATGGGCCCTTTGAGGCCTCTCTGGCTCCAAGCTTCTCCTCAAGGAAGATTCAGTAAATTCTCTGAACCAGGGCCCCCCAAAATGTGGTAGACGTCCTGGTTTATTTCTAAGCTGATTTGTTACTTATTTGTCTGTCTTTTGTTTGTCTGTTTGGGACCTGTTGTTTGTCTATTTTGCATAACCAAGGTTTGTTCCCCGTTGTTCTCCTCCTAGCAAGGAGTAGCACCTTGTTGTCCTTGAGTGGATAAATCAGAGAAACCTAACATTTTTTTTTATTATTATTCGTACATTAAATCGCTATACATCGTTCAGATTGTGAAGAGTCTTTACCCAGCATGATCTACACCTCAGTCCAGCCCAGTTGAGACCACCATACACATCCTCGTCAACAGATACTAAACTTTATCTGTGTCTAAAGGGTCTTTCTCTTTTGCCAAAAAGGTTAAAAAAAAAAAAAGGAGAAAATAAAATTTAAAAAATGGAAAAAAAATTACAAAAGGTGATTTGGGTTAAAATTTCCCAAGTAGAGGGGACCAACAGTTAGCACGATGGCTATGTCACTGGATTCCCAGGTAGTTGACCATGGTTCAAGTCCCGGACCGAGTGGCTTAAACTCAACGTCGGGCACGTGTGCGTGCTTGCCCAGATCCTGAGAGGAGAATGGAGGATAAGGGATTGAGGCATGGCCACCCTCCCTGGGGGTGATTTCTCACTTTCTTTCTCTCTGTCTCTCTCTGCCTTTCTGGCGAGCACACACACTCTATAGGAAAAACTTCTTAAAAAAAAATTCCAAGTAGAGAACTTTTGATATTCCTAAGTTAGTCTTTTTTGCACACTATGTTGGAAAAACTAGGGTCTCACATTAAGGAAAAAAAAAATGGAAAACCTTCTTTAATTGGTGTTGAAAATCAACAAAAAGAAAAAATAATAAACTTACCTCCCTTCAGAAAATTAATTTAAAAAATACTTGAGACTGTCTCAGAGTTAAAAGGGTTAATAGAAGCTGCTTCTAAAACTAAACAGGCGCAAGAATCTATTCCTCCCTCTGCTCCTCCCCATTCTTTACTCTCTGAACTTCCTTTACGGAAGGAGGGAATAAAACCATGGCTGCTCCCTTTAAGGAAAAACGTCCCACTGGACGAGGAAAGCCACAATGTGATGTCTACGCCATGGACAAAGGCTGAACTAAAAGCCTTAATATCCGGGCTTCCTGACCCGACTAAAGACCCTACTGGGTTTGCAAAAGAGCTTATACTAACCTTTAAATACCTATGACCCAGGATTTTCAGACCTGTATCAGCTAATCAAGTTTCTAGCTCCAGGAAACAAGGCAGAAGAATGTCTTAGGTTAACAGATTGGAAAAAAGCCTTAAATGATTTTAATAAAGTAAACGCAGAAGCGAGAAACAAATGCAGAGATCTCTCAGACTGCCTCTGCACTGTTCTGCCTCAGTACTTTATAGATTGGGCAAAAGTACAGCAATGCAAAATCCGCCCAAATGAGTTAACACCCGACTTTCTCGAGATTTGAAAAAAACGTTCAAACAATATTCAGAGATACCCCCTAAAAATGTCGAAAACAGTAGAGTAACACTTTGTTAAGCTCTGGTTTCATACAGGGTTTAGATGAGGAATGAGGGATCCTGGTACAAAGGCGCAGTGTGGCTTGGGTGCCCCTGCCCACGAGCCAGCTCGTTACGTTAGCCGGCCAATTATCTCAGACAGCTCATAAAATAAAAAGGGATATGACTTTCAAAAGCACAATCCTACAATTAAAAGAGCTAAGTGGACAAGTCAAGGAACCACTAAAAATTGCCAACCTCCCCAAAATTCACACGCACAAAAGGGAAATTTGCTATTACTGTGGGAGTCTTGGACATATTAACCTACACTGTGAGAAACACAAACAAGCTCTCGCACACAGGGAACTTACAATTTTGGGAGCTTCTAATCTGCGCCTGCCTTTTAAGTGTGGGTACTCTATCCTATGAACCATGTAGCCACACCACCTGGCATGCTTAAAACTTAAAAACACAAGTACAGCCTGTGGTGACCTTGTAGCCCTGTCCCCATACAACTCAGCAGCTCTCAGAGAGCCCTGACAGCAGCCTAACAGCGCTGTTCAGTGCCCACACTGAGTTAACCCTTTCTCATCCCTAGGGAGCTCGGGGCTTTAAGTTCATGGTTAGTTGCTTTGTTTGATGCCTTCTAAAAAGTTTTTTTATTTTTCAAATGTTTAAAATCTTAAACTGTTATCAATAAGATTGCTTTGTTCTATATTGAAAAACTTGTTAAACAGTTTTGTTTGTTTGTAAAATACATATCCATAAGTGGCTGGTATGTACTAAAAGCTAATATTGCTGTGAGTCAAAAATTCTGGTAAATATGTGAAGTCCTACATCTGAAGTTGCAAGTTAAATGCCATCAGATTTCCCAGGCTGAGCAAGGAACAAACAATAGGTTTTGGCCAGCCTAAGGTAAGCCTTAAAGTGACGAAACAAAATGCGTTCCTTATCTAATTAACCAGAGGTAACAATTATTTCCAAACACAAATTTATCTTTTTTTTTTTTTTGGAGAGGTTTTTGCTATAGGGCACGTGTGCTCGCCAGCCAGCCAGAGAGAGACAGAGAGATAGAAAGCGAGAAATCACCCCCCAGGAAGGATGGCCATGCCACAATCCCTTCTCCTCCATTCTCCTCTTGGGATCTTGGGCACACACGCACGCGCGCCCGGCATGAGTTTAAGCCACCGGGTCCGGGACTCGAACCATGGTCGACTACGTGGGAGTCCAGCGACATAGCCATTCCACTAACTGCTGGTCCCTGCTTTTTCCTATTTCTAAAATCCCTTCCAGAAGGCCTGGGGTGAGTCACGTCCACAGACACTAACAGGCCATTTTGGACCAATTAATAACTGAAATCTTCCTACATCCAGTCCCTGGCATAGTATCCCTGTAATGGGTGAGTCACGCCCACAATCACTAACACCATCATTTTGACTCATTAATAGGGACGCCTAGGGAACCAGCAGTTAGCGTAATGGCTATGTTGCTGGACTCCCACGTAGTTGACCGCGGTTTGCGTCCTGGACCCGGTAGCTTAAAACTCACGCCGGGCGCGTGTGCGTGTGTGCCCAAGATCCCGAGAGGAGAATGGAGAAGGGATTGCGGCGTGACCATCCCCCCTGGGGGGTGATTTCTCGCTTTCTGTCTCTATGTTTCTCTCTGTCTGTCTGGTGAGCACACGCCCTATAGCAGGAAAACCTCTAAAAAAATAAATAAATAAAAATAAAAAGGGACACCTGTATCTAAACACCCTGAGAGAAAGGCCTGTTTTGCCTCCTCTCTGGCCTAGGTTTCACAAATTCATGCTTAGAAATCAACCACATTAGTTATTATTTTTGCTGTTGGTTATTTTTGTCGACACTTAAAAGATGAAAGCAAGACCTCTGCTCCTTAGAGACTTGGAGAAGCAGCATTCTTTTTGCATAGTTTGGAAACAACATAAATAAACTATTTCACACGTATTGTCCTGTGCCATGCTTTTTAACAGCTGATCTATTTGTTTATTCCATGAAAGAAACAGATACAGAGACCGGCACCCATAACAGTTTCAGCTGGCCCAGGTCACAGGCGCATGTGTGTCTGAGCTGCTCAGGGAATGTCTGGGATGCAAACCCAGGACCTTTCCCAGCTGGGCTTGGTCGCAGTACCACTGTGCTGCTGCCTGGCCCCCTCTGCTTTATTAGCCTTTTCAGGTTAGTATGTGCGGGTTGCCCTGTTCTTTAGTGGCTACATTATCATCACCTGGAGCTCCTGACCTGCTCGTCAGCATTCAGGTCATCCTCAGTTTGCACGACCACTGACGGTATTGCACGCAGCAGTGTGTATGGACATCCTTGTGCACCAGTGGGCTTTTCTGTAGGAGTGGCCCTGGGCGTGAAAATGTGCATCTCATTAAGATGCAGTCTATATTTCCCTGATGACTGTGCTCTCGTATGTTTATCGGCCATTTGTGTTTCTTCAGAGAATTTACTGGTTTTTGAGGGGATTGGGCTCTTCTTCCTATTGATTTTGGAGGAAGTATTTACGACTTTGGCCATTAATTCACTGGGCAAGCTAAAAACCGTTTCTCCCAGCCTGTCACTTAGTTTTTACTTTGCTTATGCTCAGTTTCATCATTTAGAAGTCACTAGGTCCTGCTTCTAGGTAAGCATGTCTCTCTGGTGGCTGTATTCTCCCTTTCCTTGTCTGTTGCCATGGTTAGAACCTCCCTGTGTTGGGTAGAAGCAATGGTAGTGGATGTCTTGTCTTGTTCCTGCTCCAACAAGAGTGTGTTGCCAGTTGGTCATGTCTGTTGATGCCCTCTGTCAGGCTACCTCTTGCTTAAGAGAATTCTAAGTCTTCTATGGTTAGCCCACCTGTGGTTTTGATTAGGCACACAGGGACGCTTTTTCATGTCCTTTACCCAGTCCCCGATTTGGAGCATCTCATGCTTTGCAGGCCAGCGAAAATGAAATCAGCTGCCCAGGAGCCAGTTACTTCACCTCCTTCAGCTTCATGTGGGCTCCTGCCAACACCATGTCTCCAACACAGAGACAACTCTAGGCTGGATCTAGGCCCAGAGCTCAGACTGCTTTCTCCCAGTTGTTCCTGTAGAAACTCGGGGCTAAGGCCTGTCCACCCTGGGGCTAACTCCCCTCTGGGAGCAGAATCTCACATTGTTTGGACTAGCCACATGTCCACCCTGGAGCCAGAATGAGATCAGCTGCACCCAGATCACAGACACCAACAGTGGGAGGGAGGGATCTTTCCAAAGATACTGCTGTGCTAGGCAGGCAACCACGGAGGAGTAGTGACAGTCTCTTTATGTTAGCAACAATATCACCAACCCAGGCTCCTTGTCTGCCCACATGGGATGTCTTATCCCCTCCTACACAGAACCCCCTTTCCTACCAGTTCTGGAAGTGCCCAAAAGGCAGCCCACCTGTGCTCACAAACATGCCCATCAGCCCTTAGAGAAACTTCTGGTGCTCGTTCCCTTCTCTCTCAGCTGCTGCCATCCAACTTTGGGTCTGTTCAGTTGTGTGCAGGCCCCTTCCTGGTCTGCAAGGTATTCTCGAGTGTGGGCTGCCTTGAGAGTGGGTCACGTTGTGTGACTGCATGACTCACCTCAGATCAAAAGGGCAAGGCAGATCTGCAAGGCTGTGGGTTTTGCTATCCATCAACTTGGTATAAGGAATGGGATGACCATGTGAGAATATAGAAATGTAGAGCCGTTGTTGAGAACGCTCCCAGGTGAGGTTTGCTGGTACAACAGGGGAAGAGGGAGGTCCCCAGAGAAGTCACGCCCTAGGGAGGGGTTTAGCAATTTTTATAAGGGTATAAGGAGGGGGAGTGTCTCCAAGGTAGAAACAGTCCACAGTTTAGGGGCAAAGTAGACCAGTGTGCCACGTAAGGTCTAGTGACATGTGCAGAGCAGAGCACCGTGCGGTACATCTGGATTAGATCCAAGTGTAGAGCAGATCTGATGACAGACTAGATGCAAATCAGCCGACTGGGGTGTCGCGTCCAACCCCTACATCCAAGCTGTCCAGGCCAACAGCCTAACACTTGGAGGCTGGAAGATGTGACATGAAAAGGTCAGGGTGACTTTGACGTGTGCTGGAGCAGGCACATGCCAGCACTGACTGCTTGTGCTGGGAGGTCACAGCCCTGACCTCAGTACCTTGTGGACATCTGAGTCTCTTGTCTCTTAGTATGTGGAGGAAAGAGGGCAACTTGAAGTAGTCATGAAGAAACTGATTTGCATTGTATTGACTAGATTCCTCATGAAAACAGAAACTATAGGGAATATATATATATATATATATATATATATATATATATATATAAAAATATGTATTTTGGGGGGAGGGAGAGATTTTTTTTCTATAGGGCACGTGTGCTCACCAGAAAGACAGAAAGAGACAGAGAGAAAGAAAGAGAGAAATCACCCCCAGGGGGGATGGCCACACCATAGTCCCTTCTCCATTCTCCTCTCGGGATGTTGGGCATGCATGCATACGTGCCCTGTGTGAGTTTAAGCCACTGGGTCCAGGACTCAAACCACAGTAGACTACATGGAAGTCCAGCGACATAGCCATTACACCAACTGCTGGTCCCAGAAATACATGTTTTTACTCTGAGAAGTTGCCTCATGTAATTGCTGAGGCTAAGAGTTCTCAGACCTGCAGTTGGCAAGGTGGAGGAGCAGGAGAGCCGATGGTGTGATTTTAGTCTCCGTCTGAGTTTGAAGGTAAGAGAACAATGTCCCCACTTGAGGACAGACGGAGAAAGAATTTTTCCTTAGTCATTCTTTTATTGTACCCAGGCTGTCCGGGGATTGGATGGGGCCCATCTACACCTGAAAGGACCATCTCCTTTACTCAGTTTGCTGATTCAGATGTTAATCTCATCTAGTAACAGCCTCACAGATACACCCAGAAATAGGTTCAACCAAATGTCTGGGCAGCTCATGCTCAGGAAAGTTGACACACACGTCAATTAACCATCACGTGCCTCATTCACCATTTTGTGAGGGGGCGAGGGGCTCCTTCAGCCTTTGTCCTGTCTCTGTGCTCCATCCCCCTCCTCCAGCTTCACAATCACAGAGCATTCTGTGGGTATGACAGAATTCATCGTTAGAGCGCCCCGATGCCTAGAGATAAATAGAACAGACTCGTGCAACATCCATCCAGACCAATCACCCTTCATTGGGAGATGGAAGTAATAGAGTGTGGGCATGGCCCGGAAGACTTGATAAAGAAAAGAAGGCACTTCTTCCTGATTAGTGAATATAATGTCAATCAAAATACTGAGACTTTTGTCAAAGTTTGAGAAAAAAAATTCTTATAGAAAAATCTAACAGCCAGAAATAGTTAAAACCAAATCTGGAGATTCAAGTCCTGGTTCTGGAAGCTTGAAAGACCTGCTGGCTTGTGCCTGAGAACTTGACAGATGGAGAAGTGGGGGAGAAAGGACCGTGGTGCGAGCAGGCCCACTGAGGGTGCGTTCTCTCTCTCCTTTTCTCCCGTGTGCATGCATGTGCCCTGTGGCATAATGAACAAAAACCAAAACCAGATCTGGAGAGGATGCACAAAGAGAGCGCTATTCCTGCCAGGTACCAAGTTCTTTTGTAAACCCATGTAGTTAAGAAACAGGAATAGGAAATAGCTCAATTAAACAGGAGAAAGAGCCTAGAAACAGACACGAGTGTTTGTGGAAACCCATCTGAGACTGTGTCCTTGGAAAGTGGTGTAGGACAGACTCACCCATACAGGTTCAGGAGGAGAGGACACAGGGATGGGAAAGGAAGCGCCCCACAACACTCAGATACCATTTCCAGACAAATGCAGGGCTACATCTAGAACAGCAAAACTCGAAATTTTGGCGGGAAAAAACGCAAGACTCTTAGGGGCTTATTTGTGTCCCTACCACAAAAATCAGTTGAAATCCTAGTCCCCCAGTACCTCAGATTGTGACTTTTTGAAGTCGGGTCTTTACAGAAACCACCAAGTTAAAATGAGGGTATTAGAGTGGGTATTGAGTGAACCTGATATGACTAGGGTCTATGAAATGGGGGATTTGGACAGACGTCCACACACGGAAGGCGATGTGAAGGCATGCGGGAAGGAGAGGGTGCACGGCTGATGTGTCCACAGCCAGGGAACCCTGAGGAATGTGGCAAACATGGGAGCTGGAACAGGCAGAAAGAGTACTCCTCAGGGGCTGTCAGGGAGCATGGCCCTGCAGACTTCAGGGCTCTGGAAGAGTGAGAGAGTAAAATTATTGTTTTTTACCTGTTTTTTGTTTGTTTGTTTGGTCGGTTTTGATTTTGCTATAGGTGTGTGTGTGATCACAGAAGAGAGACAGAGGGAAAGTGAGAAATCAATCACCCCCAGGGGGATGGCCATGCCGTAATCCCTTCTCCTCTATTCTTCTCTTGGGATTTTGGGGATGCATGCACATGCACCTGGTGTGATTTTCAATTGCCAGGTCCAGGACTCGAACCATAGTTAGCCATATGAGAGTCCAGCATCTCAACCATCATGCCACCTGCTGGCCCCTAAAGGTCTGTTGTTTAACCCAACCTCTCCAGTACTTTGCTGTGGCAGCTCTAGCAAACTCATACTGGCTATGACCTTGGGATACATTAAAATATCTTTTTCTTTTTGGAGAGATTTTTTACTATAGGGCATGTACACTTGCCAGAGAGACAGAGAGACAGGAAGTGAGAAATCACCCCCTGGGGGGATGGCCATGCCGTAATCCCTTCTCCTCTATTCTTCTCTTGGGATTTTGGGCATGTACGCACACATGCCCAGCGTGAGTTTTAAGCCACTGAGTCTGGGACTCGAACCATGGTGGACTACATGGGAGTCCAGTAATGTAACCACTATGCCATCAGCTGTTCTTACATTAAAATATCTTAATGTTGAAGCCAGCAGGTGGCCTGGGGTTGAGGTGCTGGCCTCTCACATGACAACCATGGTTTGAGTGCCAGACCTGGCAGCTTGCTTTCTCACTTTCTCTCTCTCATCAAATTAAAGAAAAGATGACCTAAATAAAAATAATTATTCAAAAATATCTTAATATGCAAAAATCCCAAAGTTTAGAGAGATTGGTAGATTGTACCGCACTAATGTAAAAATACTCAAAAGTCACCATAATGTAGAAAGTCAAGTCAAAACTGGGAAGAAAAATGTCAGCCCAGGTAATGGACACAGGAGATGCTCCTAGGAGTGTCATGGCAGCATTGTGTACAGTCGTAAAACTTGTGGGCTATGACCAGCAGTGAGAGTGAGTGAGTGACAGGTGCACACAGTGGCACAGTAAATCTTGACCATAACATGGAGCTCGCAGAAAATGTGTACTCTGACACTGGTGTAAAGTTAGACCCATATGGAATACCGTGACGTAGAGTGTGAGTCTGCATGTATAGCAGGGACGTCGAGTTGCAGGGGTGAGGAACATGAGGATCCGGGGTTTCTCCGGGGCGCGCCGGCTTTCACTTGATCTGTAGTGCCGTGATCATCAGAAAATGGAGCAAACACAGTGAAAGGGTATCTTACTGCCCATGCTCTAGTGCTTGGAGTAGTTCAGTAGACACAGAACTAGAATATTCCCGCTAGCTCTCGGTGGCTGTGAGGGGGACCACGGGTGATGGAGGATAACTCGTAAACGTTCTAAAGAGTGAGTCCACGGATCTGGCAGGAGGTGATAAGTGCTACAGAGAAAAAGGGAGGTGCAGGGGACCAAGAGTTTCCACTTTCATAGGAGGCCGGTGTTGGGGAGTGGCTGTTTGGAAGGCTGGGAGGGAAGCCACGGAGCCCCTTCTGAGGGGGACCTGAGAGCAGGCCAGGGTGGCAGGGCAGCGGTAAGGACATGGCAGGTGGTTGGTGCGGATGCAGGATCTTGAGACAAGGAGCAGTGAGTCTGGGCATCAGTTTTAACATGGTCCCTCTGGCTGCAGCATTGAGAGAGGTTTAAAAAACCTGGTCAGGGACAAGTGCCTAGTGGCAGAGAGAGCCCAGCCACCCCCATGTAGGCCCCTGTCGGCCTCCTCTGTCTAGTGAGAGAGACTTACACAGTCTTCCTAAATTTCTTTCTTTTTAAAATAATTTACTGTAGAGTGCATGCATCAGAGAGAGAGGGAGAGAGGTACAGTGAGGAAGCACCCCCATGGGGTACAGTCTCGCTGCAATCTCTTCTCCATCTCTCCATCGTGCTGGGACTGTGGACTAGCAGCACATCCATGTGCCTGGTGCACCTTGCAAACTGCTGGTATTTGAGCAGCTGCAGGCCATATGGGATCTGACTTTCTTAAGTACCAGGCCATGGGGCTGGTCCATGTCTTCCTAAATTTCAAATATGTGCCAGATTTGTGCTTTGTACCCTTTGTCTAGTTTGGTGTTACATTTCCACGAACACTAGGGTCTTAGGACACTATATACCACACACCCTAGAATGCCACAGAGAGTTCTGGAAACAGGCTAGTGGCCTTTCCTCATGGCCATGACAAATGATTCTCGTTAGCATTATGAGTTTAAGCTGACTCTGTGTGCTTCTTGGTTTTACTTTTGTCTGTGAATGTCAGAGAGTGGTTTCCAAGAAGGCCTGGGCTTTGGGCTCTCTGCAGACCCCTCCCCAGCCTGCTGGTGGTACAGCATAGGGCAGTGTTGGCATTAGAACCCCCGGCTCCCCAGATACTGTGTATTTTACGAAAAATGGTGTATTTTTAAAACTCATAAACACTATTTGGTCTCTTTTTTATGTTTTAATGGGAGTCATAAGAAATCTAGCTTAAAAAGGGAGTGGAACAAGGTTAACTCTGACAAACAGCAGTGGCCTGCAGGTGCTGAGCCCGCACGGAGAAGGTCTGTTTGCCTATTGTTTGTAGTGTTGTCCCTGTGCACACACCGCCTGAAATGTCACCAGCCACCAGCCAAAGGAGGACAGAGCAGACCTTCTTCCTAGTAACCTCTTATGAGCTGAAGACGCGAGTCAGGACAGGGCGTACTCCCTAACACAGAGAATTTACAGGCGAGGCACGAAATGTGGTGGGCGTGTGGAGGAGAGCCTGCGTGGCACTTTATCTGAAGATGGCTGCAGCCCCAGCCTTCACATAGTGGACAGCTCAATGTGAACGCGACTTTGGAAAGCCTGGCTGCGTGTTTCCCCAGGTTAGTCACCAGGAGGCGCATGTGTATAGGAAGCTTATCTTGTTTCTAGATCCGGTGAGTTTCTGGAACTACGCCTAAGATGTGAGTTGGGCGAGTTCTCTCTGATTTCTCCCTCTGCCCTTGGGTTTCGGTTGTGGTGAGAACTAAATCAGAGCATGGCAACTGCTGGAATGACAGGGTAGGAGGCTGTGCGATTGCGCTTCCTGCTCCTGCGGTCGGCCCTGCTCCGTTTCAGACGTCATGCACACACGGACGGCACGGTGAATAACAGCTGAGCAGGCCGCGACCTTCCCCTTTTAAGCCAGATTTCTTAGGATTCTCATTGAAAAACAAAAAGAGACCAAAATGGAATTGACTGCCAATCAGTTTAAAATCTGGGTCATAGCTATGATGTTTCGGTGTATCTGTCTCTGTACTCACTCTTGGGCATTTAGGAGCGGATAGAAAAATGAGGGGGGCTCAGAGACAGGTTGCAATAAATGCTGCAAAGGAAGCATGCCTTGTTTTGATCTATCACTTTCTTAGTTCTCATAAATATTTTGGGAGATTATTTTTTAACTGAGTTTTAACAAATCTGGAAGTGAATTTGTGTGTGTTTGTGTGTGCACACACGTTGCTATCTCAGCTAATGGGGTTCTAAAGATCGAAATGTTGTGGGAATATGGAAGATACAAATGATTAGCCAGGATGATAAGAAATCTGTTACAAATGACTTCCACAGGCCAGCAGGCAGCGTGGTGGTTAATGCAGCTGTACTCCACATGGCTGGCCACACAGTTTGAGTCCCAGGCCTGACAGCTTGAAAAAAGCACTGGGAATATATATGTATGTGTCCCGGGTTCCAAGAGGATGGAGAAATGGAGGAGAAGGGATTGTGGTGTGACCATTCCATTGTGGGGATGGGCATGCCCTAGTCCCCTTTCCTCCATTCCTTTCCTGTCTAGGCCCTGGCATGCACACACATGCCTGGTGACCTTTTCCAGCTTCAGGGCTGAGACTGGACCACTGGCTGGCCAGTGCGTTCAAGTCTTACATGAAAATTAAAACCGTCCATCGCGAAGCCCCATTATATGCCGAGGACAGCAGGGACCACACAGGGAGCCCGCATCCCATTCATTCACTGCGGGCCCTGTCCTGTGACCAGGCTGGAGGCTGGTTGGGGACCCAGCATTCGCAGTCCTCTCTGTGATTGGCAGGCAGAGGCTGTCGTCCAGGGTTCACCAACTCTGTCTTCCTCGCGGTGGTCTCTGCCATCATAGGCCGTGTGCCCGGGCTGACCCCATGGCTTTGCTGCCTCTGTCCTTGTTGCAGTTTTCCTAAATCTTCCGTCCATTATGCCATCTCTCATTTCTGAGCCTTCTGTGTCTACTCTTCTTGTTCCCCTCAATTGACACAATAAGACTTCACATACCTAGGAGTCTTGGGGAGGGCAGCTTCTTTAGAGAATGAGGTATTAAAATATTGACTTCTCAAAGAGAGAGTGTGTTCTAGACACTGAGTGTCCAGGGAGAGGGGTCTGCTCCAGGTGCAAGCTCATGGGTCCCCTGAAGCCTGATGACCTACCCTTGGTGGAGACTGAAGCACTCAGTAATTGGCTAGTGGGATGTTCATTTGTCTATAAATCCCACATTTCAGTCTCTAGGAGTGGCTTTTGTGGAAGTGAATATGTTTTTGCAATACGTTACCTGCATACCTGTTCCTAGGTCCATGGCTTCCTGGCTGGTGGTGCAAGCTCATGGGTCCCCTGAAGCCTGATGACCTACCCTTGGTGGAGACTGAAGCACTCAGTAATTGGCTAGTGGGATGTTCATTTGTCTATAAATCCCACATTTCAGTCTCTAGGAGTGGCTTTTGTGGAAGTGAATATGTTTTTGCAATACGTTACCTGCATACCTGTTCCTAGGTCCATGGCTTCCTGGCTGGTGGGCATCAGGTTGTGATTCGGCTGCCTGACCGGGTGGCCAAGGGGTCCTATGGCTGCGAAGCCGGAGCCCCAGGCCAGCCATTGCTGGGTGGCCTTGTGGCAGAAGGCCTTTCTTACTGCTGCTTGTGATCCAGGAGTATGAGAGTGGGAGATTAGCCACTCTGTGGGTCGCCGAGCCAGCCCCAGCACTGACACGCGTGGCCTGGTTACTGGGGAAGCTCTGGCTGCCTGGTTGGAAGTGAGTCCAGGAGGTACACGCAGAGCGGCCCTGCGAGCAGGAGGGTAGTGGTGTCTTTCCAGCTATGGTCACAGGAGGGCGGGCGAGTTCCTGTTTGCAGAGGGCTCCGCGATCCCGGTGAAGGATGCCGCAGGCACTGCCCAAACCCAGGCAGAATGACGGGAGTGAGACTTCAGCCAGCCTCCTTGGGGTCCCAGAGCCAGCTGCCCTGGTCACCAGAAGGGTCCCCTGCAGTGACCATCAGACTCTAGAATGCTGTGCCTTTTTTTTTTGTGGCATCCATCCAGCACGTCTGCATGTGTTAGAAGGAAAACTTCAGATAATTTAATTTAGTGGCGTTTAATTGCGCAAACATAAGCACAATTCAAATCAGGGACCCTGGAATGGCATTTATGGGGACTCTGGGTAGCCTCCAGGGTGGGGAAGCGATGTGCAAAAACGAAAGTGCGGGCAGAGGTAAAGAAACAATTGGACCCGTTATATCTTGAGGTTTGTCTGCATTAACACAGTTTAAAAGGCAGCATGCCTGTGATTGACTGACGCCTCGCTACTGTGATTGGCTGTAACCTAGCAACCAACCAAAGCAGTCTTCAAAGTGAGGTCACCGTTTTCTTACCGAAGCCAAAGTGGGACTACAGAGGCTTTCCCAAACCCATATGCTTCAACACACTAAGCCAAATGGAAAGATTGTGAGTGGAGTGTCTCAAGAAAAATGAGCGTTGTCAGTTTTGTTCTATCGAGTGTGACGTTGTAGAGGAATTCACTGCTCTGTCACTGGCACCTTCAGGTCTCTTAAGAAATGAATGAAAAAAATCAGGGGCTTTAAGGTAGATTGAGAGTTTTTTTCTTTTTTTTTTGGTTATTCAAGTGGCCCCTTTTGGGCATTCAGATTTATTCATTTTCTTTTTTTTGCTAGAGGGTGTGTGTGTTCGTCAGAGAGAGACAGAAAGACAGAGACAGAGAGAGGAGAGAGAGAGAAGGAGAGAAAGAGAGAGAGAGAGAAGGAGGGACGAAGAGGAGAAAGCATCCTTTTCCATAAGGAGCGATCACACCATAATCCCATCTCATTTTCTCCATCCCATCAGGATTTTGGGCACCCACACACAGGCACCCTGCATGTTTCTCAAGCCACCGGGGCGAGGACTTGGACTGTGTGGTTGGCCGCCTGCGTGGTTGGCCGTTGGGATCCTGCAGCTTTAACCACCAGGCCAGGATACAACTCCAGGTTTACTTGTCTTCTTTCTCTCCTGTCCTTCTTTTCTTCCTCCCTCCCTACCTCCCTCTTCTTTCTTTTCTTTTCTTTTCTTTTCTTTTCTTTTCTTTTCTTTTCTTTTCTTTTCTTTTCTTTTCTTTTCTTTTCTCTTTTCTTTTCTTTTCTTTTCTTTCTTTCTTTTCTTTTCTTTTTTTCCCTTTCTTTCTTCCTTCCTTTCTTCCTTCCTTCCTTCCTTCCTTCCTTCCTTCCTTCCTTCCTTCCTTCCTTTCTCTTTCTTTCTTTCTTTCTTTCTTTCTTTCTTTCTTTCTTTCTTTCTTTCTTTCTTTCTTTCTTTCTTTTTCTTTCTTTCTTTCTTTCTTTCTTTCTTTCTTTCTTTCTTTCTTTCTTTCTTTCTTTCTTTCTTTCTTTCTTTCTTCTGTTTATTGTTTCCTTGGGGGGGGAGACCCCAACAGCATCTTCATGACATGACCTACCCCAGTCTCAGCCAACCAGGCCCACAGGCGTGTTGCATGTACCCTACATGTACAGGGAGGCCTTGAGATGCAAACTCAGGACCCCCACGTGGGAGCCTTGTGGTATTCCCGTGCCACTAGCTGGCCAGAGTCACTCATCTTCAACTCTGTCTTTAGGAAGTTTCAAGGTTCCTGGAAACAGAGATTTCAAAAAACATACTACAACTATAATGAAATTAGGAGTCTTTCCTCTTCTTTCTGTCTCTCTCTTGGCCCCTCTCTCTCTCTTTTCTTTTACAGAAGCTATAGAACATATTGTGCTGTTTTTACTGAAGACTGAGCATTCAATATAAACTCAGTTCGCATTCTTGACTCCTGGCTCAGGTGTCCCCTGGACTCGCATGGTGCCCAGGAAGTGCTTTGCTCCTGTGGGTGTTGCTGGCGTGTAGTCCTGGGCTGTAGAGGAGGACACGCACTCTGACAGGTGGACTCCGTGTGGGTCTCATCCTTGCATGTGGCATGGTCAACGGACACGTCCAGGCCCTCCTTGCGTTTATGTGGGCCCCTTCCTGGCTCTCGCTGGCTGAGAGGAAGACGAACTGAGGCCTCCATGACGAGGGGTGCTTGAGCCAAGGACATGGCCTTCCGAGGTTTGGGTTTGCCCATGGAGTCCTGGGTCCCCTGTGTGGAACAGGGCCTTGGTCACATCTGAGCACAGGTGTTCCCTGTGCTGTCTGAGCTTTGCTGGAACCGGGAGTCTGTGGTGAGTCTTATCTGGGCACCCAGAGGACAAGGTTTCAGTCCATCACTGGGTGTGTGTGTGACTTCAGGCAGAACGTGTGAGCTGTTCTCAGGTCATGAGCTGTGAGATGACACTGGGACTAGATGTCACCGAAGGGCAGAGGGGCACAGCCACTCCACGCCACCTCAGGAGCAGGACTTGACAGGAGGAGAAGGGCTCCTGCTCTTTCATCAGGCATCTCAGCCCCCACTCTGGAGAGCCTCCCCTTGGAAGGAACGACAGGACCGGTTCTCCAAGAAGGCACGCCTGTCCACGTGAGCACAGAGCATCTGGGCAGATCTAGCTAGGCTGAGCCTTTCCCTCGCCTTCCTAGAAACATTCTCTGGTGAGGAGCTTACTGCATACACAGATACACAGACACACACACACAGAGACACACAGACACAGACCTCAGTTCGCATTCTTGACTCCTGGCTCAGGTGTCCCCTGGACTCGCATGGTGCCCAGGAAGTGCTTTGCTCCTGTGGGTGTTGCTGGCGTGTAGTCCTGGGCTGTAGAGGAGGACACGCACTCTGACAGGTGGACTCCGTGTGGGTCTCATCCTTGCATGTGGCATGGTCAACGGACACGTCCAGGCCCTCCTTGCGTTTATGTGGGCCCCTTCCTGGCTCTCGCTGGCTGAGAGGAAGACGAACTGAGGCCTCCATGACGAGGGGTGCTTGAGCCAAGGACATGGCCTTCCGAGGTTTGGGTTTGCCCATGGAGTCCTGGGTCCCCTGTGTGGAACAGGGCCTTGGTCACATCTGAGCACAGGTGTTCCCTGTGCTGTCTGAGCTTTGCTGGAACCGGGAGTCTGTGGTGAGTCTTATCTGGGCACCCAGAGGACAAGGTTTCAGTCCATCACTGGGTGTGTGTGTGACTTCAGGCAGAACGTGTGAGCTGTTCTCAGGTCATGAGCTGTGAGATGACACTGGGACTAGATGTCACCGAAGGGCAGAGGGGCACAGCCACTCCACGCCACCTCAGGAGCAGGACTTGACAGGAGGAGAAGGGCTCCTGCTCTTTCATCAGGCATCTCAGCCCCCACTCTGGAGAGCCTCCCCTTGGAAGGAACGACAGGACCGGTTCTCCAAGAAGGCACGCCTGTCCACGTGAGCACAGAGCATCTGGGCAGATCTAGCTAGGCTGAGCCTTTCCCTCGCCTTCCTAGAAACATTCTCTGGTGAGGAGCTTACTGCATACACAGATACACAGACACACACACACAGAGACACACAGACACAGACACACACACACACACACACACGTGTGCACCGTGGCCTTTTCTTCTGCTCACCTGGGCAGTGTCACTGGCAAGATGTCTCTGTCTCTCGCAGTGTACACGTTTGGGAAGTACAGAGGACGCATGTTCATGTGCCTCTGGAGGCAGGCCAGAGGGAAACAGGCGAGCTGGGAAGCGGTGTGTGTCTGGTAAGTGATGAGTCTCAACTTCTCGGTTTGGGAACAGTTCACCATAGACATGGTGAACCCGAGGTGGGAAGACCTGGGCCGGCCAGACTCTGCTGATGGTCAAGGCAGGCAAAGGAGCATGGATGTCAGGGGGGAGAGCCATGACCCAGGGCACCTGGGACTTCAGCCTGTTCTGTATTTAGGGACTTCTTCCTTTGTCTGTGTGTTAGGTTCAGGGCAGCTCCTTCACCAGTGCCTGTTCTTTGGGGAAGTGTCCAGATCCACAGGGAGAGATGGAGTGTGGCTCTGGGGATGAGCTGTCCCCAGTGAACACAGACCTGCTTGCCTTTGCGGTGGGCTCTGAAATGCCTCAGTCCTGTCTGAAACTTGACTCCGGTGCCTTTAACACCTGCTCTATTCTAAGTATGTCCTTCCCCTGGCTGGCACTGTTTCGCGTTACACATCTGAGAGTGCTACTGTGGAAGGGACGCATACTTGTGCAGTCTTCGAGACCTCCACGCGTACAGCTCAGTGGCTCTTAGTCCCTTTCTGCCCAGTTACTTTTTATAAAATCAGAGCACAATAAAAGGTCCCTGTTGAGACCAGCAGATGCCATAATGGCTATGTCGCTGGACACCCATGTAGTTGACTATGGTTCGAGTCCCAGACATTTGTGGCTTAAACTCATGCCGGGTGCATGTGCGTGCATGTCCAAGATCCTGAGAGGAGAACAGAGGAGAAGGGATTGCGACCTGGCCATCCCCCCTGGGGGGTTATTTCTTGCAATCCATCTCTCTCTGGGCTGATCAGGATGGTGGGAGATAGTGGGTGGATGTTTACCTCATGGTGGCTCTTCTTCAGAAACTGAGGTGAGGAAGAGACTGTAGCTCACAGTTACAAGGCCAGAGAGGAATACTTAATAAAGTTTGTAATTACTGGGTCAGCCAGGTGGTGTGGTGGTAAGCTATGAATCCCACATGGCTGACTTCAAGGTTCGAGTCCTAGACTCAATGGTTTGAGAAATACTCCTGGAATCCTGAGAGGAAATGGAGGAGAGGGGATTGGTGGGTGGGTGGTCATCACCCCTGGGGATGCTTTCTCACTCTTC
The DNA here is from genome assembly GCF_000334495.1 of Tupaia belangeri chinensis. Taxonomy (NCBI): domain Eukaryota; kingdom Metazoa; phylum Chordata; class Mammalia; order Scandentia; family Tupaiidae; genus Tupaia; species Tupaia belangeri. Next base: position 215,935 of record NW_006204612.1, on the reverse strand, counting down.
CCTCCTCTCTGTCTCTGTCTCTGTCTCTCTGCAGTGAGTGCATATACCCTGTAGCAAATTTAAAAAACAGTTATATAATTACGGCCAAGGTCAATACTCACATATTTCATTGTATGAGGATATCTATGTCTTTTATCTGAAGCCCAGATATGTCAAAGCCTTTTATTAACATTTTATAAACTTGACTTTTTCCCACTGTCACCTGCAAATACCTTTCCAGCCCTATCTTGCATAATCTTCACCTGCTTAAGCTATTTATTGTACTTAGACATAATAGTACTTAGCACTGAGCTTTTGTGTGCTGGCATTTCTTTGAGAATGCCTGCAGTGCTGTCCTAGCCCGGGAACCTGGCTGCTGGGTGGTCTCATGGTGTCCTTCTCCCCTACCCTGCCTTGGGCCTCTGAGTGGCTGGGCCACTTCCAAGATGGTTTTGTGAATAATGCTGCAGCGAACCTGTGTGAGCAAACACTTCACCGAGCACCTGTCTGCAGCTCATTTGGGTTGCTCAGAAGTGCAATATTATTTTTAATCTTTTAAAAAGTTTCTTTCTTCCATGAATGAGAGTGAGAGAGAGCCAACAGCCGCAGCGAGGCCTTTACGCCATGATCTCCCCGTGGCTTAGCCGGCCCGGATCACGGACATGCGTGTGCTCAGTGTGCTAGGAGAGCTCTCTGGACAGGAGCCCAGCTCCTTTCTGCACAGGGCAGCCCTGTGAGCAGCACAGCGCTGCCGTCCCACTGTCTGGCTCCCAGAAGTGCAGTTTACAGTGCGTCTCTTACAGGAAGGAATGGCAGGTTACGCCGTGGGCTGTGGAATCACACACGATGCGGCGCCCTCGCAGCTGCGGCCAGGGGCACGCTCTCCCTTGTTCTTCTGCCCACATCTACCTCATCCTCATGCTTCACTGGCTCCCTGGGAGGATCCTTCTGTTTTTCTGGTTACCAAGATTTGCTTTGTTGTGCGTGTGATACTGTTAATTTTGTACTTTCCCCAAACACCTGTCTTTGGGGGGCAATTTGACCACGACGTGCTCTGTGTCCAGATGGCGTTGCTCTGACTGAGGGTGATGCGGACCACTCTATCCTGGCTCCGGATGCCCTGCCTCACTCTCTTCTGGTTACTTGACCTGACCTTCTAAATAACGAGAACACTTGGCTCAACAACACAGTGGCCGTGTGCACTCTGGGTTTCCATTTCACGGACTTCCCTGATGTCCCTGTGACCAGATTAGAAAACATCCGAGTCGGGGCCAGACGGTGGTGCAGTGGTGACACAGCCAGATGCCCGAGGGGAGATCCCCGGTTCGTGTCCTGAGGCCGCCCGGCTCCCTGCACGGCAGGACATGAACACGTGCCCCAGGCCAGGTGACGCTGAGGGGGATCATCATGGCATGAAGACCCTGTTGAGGATCCCTCTCTTCCTCTCTCTCTCTCACATCAATAAGCTTCAAACAAAAATAAACTGTTGAGTGAAGGGACTGGGGAGGCAGAAACTTCAGTGGATGGAACATTTCTCCAGACTGCAGGCTCTCGCCAGACCCAGGGGTGACAGCATCCAGACCCCTCCACGGCTCCCCGGCCCCTGGGTGGTGACTTCTCTCTCGGCCTCTGCCGTCCTCCTCCTCCAGAACTTTACCTCTGGAGTGCCCACCATTACCCAGGGAGCCCCTGTGTCCCACCGCACCCCACAGCGGTGCAGCCTCCTTGCTCCATCCTTGACGAGTCGTCTAGTCCTTCGCCCCCCTCTTCTCCTCTAGTCCACTACAGTAAGAATTCTGTCTGCCCAGGGCCTGCCATTGGCTCTCAGCCTTTCTCTGTATGAAGGCATGGACACGTGTCTCTTAGGAGAAAAGCACTGAGCCTCTCTGACAGACTCGTGTAGACTGCGTTTACCCCTTTTATCCCTGATCTTTATAAAGTCTCAGGTCTTTCTGTAAGCAACACAAAAGCAGACTTCCATATCAAAACTGGAAAGATCCCAAGGAGATCAAGTGTTGGAAGGGACTTTCACATGAGGCTACTTTGGAAAGATGACAAAAGACCAAAACAAAACTTTACAGAGGGGATACAGAAATAAAGCATGAACATGTCCCCTGAGTCCTAGGATTCCCAGGAAGAGGGCAGCCATGAACATCAAGGAGAGATTTTAGCACAAGTAAAAGGAGCTGCAAAAGTCAAAGGTGATTGTCCTAATCTGTTTGCGCATTGCTAGCAGAAATACCTGAGACCAGGTGGTTTATAAGGAAACAGCAGCTTGTTAGCTCACAGTCTGGCAGCTGGGAAGTCCTCAGCACAGGCCTGGCATCAGACTGGCCTGCAGCATGGCCAATGGAAGCACAGAGCATGGCGGAGTTGTGCAGAGAGAGGAGAGAGTGTGTTCTTGGTTAACATCTTTCTTTTTAAAAAATGTTTCTAGAGGATACACACACTCATCTAAAAGAAAGACACAAAGAGAGAGAAAAGTAATCCTCACAGAGGTCACACTGCAATCCTTTTTCCTCCTTTTATCCCTCCATTTGGGATTTTGAACATGCATGCACATTCACCCAGTGTGTTTCTCAAGCCACTGGGTCCAGGATTTGAACCATGAGTTGACTGTGTGGAATCCAGCTGCCTTAACAACCACACCACCACCTGGCTCCTGATCTCTCTTTTATAACAACCAAGACTTACAAGAACTAAACCCTGCTCATGAGAGCTGGAACTCACAGGGTTCCATGAGACACCATTAACATTCATGAGACGATTGCTTCCAGGATGCAATCACCATGACCCAATCACTACCCACTAGGCATCTCCATCTCCCAACACCAAGTCCCAAAACATGAAACTGGGAGACAAGCCATCGTTCAACACACAACATTGATAAACTGTTAGGTCTGGGACATTACTCAGACCCTTGGCCCTCTGCATTTACTCAACCATCCACCCACCCATATATTCCATCCATGCCCTCAAGAAATTCATGGGCTCAGGAGAAAAAGAGTTCACATCAATCCTTCAAATATTTAGGCCACCTACCAAGCACCAGGAGCTGAGCCAGGTGACTGAAGTAAGCATAATGCCATGAAAGCACACAGAACCAGTCACCTCAGCCAGACGGAAGCACAAGGAGGTTCCAGAAAGCCTTCTCAGGGGTGGTGTCACCACAACGGAATTTTAAAGGCCAATTAGAAAACATCCGAGTCGGGCCCGACGGTGGTGCAGTGGTAACACAGCCAGATGCCCGGGGGGGAGATCCCCGGTTCGTGTCCTGAGGCTGCCCGGCTCCCTGCACGGCAGGACATGAACACGTGCCCCAGGCCAGGTGATGCTGAGGGGGATCATCATGACATGAAGACCCTGTTGAGGATCTCTCTCTTCCTCTCTCTCTCTCACATCAATAAGCTTCAAACAAAAATAAACTGTTGAGTGAAGGGACTGGGGAGGCAGAAACTTCAGTGGATGGAACATTTCTCCAGACTGCAGGCTCTCGCCAGACCCAGGGGTGACAGCATCCAGACCCCTCCACGGCTCCCCGGCCCCTGGGTGGTGACTTCTCTCTCGGCCTCTGCCGTCCTCCTCCTCCAGAACTTTACCTCTGGAGTGCCCACCATTACCCAGGGAGCCCCTGTGTCCCACCGCACCCCACAGCGGTGCAGCCTCCTTGCTCCATCCTTGACGAGTCGTCTAGTCCTTCGCCCCCCTCTTCTCCTCTAGTCCACTACAGTAAGAATTCTGTCTGCCCAGGGCCTGCCATTGGCTCTCAGCCTTTCTCTGTATGAAGGCATGGACACGTGTCTCTTAGGAGAAAAGCACTGAGCCTCCCTGACAGACTCGTGTAGACTGCGTTTACCCCTTTTGCCAATACTGTCACCTTTTCTCTTGCAGGAGAGGGGGGAGAAGGAAGGGGAAGCTGGCAAGGGGTCTGAGCTGGGCACTGTCCCCTCCCTCCGCACTCCTGCCCCCATGTGCCATGGGCTGTGTCCCAGGCCCAGAGGCGCAGTGTTCTCTGGCAGCGTCAGCGGAGCTTTGAAGATCTGAACAAGGCATAAAGCGCATTTTACAGCCTGCCTCCGAGGTGCTGTGCTGTAATTTCCCACCAGACCAGAGAGGCGCCTAGCTGCCATTTTTCCAAAAGGTCAGAGGGCTAATGCACAGTTTTTCTGCTTCTACTAGAAAATGCTGCCTGACAAGAGGCGTAATTCTCGTGCCCACCAGGGGGAGATAAGGAGTGGTCTGGGAGGCTGGCCTCCTCAGGAGGGCTCCCCTAAGATAAAGAGGAATTCCAGCTCTGTGGGAACGGTGCTGGGGATAGTAATGGGCTTGGAGCTGGGACCCAGCTGCCCTGAGCTCAGAGTCCCGCCTGGGGAGGGGACTGAGCATTCAGAATGAATAGCCAGGACCAGGTTCTGGGCGCAGCCCAGGAACTGTCCGTGATGGGAAATGGCAGGACTGACCAGATGTTTTGTGGCCAGCAGTTATCTTAGAGCCTCTTCCCTTGTTCTTTCCAGGTCTTCCCAGAGCGTCCTCTTCCCTCCTCATCTGCCTTCCTGAACACTTTCTTGGGGGCGAACGGAAGTGGGACGTGGACTCCGTGGTTACTCTGTGCCAGGACATGGTGTGAAGTAGAGGGGGAGGCCATGGAGGTGAGCTGGACTGGACGGTGGGGTTCAACTTCGGGACGGCTTCCCCTGCCCTCCCTGCCCTCCCTGCCCCTCTCTCCTCTCAGGCTTAGGTGTTCTCAGTTCATGGAGTATAACCCGGGTGGCAGCGGACAGAGCTCTCTGCTCTTGGGCCTCAGCCTTCTTCACAGCTGCAGGAGGGCTGAGGACTTCGCAGTAGCAGGCCAAGGTGGAGGAGGGTGGCTGCTCTTGGCTCCTCGCCTGCCTGTCCCTCTTGTGTTGAACTGCCCTGCACCTTTAATCCAGGGGCATTTCACTTGTGATCGTCCTCTTAGATCCCAGAGCCCCAGTCTAGTCATAAGAAAAACTCAAGGAAAATCCCAGTTACGAAGCATTGTACAGAATATCTGATGTCATTTAGGAAACGGTGCTGCACGTGTGGCTCATGTGCAACTAAAGCAGCTGCCTGAGTGCAGAGGGGCCAGCCTTGGTGTGTCTGTGGGAGGTCGTACCTGCCTGAGTGCAGAGGGGCCAGCCTTGGCGTGTCTGTGGGAGGTCGTACCATCCTTTTCATGTCTCCATCCAGAGAAGAGCAGGTGGTTCCATGGAGGTTCCTGGCTTCCTTTTCCTTCCTTTTTTTTTAGCTTATTTCATGCGAGTGGGTGAAGGATACACAAGCACCTTCTATGGGTTCCTCACTGTGATTTCCTGCCCAGCCTTCTCAGCAGCCAGGACTTGGGCACACACACAGCGAGCTGGGCCACTGGAACCAAGCCAGTGGTCCTCCGTGTGGACCCAGCATTGTGAGTGGAGGGGG
>NW_006204612.1:189228-210082 GCF_000334495.1 Tupaia belangeri chinensis | reverse complement strand
GCCCAGCCTTGGCGTGTCTGTGGGAGGTCATACCTGCCTGAGTGCAGAGGGGCCAGCCTTGGTGTGTCTGTGGGAGGTCGTACCTGCCTGAGTGCAGAGGGGCCAGCCTTGGTGTGTCTGTGGGAGGTCGTACCTGCCTGAGTGCAGAGGGGCCAGCCTTGGCGTGTCTGTGGGAGGTCGTACCATCCTTTTCATGTCTCCATCCAGAGAAGAGCAGGTGGTTCCATGGAGGTTCCTGGCTTCCTTTTCCTTCCTTTTTTTTTAGCTTATTTCATGCGAGTGGGTGAAGGATACACAAGCACCTTCTATGGGTTCCTCACTGTGATTTCCTGCCCAGCCTTCTCAGCAGCCAGGACTTGGGCACACACACAGCGAGCTGGGCCACTGGAACCAAGCCAGTGGTCCTCCGTGTGGACCCAGCATTGTGAGTGGAGTGTGTCGCCACGGCACCGCCAACGGTCTCCTTTGCTTTCTTAGGATGACAGTATGTGTACGAGACATGTATTTATGTGCGTAATGCCAACAAGGTCGTTATCCAGTTTAAGTAAATGGCCAGCACCCCCGTGAGTCCCCTCCCCAAACAGATCTAGATTTACAGGAAAGTGATGGTGATAGTACAGTTTCTGCGTACCCCTGCCACTAACGTCTTACATTAGTGTGGCACCTTTCCACCGTGAATGAACCGATATTTATATTACTAATATTAATAAGTGTTTATTATTGTTAAAGTCCACACTTCATATAGGGTTCTTAGTTTTTTACCTGACGTCCTTTCGTATTCCAGAATTCCACGTAATGTTCTTACCGTTGTCTCCTGTTGGTTGTGACGTTTACCTGGATTCTTCTTGTCGTGATGACCTGGACAGTTTGGAGGACACTCAGCAGATGTCGTATGATGTTCCTTAGTTGGGGTTTTCCTGGAGCTCTTCTTAGGACTTGCCTGGGGTTACGGGTTTCAGAGAGCTCACGGTGAAATGCCATTCTCGCTGCGTCCAGGCAGGGTGCATGCTCTCAGCGGAGGGTCGCCGTGACCCGTCCTGCTGCCACTGGCCACCTGGAGAGGTAGCGCTGCCCACATGCCTCTGCCGTGTTGCCCTTCCCTCTTCTTTTCATACTGCCGGTTACTCGACCTGGAGTAAAGTTGCTGTGGCAGCTCACACTCGAGTGGAGAGTTATGGAGATCATTTGAAATTCCTCTCCATGAGAGATTTGTCTTCTGTCTTTATGTCTCTTTCTCTCTATTACTATGGGCTTGTGGGTCTTTATTTTACTCTTGGGTTAAATTCCAGTACTGCGTTACTTATTTGGTTACTCAGATTGTTCCAGCTCCGGCTGTTGGGGACTCTTTCGACGGCTTCGTGCCGTGTGCGGTCATCATTTTTTTTAGCACTTCTACTTTCTGGTGCCACGCAGTGCTCGTGGCTGACCCTGTGTGTACCCTGCCCACTCCCAAAGCCATCACGTCACCATGACCTCGCTCCTGTCCCTGGAGGAGGGTATTAAAGCCAAGGTGCTCTTCCTTCCACTTGTGTTTCCTCTTCGTCCCTCTCAGTTGGCAGATCGCGTGCGTGCGTTAATCTCTTTACAGACACGTGTCTATACGCTTCTCTCGCAGTGTTTGTATGTATCTATGTTAAGCTGGGCTCATACCAAGGTCTCAAACTCCCATCCTTGGCCCCCTGGATCACTCCTGCCACCTTGTGCTAGGCCAGCAGTGAGAAACCTGCTCCGCCTCTGCCTCCATTTACGCAATAGCTCCTTTATGTGTATGGCGGTAGGGTGAGAAACAACGTCAGCAACTCCAGGACGGTGCTAGGTGCAGTTTGTCTTGTCTTCGGTCCTACAGGTTCCACTCGTTTATAAAGTAACTTGAGCTAGCACCTTCCGCACTCACACCCCCTCAGTTCAGTGTGGAGATTTCCTACTCCTGGGGTACGGGTGGATTCTTCATTGACTGCTTTCCATCTTGGAACTCTTATATGCTAAATGATTTTTAAAAATTTTACATACACCCTCAGGGTTGACCTGCATGGAAACCTGCTGAGGGGTCTCCGTGTGGAACCAGGGCAGGTGTGGGTGTGGGACCCTGGCAGACTCTGCCCTCTCGTGCCACTCTCCCCCGTCATGTTCTGGTTTCCCTCCCTGTGATGGCTCCTGAGAGCAGAAGTCATACTCCGTCACATGGAAAACTCCAGAGTACCCGGGCATGTGCTTCCAGCCGGCGAAGCATGGGCAGACTGATGTGTGCTGTCTCCAGACACACTTCTGCAGCTGGCTTGGGGGTGGTCTCTGTATTCTCCACCACAGGATTGGACGCTTCAGATGGGGGAGTTCTATTGACTTCAGTTCTGGAGAGAGAAGAGGTGAAGACGTGGGTCAGGGCTGTGGCTGGCCCTGGATGGACGTGCTGTGGGAAGCCCCCGGGATTTCGAGTCCCTGGTTACTGTAACAAAACCTATTTCCTTATGACTGATACATCCTCTTCCTTGATGTAAATCTATATCTCCAAGTTGCTCATCATGCTCTGTGTGCCGGGAGGCTGATCTCTGTCATCTGCATCCTTCGGGCTTCCCTTCCTCCTGGGTTCAGATAATGGGAGGTGCCAGTGGGATCCTGGGGAGTGAGGAGAGAGAGTCAGGGGGCGTGTCCCTGCTCTTTCCTCCCAGGCTGTGGGTGGGCGGTGGCTGTGTCCTCCATACAAGACCTCAGTGATCTGGTGACCACCACCTCTCCTGGCCCTTCAGACCCAGAAATGATGCCTCCTGCTGCTTTGTCTCAAGTCTTGCCATTTCTCTAGTCATGTCACCACTTTGTTAAACTCTTCACTCGTCCCCTGAGCCTTCACTGGTACACCAGGCACAGCTGCAGGGCAGGGGAAGTGAGTGAGACGAGCAGACTGAGGTGTCACTGCTCCTGGGAAGGACATCCAGAACACAGCCTCTCTTGGTGGAGGGGCGGCGCATCAACCCCATCAACCCAGTGCATTGGACCTGCCGAAGACATTAGCTTAGCAATCACCTATTTACGAACAAACATTGACCTGCACTTGCCATCATTTTCATAATGTGCTGAGTCCTGAAATGGGGTTGTTAGCCCAAATCCTCAGGAGTGGAAACTGCCAATTTGGAAACTTAATAACACACTAGAAGCCACCTACAGTGAAGCATGTGGGCAATCTTCATAGCTGTGGTGGGCTGAAGTTCTGCAGCTGGCCCCAAGGATGTCCTGCCCTGCTCCCCAAAGCATGTGAGCAGATAAGACACGCTACCTCGGGTACCTCCCATTCTTTGAAACACCCACCTTCACCAAGGGAGCCACCCTGCATGACCTGGGTAATCGCAGAAGCCCTAAAGGCTAGAGGGCTCTTCCTGGCTGCGGGTAGTCGGAAGGTTTCATGTGTGGGGGATTTGAGGTGCTGTTGCTGGCTTCAGTAAGCTGAGAGTGTATTGTTTCATCACGTCCATGTGACTGACCCAGTGACCAGCAAATCTACACAAATAAATTTAGGACACAGTCAAGAAGTTGGAGGCTATTCTTCTGGCTAGAGGTAGCCCAAAGGAAAGGATGGCTGTTGCCACTTGCAAGTGGGGATTTCTGCTGTGAGTCTTGTAACTGGCGTGGACAAGGAGACTTCGAAAAGTTTGAGGAAGAATTAGAATTAAAGTACAAGTTCCTCTTGGTGAAAAAAAAGAAATCTATAAATAATTTTTCATACTATGCGTTTTTCATGAACTTTCGTGTTGCCCATGGCCCTCGGTCTCCCAGACAAAGCTACTCCGGGTGCCGTGTCACACAGCAGCGGCGCCTTCTGCTCTTCATCTGAGATGATGCCACCGGTGCTTGTCAGAGCACAGCCCAGGCTGCTGGCTGCAGGGTCCCATGCTAGACCTTGGCGTTCACTCCAAGTCCACAAACTAGAGGACATGGGACGAGACTCAACTGACGTTTCAAAAGCTCCCCTCAAAGAGGTTTCTGTACTATGAATTTTGAAAGGGAGACCAGCAGATGGCGTAATGGTTATGTAGCTGGACTCCCACATAGCCAACCACAGTTAAAGTCCTGGACCTGGAAACTTGAAACTCAGGCCAGGTGACTGTGTGTGTACCCACAATCCCAGGAGGAGAGTGAAGGAGAAGGGATTGCAGCATGACCATCTCCCTGGAGGGTGATTTTTCACTTTCTGTCTCTCTTTTTTTCTCTGTCTCTCCTGCAAACACATGTGCCCTATAGCAAAAAACAAACAAAACAACAACAACAACAACAAAAACCTCTAAAGAAGAGATTTTAAAAGAAAATAATTTTTCTTTTCTGGGACCAGCAAGTGGCGTGGTGGTTAAGGTGCTGGACACTCCCACATGGCCGACCAGGGTTCGAGTCCTGAATCTGGTGGCTTGCTTTCTCACTTTCTCTCTCTCTCACTCTACCCTCTGTCTCTCTCTGGTCAAACTAAAAATAATAAATAAATAAACAAATGAGTAAAATAAAATAAATAATTATTTTTAAAAAAGAATATAATTTTTCTTTTTTAAAGAAAAATTTAAGAAGGCAACTGACCTAGACGTCTTTCCTTCAGGAAATATTCTAAAGGACAGGTCCGTGTTAGTGCAGACTGAGCACCCACTTTTGTTAACAAGCAGAATTGAGTGAATCATACTCAGAAACGATAACTTCCCCTGTGTCTCTGAACGGGAGCCCTCCATCTCCCACGAGTTAGGTGACAGCTAAGCTCTGGGGCTCAGTGGAGTGAAGAAAGTCCCTTTGCGCATGTGAGGCTGGCCCACGTCATCTCCACCCGGGGGAGTCCAGGTCCAGTTTCAGCCAGGTGCCTTGTTACTGATCACCCTGGAGAACCGGATCCATACCAGTGCCGCTGTGTTCCAGAAGTGCATGTTCTGCTGATGGTGGGTGGGTATACTGGAGTCTATCTATCTGGACCTCAGTGTGTCTAACTTTTTTAGCTCATGCGGGTTTAAATTATTTGTGCAGGTGGTCTGCTGTGGAAATCTATGCTAACTCAAAGGTCTGAAATGCAGTTGCTCATTTTGAATGATTTATCCAAATTCATGCATTTGTCTGATTGATGGCAGGTTTTTAAAAGAAGGTATAATTAAAATATTGCTTAGACACACATGGAGACCAAAGAAGGTAGGAATGCATTTGCAGAATTAAAAATGACAATAAAAAATAAACAAAACTAGGGACTAGCAAATTGCATGACGGTTATGTAGCTGGACTCCCATGTAGTCAACCATAGTTCGAGTCCTGGACCCGGTGGCTTAAAACTCATGCCATGTGTGTGTGCATGCCCAAAATCCTGAGAAGAGAATGGAGGAAAAGGGACTGCAGCATGGCCATCCGTCCTAGGGGGTGATTTCTCGCTTTCTGTTTCTCTCTCTCTCTCTCTAGTGAGCGCATGAGCCCTATAGCAAAAATCTATCTTAAAAAAAGTGTAACTATATCAGCTCTACCAGTGACATGCCAAAAAAGTCATCTGCACATCCAGGAAAGCACATTTGCTTTGTTCTGTTTGCCTTGAGAAGGAAACTCGATCAGTAGCAGTCATGCATTCAAGGACCGGGGCCACGGCTTGTTCTCCTCACAATGGGCTATGGCGATAAAGCATTTTTTTTTCCTTTTGAGAAAATAATGAAACCATATCACTCATCTCTAGAATACTATTTTTTTTTGAAATTTCTTCCAACTCTCTTGACTTGTCATTGGAAGAAAAGCTTTTCCTATGAAATAATTTCTTTCCTTACTTTAAGCTCAAACAGATTGCAAATGTTAGTGAAAGAGTGAAAAGGCCCTTGCAGAGAAGCTGCCCTGCAGGAAAGCTGTTGGAGATGCAGTCATGTCATGGGGCCTTTCTGAGGGCCATGGCCATGCCCCTGGCCACTGGGCCCCTTCAATGTGGAGGCCGCAGCCCAGTCATGGAAGCAGCCTGGTATGGCTCATGTGGCAACATGACTACCGTCTTTGGTTGGCCTTTTCTGGCACAAGAGGCAGGGACTTAAGATTGCAGGGAGGTTGACAGACACTGGAAACCACTGTGGACTTTTACTAAGACTTGGAAATATATTTTGATAGCTTTTTTATTGGCCAACATTTTTCCAATTTGATGTGCCCATAAGCTACCACGTTAGCTGACTTTGGATATAGGGTAGTTGATCTTGGGAATATATGGGTTTGAGGATGAGAGTATGTCATGAGTAATAGGGAAAAGTCGAATTAGTCGACAAATGCCTTTGGGACAATTACCTACCCAGGGGGGAAGAATCAGCATCCTGCCTTTCACCAAACACAAAACTAAAGAAATTCTATATGAAGTACAGTTCTAAAACAGAAAACCTAAAACTGAGAAAAGTACTGAGAAAAAACAGAGGGATATTTTCATGACTTTGGGGTCATTACGTTTACTAAACTAGATACAAAATCTCAAAATGATAGGGGAAACAATTGACATACCTAGCCAACAAAACTAAAGCAAAATAAAAACCGATACCACTTCTGATTAGTGAATGACACTGTAAACAAATTCAAACACAAACTGAAGATCGGGAAAAAAATATCTGCCACGCACTTAAAGGGAAAGTGCAGAGCCATGCGAGTGCACTCAGACCCTGCTGCTTCGCAGCGGAGGACTCATGGGCACCTGGGGGTCAGTTCCCTGTCTACTCTAAGAGTCGAGCATAACGGTGCACACCCAAAGCTCTGGCTACTTGGGAGGCTCAGAGAGAAGGGCCAAGATATAGTGACACCCTGTGTGGAAAAGAAACAGAAAGAGGTTGGAGTCGTAATAGTTAAAGAGTTCACAAAATTCAGTGAGGAAAAGAAAATGACAGAGAAAGTAACAAAATCAAGTCTAAGAGAACACAAAAACAAAAACTGCTAATGACCAATAAACATGGCAAAGATGCTCAACCTCACTAAAGATTAGGACAATGTAAATTAAACAGTAGGAGCCACAAATCACTAGTTAAATTGACCCAAGTGCAAAAGCAGAGATCATGTCTGGGGTTGGTGGGGCACAGGGAAGGTGCACTCACACCTTGTAGGAGTCGTATTAGAGTCAGTGTATTGGTAGCATTTTGACAATGGCCATGAAGTTTCGCAGAAACTGGAAAAATTCAAAACACACATTAAAAAGTTCCTTACTTTCTTCCCTTTTCTCTCTCTCTCTCTTTCTTTCTCTTACTTCTTTCTCTCTCTTTCTTCTTTCTTCTTCTCTTCTTTCTTTCTTCCTCTCTTTTTTTCTTTCACTCTTCCTCTCTTTCTTTCTTTCGTTCTTTCACTTCTTTCTTCCATAAATGAGAGGCAGATAGAGACAGAGCAGCCCGGATAGAGCCTTCATGTCACAGTCCATCTCCAGCTTCAGTCAGCTGGGTCATGGGCATGTGCACCCCTGATGTGTCCCGGGAGGTTTCTGGACATGAATCTGGAGTCTTCCCATGTGGTTCAGCCTCATACAGCATCATGGTAGTGGTGTGGCAACACCCAACACCCAAATGAGCATTTTGACCAAGTAATTCCATTTTTGGAATATAGCTTACATGAATACTTGCAAATAGATTCAAGATGAAATAACAATAAAATATACCTTGTATTATTACACAGTGAAAATTAAATAAACTTAATGATCATTAACAGGAAAATAGTAAACAAATTTGGTACATATAAATATTTACCATATATATTAATACATCTTGTGAAATATTATGGGATAATATAGAATATGTTAGATATATAGATACAGACAGAAAATTCTTAACATATTTGAAAAAATTATTTATCTCATAAATGGCAAGAAAAAATACTAAGTACACAGAAGATCTGGCAGATAATAGGTGTTCAGTATGTACGCTGAATGAAGTATGTGTAAATGCACAGAGAACATTCTGGAAGGATATGCCACAAACCATCCGTACCAAGTGCAGTAGGGTAGTGGGATTTGGGAGAGGGACATAAACATCATACTGCATGCACTTCTCTATTGTTGGCATTTTAATTTTATGATTGTTTTAAGTTGTGCCCAAGCTAAAGGAAATGGTCTCTCTGACACTTCTGCAGTAAATGTAGTGCTTCAATAGGTAACGCAGAGTCCATGTGGCGACTCTTTGGGGTCATAGTGCCAGTGATTTCGGAGCAAATATTGCTTTCCACACTGGTGTTTAGGAAAGAAGCCTGAGGATGGGAGGACTGGGTGTGTTGGCTCCCAGTGAGTGTCCAGAAAGATTGTCGTTCTCATGAGTTGTCACTACTGTTTCCTTCTTCACTTTCAACCCGTGCAATCTTGCTTCAAACAGTTTTATTTACTTACCGAGAGGGGTGGACAGGCACCCCGACAAGGTCCTCATGCCATGATCTGCCCCAGTTTCAACAGCCTGAATCACAGGCACACATGTGCCTGGCGTGCTCAGGGAGATCCTGGACGTGAACCCAGCACCCTTCTCGTGGGGACCTAGTTGCACCACACTGTCTGGTGCCTGCAGTCTGGCCTTTGCTCCCACCACCCAAAATAGCTTTACTAAGATTACCGAACAGTCCCTGGCTACTGAGCGACGGCTTCTCACAGCACTTGCTCGTCGCCCATCACTCTCCTTGAAACTTCTCTCAGCTTCCATGGAACCACACACTGCTGGTTGCTTCTACCTCTGTGCTGCTTTTTCTCAGTCTCTTCTTGCTCCTTAGATGTTAGTTTTCTTCAGGGTTTGTCTTCTTTTCTTAGTTTCTGTGCTTTCAGTAGTCTTCCTGCATGACCCCAAGCATGCTTGCGGCTTAAATCCTGCACATGTGCTGTCTTTCCCCGCCACACACTTTCGTGCCCCAAGTCTGCATCTCCTGCTGTAACCGGATATCTCCAGTGTCACGGGTCTGTCATGAGCATCCGAAAGCCCGCATGTTCAGAACCAGACTTACCTTCTCCAAACTGCACCAGCCCTCCTTCCGGTAGCCCCGTCCTCATGTCCTCTTTTGTCCGTTTGGAAGTCTGCAGGTTGTCCTCGATTCTTCTCTTTCATCCGTGCCTACCTTCAGTGGGCGATGAAGTCCTGCCAATTCTTCGTTAGTAATGTCTTGTGAACCCAGCCCACTCTGCGTTCTCCACCCCAAAGCTACTGTCTTGAGTCACATTTCTTGTCCTGCGTGGGTGAAACAGTTTTCTAAATGTTCTGCCTCCAGTCTTGCCTCTCTCTGGTCCATTGTGCTGCAATGGATACTGTTCCTTCTCAAAATATGTCAGTGGCTTTCCATGGATTTTAAGACAAAATCTAAGGTCCTACTTCCTGTCATTTGCCTTTCATCCTGTCCTGCTCTCTCTTCTATCCTCTTAGTGTGCCGTGGTCTACAGCACGTTTTATTCACTTACAGGATTTCACTGAACACTTACTAAGTGCTAGGCTCTAATCCATCTGCTGCACATATCCTAGCGCTGGAGGCAGAAAATAAATATGTAGACTGACGGGAGGGATCATATGAGGTAAAAATGGGTGCCTCGTGGGAGATAAAAGATAGCAATAAGGAAGAAAGAGTTCAGAGTAAAGAGTTCAGACTAAAGTCAGTCCAGGTGAAGATTCTGGGACAGAAAGTTCCCAGCAAGAACAGCCAGTGAGTGTGAAGACCCTGGGGTGGGAGCAAGCTTGGCATGCTCCCGAGACAGAGAGGCCAGTGGTGCTGAGTATGGCGAGCTAAGGGTAACCTCGTGATGCTACTGGATGCGTGCAAAAGAAATTCCAGCTCGGAGTGGCTGAAACCATAAAGAAATGATGCTCTGTCTTGACAATCTAGAGAGGCATGAGCTCCAGGCTGGTTCGACTGAGAGACTCCACTTTGCCACCCAGGACTGTCTTTCTGCTCGGCTTTGACTTTCTGATGATGACATCATTCTGACCCCAGAAGCAAGTTGAATGCTGGAGCTCCGGGTCAGATCCAGGTGTGATAACATCCAGAGGTGACGGGAGAACTTCTCTTGAGCCGTCTTGACGCTTTTGTGCGTGTCTCACTTGCTGCACTGGGCTGTGTACCTCCTTGGCCAGCAGGCCTGGCTAGATCACCTTCGCCCCGGCAGGCCTTCCGTGTGGCTGAATGTTCAGTTGCAACCACATTGCCCCTGGCAGCTGGGGTGTAGCAAGGCATGCTTGTGTGGAAGGTGGATATTTTGGTAACTGTAATGGGACCCATTTGGAGGTTTAAGCAACATTGCTCCCCATGTAGTAATCGTAATCTTGTCTGTCACAGACTGCAGGAGAGAATGGCATGAGGCCCCAGGCTGGGTGTGAGGAGGAGGGTGCCATCTGGGTAGAGAGGAGAATGCAGGTTAGGATCTGGCAACAGGTGTGGGCAGGGGGCTTCCATTTAGGACATTTGTGTGTGTGTGTGTGAATATATCATTTATTTAACTATTCCTTTCCTGGTGGACACTACAAACAAGGCTGCAATAAATATCTTTGTAAATATGTCCTTTCTACAGATGGTTTTATGCTTATAGAATAAATGCCTAGTAGTGGAATTGAAGGGCAGAGGGCATATCATATTTATTAAATTTTAATAGACATTGTCACGGTGCTTTCCAAAAGGGTGTGAAGATTTATGCTTCTCCCAGCAGAGTGTGAAGGAACCCTCTTCACTGTATGCCTTAGCACTCAATGTTTTCAGTTCAAAACCTTTTTGCACATAATGGGATTTAAGTGATATCTCATGTTGCATAAATTTGCAATTCCCTGACCATAATTCTATACTTTTGCTACTTGGATTAGTTCTCTTTTGAGAATCAAAAAATGTTAAGACAACTTTGCCTAATACTTAAAACTGGGAAACAGGTTAGGATTCTGTTTGAATAGTAGGTA
The DNA here is from genome assembly GCF_000334495.1 of Tupaia belangeri chinensis. NCBI lineage: Eukaryota > Metazoa > Chordata > Mammalia > Scandentia > Tupaiidae > Tupaia > Tupaia belangeri. The sequence goes on along the minus strand of NW_006204612.1, from coordinate 199,241 downwards.
CATGGACCTGCCGGCAACTCAAGAGAAGACAAAACTCCTTAACTCTGGAAAACAAAGCATAGAAGATCAGTAATGCTTTAGTCAAAGTCATAAAATTCTATCTATTTCACCAGTTCAAACTCCTGTACCGTATCTGTTGTCGTGGTCCGATCTTTCCGTTTAAATTCTGGAAGATAATGTTTAGCTCTGGACTTGTCCCTACCATTAAGCTGGTCATTTTCTTAGGTGTTTTAGAACTCTTATTTCTGTGTGTCTGACTTTGGTTTTATTGGGATAGCACTCCCTTCGGAACTTTTTGGAGAGCTGGTCTGGTGTTGATACATTCTTCCTGGTTTTATTTATCTGAGAATGTTCTTGTCTTCTCTTTCCATATGAAGGATAATCTTGCCGGATATAGTATTCTTGGTTGAAATTATTTTTCATTCAACACTTTGAATATATTTTCCTATTCTTTCCTTGCTTGCATCATTTCTATTGAGAGGTCCTCTGTTGGCCTGATGGAATATCCTCTATAGGTAACTTGACATTTCTCTCTTGCCAATCTTAGTATCTTGTTTTTGTCTGTGTTTTTGGTCATTCTGGCTATAATGTGTCTTGGAGGAGAACTTCTTGAGTTGATCCTATTTGGGGTCTTCTGTATTTCTTGGGTCTGAATCTTTGAATGTCTCTCTAGAGTTGGAAAGTTTTCTTCCAGGACATCATGGAAATGATTATCAATGCCCTTATTAGTCTCTCTTCACCTTCTGAAATACTGATTATCCAGATGTTTGTACGTTTAATGGTATCTAGTATTTCTCATATATTATTCTCATTTTTGAAGGCTATTTTCTCTGTCTTCAGGGTGGATTTTACTAGTCCGGCAATTCTGTCTTCTACATCTGAGATTCAATTTTCTGTATGATCTAGTCTGCTTTTAATACCCTCAAAGGAGGTTTTGACTTCCTGTATTTCCAACAGTTCCATTTGATTCTTTTTTATGGTGTGTATTTCCTCTTTCAGCTCTCACAGGAACTTCCTCAGCTCCTGGAGCTCATTGGCTTTTTTCTTCTGCTGTTCATTGTCTCTTTTCTCTTCCATCTCTGTTAACTTTGTCACTATGAATATTCTAAATTCTTTATCAGACATTTCCATGAGTTCTGTTGTACTGTCCATGGATGAGGAGGAGCTATTCTTTTCCCTTGGAGGAGAGGCATTTTCTTGGTTTCTCATATTTCTTGTGCCTCTGTATTGATTGCTAGTCATCATATGGATTATTTGTTTTTCTACTTTCTAGAAGTTTAATTTGAGAGATCAGAGGAGCACAGAAGGAGGTGGTCTGCAAGCTCTGTGGTGTTCTGTTTTTCTCCCTTTCTGTCACAGATTCAGTGGGAATTGAGGAATATGAGGACCTTAACAGTATTTGTATACTTGGTGACTATACACTTAGACTGTCTAGACACTCAACAAAATGATGAGGTAGAAGAAAAAGGATAAGGAAACAGAGAAAGAGAAAAAAGAAAAAAAGAGAAAATAGGATAAAGCAAACAAACAAAAAATTATTTCTTTGTCAATTAAAAAAAAATGAGTGCACACACAAAAGCACTAGATCTCAGCTCTCATGGTGGACTCAGTGTTCTGGCCTGGCCTTTATGCTTTTTCTAGATATGAGGGGAAAAGGGAAGGGGATTATTACCAAGATAAAAGAGTATGTCAGAGCCAAGAAAACACTTTACCTTAAAAAATTAAAAAAAAAAAAAAGAGACAGAGAGACAGAAAGAGAGACAAAGAAAAGGACAGGGGGGCTCTACTGGGGCGACTTCTCAGCAGAACATCTAGAACATCTTCATTGCTCTTATCCCTGAAAGCACTAGATCTCAGCTCTCACGGTGGATTCGGTCTAGGACATATTTTTAAAGTTTATTTATTTTATTTATTTCACAAGAGAGTGAGAGAGCACTAGTGCTCAAAGACAGATGGGTCCCTTGGCAGGGTTTCATATCCATGATATCTGTCTCCCATTCCTCCAGCCGCGTGGGGTTTTGGGGTGCATCAGAATGTTTCAGGTCCACCCGCACCTGGCCACGGGGCTCTGGTATTCCATAGCAGCACACTGCCACCCACCCTCAGTGCGGCTCAGTTTAGGATGTTTTTGATGGAGTCACAGGATTTCTCAATGTGGGGCAGTAGGGTCAGGCAAAGGGGGAACAGGAAAGACTCTCAGACTTCTGGTGTCAGCTGCTGGTTGGTGACATTGATGACACTAACACTGGGCGAGCAGCAGGTCTGGACGGGCTGAGGGCAGTTCAGTTTGTACCGGTTGTTTCAGATGTCTATTAGACATCTGCTAGGAGTTACCAGTAAGACAGTTCCAGATCTGGGTACCAAGATCAAGGGGCAGCAGATGCTGAGTGGACCCAGCCTCCTATGGCGCTGTAGCCTCCACGCTGGTGAGGTCGGATGGGGAGAAAGAGAACCAAGCCCTGGGACACTCAAAGATTTGAAGGCCAGGAAGAGGAGGAGAGGACAGTCAAAACACATACAAAGGAAGAAGCTGGGGTTGAGAAAAAGCAGTCTCTAAGAAGGAGGCCATGGGTAGTTTCATCGATGCTAAGAATAAGTGGCAGGCCTTGGGCTGGGAATTTTGAGGCTACAGATGACTTTAAAAACCTTTGTCACAGAGAGAAGCAGACAAAATTCTTACTGTAGTGGACTAGAGGAGAAGAGGGGGGTGAAGGACTAGATGAGTTTGGAAGGATGGAGCAAGGAAGCTGCACCGCTGTGGGGTGGGGTGGGACACAGCGCTGTTGTAGGGGCTCCTTGGGTAATGGTGGGGCACTCAGGAAGTAAAGGTCTGGAGGAGGATGGTGGAGGATGAAAGAGAATTCATCAACCAGGAGCTGGGGAGCTGTGGAGGGGTCTGCATGCTGTCCCCTCTGGGTCTGGCGAGAGCCTGCAGTCTGGAGAAATGTTCCATCCACTGAAGTTTCTGCCTCCCCAGTCCCTTCACTCAACAGTTTATTTTTGTTTGAAGCTTATTGATGTGAGAGAGAGAGAGGAAGAGAGGGATCCTCAACAGGGTCTTCATGCCATGATGATCCCCCTCAGCGTCACCTGGCCTGGGGCACGTGTTCATGTCCTGCCGTGCAGGGAGCCGGGCAGCCTCAGGACACGAACCGGGGATCTCCCCCCCGGGCATCTGGCTGTGTTACCACTGCACCACCGTCGGGCCCGACTCGGATGTTTTCTAATTGGCCTTTAAAATTCCGTTGTGGTGACACCACCCCTGAGAAGGCTTTCTGGAACCTCCTTGTGCTTCCGTCTGGCTGAGGTGACTGGTTCTGTGTGCTTTCATGGCATTATGCTTACTTCAGTCACCTGGCTCAGCTCCTGGTGCTTGGTAGGTGGCCTAAATATTTGAAGGATTGATGTGAACTCTTTTTCTCCTGAGCCCATGAATTTCTTGAGGGCATGGATGGAATATATGGGTGGGTGGATGGTTGAGTAAATGCAGAGGGCCAAGGGTCTGAGTAATGTCCCAGACCTAACAGTTTATCAATGTTGTGTGTTGAACGATGGCTTGTCTCCCAGTTTCATGTTTTGGGACTTGGTGTTGGGAGATGGAGATGCCTAGTGGGTAGTGATTGGGTCATGGTGATTGCATCCTGGAAGCAATCGTCTCATGAATGTTAATGGTGTCTCATGGAACCCTGTGAGTTCCAGCTCTCATGAGCAGGGTTTAGTTCTTGTAAGTCTTGGTTGTTATAAAAGAGAGATCAGGAGCCAGGTGGTGGTGTGGTTGTTAAGGCAGCTGGATTCCACACAGTCAACTCATGGTTCAAATCCTGGACCCAGTGGCTTGAGAAACACACTGGGTGAATGTGCATGCATGTTCAAAATCCCAAATGGAGGGATAAAAGGAGGAAAAAGGATTGCAGTGTGACCTCTGTGAGGATTACTTTTCTCTCTCTTTGTGTCTTTCTTTTAGATGAGTGTGTGTATCCTCTAGAAACATTTTTTAAAAAGAAAGATGTTAACCAAGAACACACTCTCTCCTCTCTCTGCACAACTCCGCCATGCTCTGTGCTTCCATTGGCCATGCTGCAGGCCAGTCTGATGCCAGGCCTGTGCTGAGGACTTCCCAGCTGCCAGACTGTGAGCTAACAAGCTGCTGTTTCCTTATAAACCACCTGGTCTCAGGTATTTCTGCTAGCAATGCGCAAACAGATTAGGACAATCACCTTTGACTTTTGCAGCTCCTTTTACTTGTGCTAAAATCTCTCCTTGATGTTCATGGCTGCCCTCTTCCTGGGAATCCTAGGACTCAGGGGACATGTTCATGCTTTATTTCTGTATCCCCTCTGTAAAGTTTTGTTTTGGTCTTTTGTCATCTTTCCAAAGTAGCCTCATGTGAAAGTCCCTTCCAACACTTGATCTCCTTGGGATCTTTCCAGTTTTGATATGGAAGTCTGCTTTTGTGTTGCTTACAGAAAGACCTGAGACTTTATAAAGATCAGGGATTTATTTGGCTTACAATTTTGGTGGCTGGAAATCCTGAAGCTGTGGGCTGGCATTACAACACCACTGACAGGAGCAGAGAGGATGGTGGGCAGGTGCAGAGGATGATGAGCAGGTGCAAGGAGCAGCCGTCTTCCTTTTATAACAACCCACTCTCTTGAGAACTAACCCTTTCTGATGAAAGTTAGGATTCACTGTGTCTCATGAGATAGCTTTTTTAATTTTTAAAATGATTATTATTATTATTCATACATTCAATCGCTATATATAATTTAGGTTGTAAAGAGATTTTACCCAACATGGTATATGCCACACACCAGGTGAGTTGAGAATACTATACACAACATCATGAACAGGCAACAGAAAATATCTGTGTTCCACAAATGTCTTCTCGATATTTTCCCTAATTTTCCTCCCTGCACTTTTCCCCTCTCCCACTCTTCTTCCACTTTGTCCCCAGTGTTCATAACAATTTTCAATGCTTTTATGTCCTCCAGTCTTTCAGTATGTAGAGTATAGATAGTCGATATTTGCTAAGTGGAGACATACTGTTGTAGAGTGACACCAAATGAACAACCACCAAAGCCAGATTAAGTTTAAAGGGAGTCTTTATTAGCTGGCCAGCGACTACAGTCTGAGGCTTGGGGGTTGGGTGGGCTGGGGGAGGACGACTGAGAGTCAGAACTGTAGCCCCGACTGAAGTTGGAGTAGTCTTTTTATAGGGGGTCAGTTACCAGGGGTTTCTATGCAAGCAGTTACAGAAGCTGAATCAAGCAGGTTAATTATTTCTGAGGGGAGCGGGGTTTCCATGCAAGCAGCTAGTTAGCAAAGACAGTAGCAGGTACAGGATGTTGTCCCGGATATGGTTTTCTGTATGGCTAGCACAAGCTATTTTCTCATGGGAAGAGCAAGCAGGTTAACAGAACCAGACAGCCACGTTAGGGTAAGGGAACAAAACGGACAAACAATTGTGCATGTGCAAGATCCAATATGCAGCCTTCCACAATACCATGTCTCTCTTTCATAGCCTGACTCGCTTCACTCAGCAAAAAATTTCCACGATTGTTCACTTTTTATCAAATGCCAGGGTCTTGTTTGTTATGGCTGAATAATATTCCGTGGAGTATATGTGCCACACTTTTTCAATCTAGTCATCTGTTTGTGGACATTTGGGTTGGTTCCATATCTTAGCAATCATGAATAATTCCGCAATAAGTATAGTTGTGCAAGCACTTTGCTGATTGAGTGTTCTCCTGTCCTTTGGGTAGATACCCAGGAGTAGAATTGCTGGATCATATGGTAGTTCTATTTAGGTCTTTGAGGAATCTCCATGTTGTTCTCCACAGTGACTGGACCGATTTACATCCCCACCAACAGTGTAGGAGAGGTCTCCGTTTACCTCATCCCTGCCAGCACTTACCATTTTTGAATCTTCCCCATTCTGATTGGGGTTAGGTGGTATCTCATTGTGGTTTTGATTTGCATCTCCCTTATAAAGAGGATGTTGAGCATTTTTATATGTGCTTTTTGGCTGTTTGTATGCCTTCCTTAGAGAGTTGTTTATTCAGCTCATTTTTCTATCTTTTAATTGGGTTAATCATTTTCTTCTGGGTAAGCCACGTGAGTTCCCTGTGTATTCTGGTTATCAGTCTCTTATCTGATGCATAGTTTACAAAAATATTTTCCCATTCTGAGGGTTGTCAATTCACACTAATTACTGTGTCCTTTTCTGTGCAGAATATTCTTAATCTGATGTAATCCCATCTGTCTATGTTGGGGATTATTGTCCGTGCTTTTGGGGTTCTTGCTTAAGAAGTCTTTGCCTACCGCAATGTCTTCCAGAGTTTCCCCAGTGTTTCCCACCAGTAGTTTTATAGTTTGAGGTTTTAGGTTCATATATTTAAGTCACTTTGAGTTGATTTTTGTGAATGGTGACAGATAGGGTTCAGACTCATCTTTCTGCAGGTGGATACCCAGTTTTTCCAACACCATTTGCTAAAGAGGTATCCCTTTTCCCACTGGATTGACAGGTACCCTTTGTCAAAGATGAGTTGGCTGTATGTTTTGGGGCTTATTTCTGGTGTCCTGAGACAGCTTTGATCAATTCACGAGTGATACCTCCATGATTCAGTCACTGCCCACTAGGTCACACCTCCCAACATCAGTACACTGGGAACCAAATTCCAAAACATGAACCTTTGGAGCACAAACCATTCCCAATCCATGGCACTAGCCTTTCTTAATGGGCAGCACTAAGAGCTACAAATGTATGAGCATGTTACATAAGTGTAAGATTTGTGCTTTGGGTAAATTATGAAGAGACTTGTCAAAGAAATTACTTTTAAATTAATTATGCTTAATGCATATATTTAAATAAGGCATTTGGTACAGCCAGTGCCTCTCTGAGTGCAGCCTGTCCTGCAGGGACTAGAGGTGTGTCCTCGGGCTCCTCTCCAAGGAGCCGCCATGCTCCCCTAAGAATCTCTGAAGGCTGCTCTTTGCACTCCATGCCATGGAAGGAACAAAAGACCCTGCTGTGATGCTGAGGTGCCAGTGTGGCCAGGCAAAGACAAAGGGACATTTCAATAAAATCTCCAGACATTTGCTTAGCCTCAAAATTACTTCTCCAAATTTGCACATTGTGCAACACTGCAGACCTTGAGATGTATTTCTGTAACTGGGAACTGGCTCCAAGATGCCTTATGTTGTAACTTTTCTTTTTGTCATGGGGAGGGAGTAAGGAAGGGATTAGTTGTCTTTTTTATTTCTTCTTCCAGAGAACTGCCAAAACAATTTTGACTCTCCCAGATGAAGTAAGTTTTAAAATTGTGGTTCTCCTGAGGTTCACTTGGAAGAAGATGGAGCAATTCTGAGAAACCAGCGCTGGGGATTGCCAAGATGCTCTTTTCCTGGCCTTGGCCTCTGCTTTCTTGCTCTTGGTCAATCTGCAGGATTGGAGGGGTGTTCAGACACTTGTCCTCACTCACCTGAGAGCCTGCCTGGCTCAGAGCCTTCCCTTTCACTGCTGATTGTAATCCAAATCTGAGACAACTGCTCTGAGACAGTCTACGCTTTCCCAGCTGCTGAGTGGATCATGGGAAGTGTGGGCAGCTTAGTTTGGGGAGTGTGCACTTTCCAGGGAATTGGAGGTTGCCACACCTAGTGCTGCATCTCCTCGCCCCTCAGTTCTGAGTTGGACAGGAAGGGGGTGTGGCAAAGGGCTGGTAGGGATTACTCTGGCTGTGAGAATCACAGAGTCACATGGTAGAGGGAGCAGAAGTAACAAAGTAAGGTTGAAAAGGAGGATCCTGGGTAGGTCAACCTTGTGATACTCAAGATACCTGTCCTTCTAGCTCTTCACACCCCTGGGATATCAGTAAGGTAGAAATCTGAACAATTTAAACTCATGGTGTTCAGAGAAGAGAAGTAAGGGGCAGAACCCAGGGCCACAAAACTAGAGCTGCCACCGGGGCCAGTAGGTGATGTGGTTGTTATGGCTCTGGACTCTCACATGGTCAACTGCATTGTGAGTCCCGGATATGATGGCTTGCTTTCTTACTTTCCCTCTCTCTGGTGAGTGCGTGTGCCCTATAGCAAATTAAAAAATAATAATAATAAATAAAATTAAATAAATAATTATTTTACCCCCATCCCTACCCAAACCAAACCCAAAGAGATCTGTCAAAGACTATGCCAAAAACATGGAACAAGTATTCAACCAAAGGGAAATACTTCGGAGTTGTGAATCACCTTTTTTTTTTCCCATCTCAAATGTTCATCATTACTTGGTTCTATCCACTCCTAACTGTTCTGAAGTACATTTTGAGTTGTCCTCAGCTCTAGTCACCCTGCTGAGCTATGGTATCTGGAATTCACACCAATCATCTGCCTGCGGTCTGTGCCTTGTTAACCAAGCTCTCCCCACTCCCCAGCCTCCCGTCCAGCTCCAGTCCCCACCCTTCTACCCTCCTTTTCTATACAATGAGGTCATTTAGCTCCACTAAGGAGTGGGAACACTATTTGTCACTCTGTCTGCTTCATGGTATTTGGAATAATTTTTTCTGGGTCTGCCCATGTCGCCCTAAATGACTGGATTTCATCCTTATTTTATGGTTTAGTAATATTCCATCGTGTGTATATATCATATTTGATTCATTTATAAAATGAAATGTTTTAATTAAAAGTTTGTCATGAGGCCACCAGGTGGCATGCAGGTGGCATGGTGGTTGAGATATTGGACTCCCACATGAATGAATACAGTTCAATTCCTTGACTTGGTGGCTTACTTTTTCACTTTCTTCTCTGTCTTTGGTAAAATTAAAAAAAAAAATTAAATAATTTTTTTTTTGAGGGGGAGAGAGTTTTGCTTTAGGGTGCATGCACTCGCCAGAGAGACAGAAAGCGAGAAATAACCCCCCAGGTAGGATGGCCATGCTTCAGTCCCTTCTTCTCCATTCTCCTCACGGGATCTTGGGTACACAAGCATATACACCCGGCATGAAATTTAAGTTGTCAGTTCTGGGACTTGAACCATGGTCAGCGATGTGAGAGTTCAGCAATAGAACTATTATGCCATTTGCTGGTCCCAAATAATTCTTTTTTAAAAAGTTTGTCATTATTGTCTTTTCAGATCAAAATAATATTCACACAAAAACAAGAGCTTTCTATCGCCAGGGATGGTGGTCTAACCTATCTGCTCAGGGTCCAAGTCATCTATCTGGATGCTGTTCCTGTAGAAACCATTCCTAAGGGGGTTGATCTGTGCAATTTCCATAAACTACACGCTGGGCACAAAGAATGAACGTCATCACCCCTGCCCCCAGGTTGTTCATGGCCTCCTGGGAAGGTGTGAGTAATTGGCACATTGCTAAATAAACCAGCACAGACCAACAGAGAGCCTGACTGGGACTGATGCTCACTAAGTGGCAGATGTCATTTCTGAGTGGTTCGTACAAGGCCACGTAGCTATTGGTGCAAGACTGGCACCAAGCTGGCACCAGGCACCTGCTGTCTACTCTTCCTAGTGTGCAAGGCTGAGTGGAAAAATGAAACCCAGGAATTCTAATGAGTAATATCTGCACACTTTGGAGATTGCCAGGGACTTTCATACTGAGCATCAAGGTTAAGGTTATAGACTCCTGAATCTGCTGCTTTCTGGCTATGTGGTGTTGGGAAAGTTACTAAGCCTCTTGAAACTTGATTGGATCATTTGTACAAGGATCATCATAGTATCTACTTTAAGAGATGGGATGAGATAACTCTTGGGCAGTTCCTATAAGTTTTGTCTAGCATAGAATAAGGAAACAAGTAATATTAGCCATTGTCCTTACTATATTTATTATTATTTTTATCCCTACCTTTTCCTGTGAGTAGGCAGGGTAGGTATTATTGCTTTTATTTTATAGGTTGTTACACAACTTGCTCAAGGTCATAAAGCTAAAAAAGAAGATCCTAGTCTCTCATGTGCTATTTTAATATCTCACATATTGTTATGTTTGGATTTCTAAAGACAGGAAATA
>NW_006204612.1:172810-189197 GCF_000334495.1 Tupaia belangeri chinensis | reverse complement strand
TACCCCTCCAGTCAAATTAAACCGGAAGTACAAATGTCTTGTTTCTTCCTCTACCAGGAACACCTGACCACACCATTCTTAGGCTATGACTGTCTGCAGCTACACATACTTTTCTGGTCATCAATTTGTCTGTTCCCACCAGAGTCAGCTATAAAACTAGTGTTGCAAGTTATTTCATAAAAAAAAAAAATGGTGCTGTGCTCAAATACATTTGGGAAAAAGAGCTACAGGTTTTCTATTTAAGAATTTGGGATGCCTATTAACACATGTTAGCATATTAAACATTAAAGTCATGTAGCACTTTGCTGAACCCTATTCCACATTGCTCCTGTTATTTCCACAAGTCTAGGGCTGAGTGGAGCACACTTTGGAGAAACCATAAGACTGACTGAGGGATCGGTGAGCTCACATGCATGTTCATCCGTCCATTCACTCACTCACTCAGTAGTAAAGGAAAATCTACCATGCGAGGCACTGAGAATGCCGTGCTGAGTGATGTGGACATGGTCCTTGTTAACAGGGCTTTCACACTTTCCTGGCTCTGCAAGCATTAATTGAGTAATAAAACAAAGATATAATTAAAAACCTAGGGGCTGCCAACAGATGGCATGGTGGTTAAGGTGCTGGATTCCCACATGACTGACCTCAGTTTGAGTCCTGGACGTGGTGGCTTGAGCAGTTCCTATAAGTTTTGTCTAGCATAGAATAAGGAAACAAGTAATATTAGCCATTGTCCTTACTATATTTATTATTATTTTTATCCCTACCTTTTCCTGTGAGTAGGCAGGGTAGGTATTATTGCTTTTATTTTATAGGTTGTTACACAACTTGCTCAAGGTCATAAAGCTAAAAAAGAAGATCCTAGTCTCTCATGTGCTATTTTAATATCTCACATATTGTTATGTTTGGATTTCTAAAGACAGGAAATAGTAGGTTCCCTACAGTCAAATTAAACCGGAAGTACAAATGTCTTGTTTCTTCCTCTACCAGGAACACCTGACCACACCATTCTTAGGCTATGACTGTCTGCAGCTACACATACTTTTCTGGTCATCAATTTGTCTGTTCCCACCAGAGTCAGCTATAAAACTAGTGTTGCAAGTTATTTCATAAAAAAAAAAAATGGTGCTGTGCTCAAATACATTTGGGAAAAAGAGCTACAGGTTTTCTATTTAAGAATTTGGGATGCCTATTAACACATGTTAGCATATTAAACATTAAAGTCATGTAGCACTTTGCTGAACCCTATTCCACATTGCTCCTGTTATTTCCACAAGTCTAGGGCTGAGTGGAGCACACTTTGGAGAAACCATAAGACTGACTGAGGGATCGGTGAGCTCACATGCATGTTCATCCGTCCATTCACTCACTCACTCAGTAGTAAAGGAAAATCTACCATGCGAGGCACTGAGAATGCCGTGCTGAGTGATGTGGACATGGTCCTTGTTAACAGGGCTTTCACACTTTCCTGGCTCTGCAAGCATTAATTGAGTAATAAAACAAAGATATAATTAAAAACCTAGGGGCTGCCAACAGATGGCATGGTGGTTAAGGTGCTGGATTCCCACATGACTGACCTCAGTTTGAGTCCTGGACGTGGTGGCTTGAAAATCATAACAAATAAATAGATAAATAAATATATAAGTGAATAAATGTTAAAAAACAAAAACAAAGACACTTGGGGTCTGGGTTGTGACGCACTGTTAAAATGGGTCGCTCTGCAAGGCTGAAGCACATGGGAAGGATCTGGGTTCATATCCAGAGACTTCCCTGAGTTCACTGGGCTCTGCCTGCGGTCTGTGCCTTGTTAACCAAGCTCTCCCCACTCCCCAGCCTCCCGTCCAGCTCCAGTCCCCACCCTTCTACCCTCCTTTTCTATACAATGAGGTCATTTAGCTCCACTAAGGAGTGGGAACACTATTTGTCACTCTGTCTGCTTCATGGTATTTGGAATAATTTTTTCTGGGTCTGCCCATGTCGCCCTAAATGACTGGATTTCATCCTTATTTTATGGTTTAGTAATATTCCATCGTGTGTATATATCATATTTGATTCATTTATAAAATGAAATGTTTTAATTAAAAGTTTGTCATGAGGCCACCAGGTGGCATGCAGGTGGCATGGTGGTTGAGATATTGGACTCCCACATGAATGAATACAGTTCAATTCCTTGACTTGGTGGCTTACTTTTTCACTTTCTTCTCTGTCTTTGGTAAAATTAAAAAAAAAAATTAAATAATTTTTTTTTTGAGGGGGAGAGAGTTTTGCTTTAGGGTGCATGCACTCGCCAGAGAGACAGAAAGCGAGAAATAACCCCCCAGGTAGGATGGCCATGCTTCAGTCCCTTCTTCTCCATTCTCCTCACGGGATCTTGGGTACACAAGCATATACACCCGGCATGAAATTTAAGTTGTCAGTTCTGGGACTTGAACCATGGTCAGCGATGTGAGAGTTCAGCAATAGAACTATTATGCCATTTGCTGGTCCCAAATAATTCTTTTTTAAAAAGTTTGTCATTATTGTCTTTTCAGATCAAAATAATATTCACACAAAAACAAGAGCTTTCTATCGCCAGGGATGGTGGTCTAACCTATCTGCTCAGGGTCCAAGTCATCTATCTGGATGCTGTTCCTGTAGAAACCATTCCTAAGGGGGTTGATCTGTGCAATTTCCATAAACTACACGCTGGGCACAAAGAATGAACGTCATCACCCCTGCCCCCAGGTTGTTCATGGCCTCCTGGGAAGGTGTGAGTAATTGGCACATTGCTAAATAAACCAGCACAGACCAACAGAGAGCCTGACTGGGACTGATGCTCACTAAGTGGCAGATGTCATTTCTGAGTGGTTCGTACAAGGCCACGTAGCTATTGGTGCAAGACTGGCACCAAGCTGGCACCAGGCACCTGCTGTCTACTCTTCCTAGTGTGCAAGGCTGAGTGGAAAAATGAAACCCAGGAATTCTAATGAGTAATATCTGCACACTTTGGAGATTGCCAGGGACTTTCATACTGAGCATCAAGGTTAAGGTTATAGACTCCTGAATCTGCTGCTTTCTGGCTATGTGGTGTTGGGAAAGTTACTAAGCCTCTTGAAACTTGATTGGATCATTTGTACAAGGATCATCATAGTATCTACTTTAAGAGATGGGATGAGATAACTCTTGGGCAGTTCCTATAAGTTTTGTCTAGCATAGAATAAGGAAACAAGTAATATTAGCCATTGTCCTTACTATATTTATTATTATTTTTATCCCTACCTTTTCCTGTGAGTAGGCAGGGTAGGTATTATTGCTTTTATTTTATAGGTTGTTACACAACTTGCTCAAGGTCATAAAGCTAAAAAAGAAGATCCTAGTCTCTCATGTGCTATTTTAATATCTCACATATTGTTATGTTTGGATTTCTAAAGACAGGAAATAGTAGGTTCCCTACAGTCAAATTAAACCGGAAGTACAAATGTCTTGTTTCTTCCTCTACCAGGAACACCTGACCACACCATTCTTAGGCTATGACTGTCTGCAGCTACACATACTTTTCTGGTCATCAATTTGTCTGTTCCCACCAGAGTCAGCTATAAAACTAGTGTTGCAAGTTATTTCATAAAAAAAAAAAATGGTGCTGTGCTCAAATACATTTGGGAAAAAGAGCTACAGGTTTTCTATTTAAGAATTTGGGATGCCTATTAACACATGTTAGCATATTAAACATTAAAGTCATGTAGCACTTTGCTGAACCCTATTCCACATTGCTCCTGTTATTTCCACAAGTCTAGGGCTGAGTGGAGCACACTTTGGAGAAACCATAAGACTGACTGAGGGATCGGTGAGCTCACATGCATGTTCATCCGTCCATTCACTCACTCACTCAGTAGTAAAGGAAAATCTACCATGCGAGGCACTGAGAATGCCGTGCTGAGTGATGTGGACATGGTCCTTGTTAACAGGGCTTTCACACTTTCCTGGCTCTGCAAGCATTAATTGAGTAATAAAACAAAGATATAATTAAAAACCTAGGGGCTGCCAACAGATGGCATGGTGGTTAAGGTGCTGGATTCCCACATGACTGACCTCAGTTTGAGTCCTGGACGTGGTGGCTTGAAAATCATAACAAATAAATAGATAAATAAATATATAAGTGAATAAATGTTAAAAAACAAAAACAAAGACACTTGGGGTCTGGGTTGTGACGCACTGTTAAAATGGGTCGCTCTGCAAGGCTGAAGCACATGGGAAGGATCTGGGTTCATATCCAGAGACTTCCCTGAGTTCACTGGGCATGCGGGTGCCCACGTCCAGGACTGGTCGGGGCTGGGGATGGATCATGGCGTTGAGAACCTGTTGTGACTGCGTTTTCTCTCTGTGTCTCTCTCACTAGTGGAAGAAATAAATAAATACATAAATAAATCCCTTCATATATGCCGTGAAGAAAACTCCTATCTTAATGCTTACCAAAGGAAATGGGTGTGTAGAGGAGTCAGGAGGAGCTGTTTCTTCAGGGTCAGCAAGACCCCAGATGCCAGAGCATCAAGACACACAGCCAGATCTATTCTGTGGATTGGAAGGTGACACATGCTTTTACCCTGGAGGAAATACAACCCTTACTTCCCATTTATAGCTCCCATACAGGAACATGGAAAAAAGGAAGGCCATAGCGTGGTGAGGAGTATGGGCTTTGAAAGTAGTTCTGGGGGACCAGCAGTTGGCATAATGGCTATGTCACTGGACTCCCATGTAGTCAGTCGACCGCAGTTCGCATCCCGGACCCGGTGGCTTAAAACTCAGGCCGGGCTCGTGTGCGTGCGTGCCCAAGATCCCGAGAGGAGAATGGAGGAGAAGGGATTGTGGTGTGGCCATCCCCCCTGGGGGGCTGATTTCTCACTTTCTGTCTCTCTGTCTCTCTCTGTCTTTCATGTGCTCTATAGCGAAAACCTCTAAAAAAAAAAAAAAAAAAAAGGAAGTGGCTCTTGACTTGGACCCCAACTATTCCGGGTGACTCTCACGTTGTGCATCCTCTCTGAGTCACAGCTCCCTTCATGTGCAGAACTTGGGGCAGTCGTCCCAGTGATCATTGTGGCTTTTGATCACAGACGTGACTGTGCATGGCCTGCAGGGCTGTTCACTTAGAACTTTACCCTGGTCTCCAGCCCACGGTAATTCTCAGCCTGCTCTGCCTTGGCCTTGGGGTGGGCTGCCAACCAGCTTGATGCCCACCCTACTGCCTGTACCAGCACGTGTCTATCGAGGGAGGGAGCTTGGGCAAGAGACGCCCAGAGCTGATCCCACTCAAGGGGCTGGGACCACAGAAGCAGGTGGGGAGTTTGGCCTGGGGCCCTTTAGAAGGAGGGGAGGTGGGAGGAGGATGATTTGGGCACCAGGGGTCAGAGTGACCAGGAGAATGGGACAGAGTTGGGTGGAAGATTGGGGAGCCCTGCGGAACATCACCTCCGTGCTCCCTGGAGCTTCTGGGCTGGCCAGCTGTTAAGTGTGTGATGTGGCATGTGGAGGCTATGTGGGAGTGAGAGGCAGAGCCAGGCCAACTGCACCAGCAAGAGCCACAGAGCTGGCCTCCAGGCATAGGACTGGGAGCAAGCAGGGTCCCAGGCATGTGCCTATGAGCCCTGCTGACTGAGGCGCCTGTGAATGCCGGAGGATGCAGCCACCCTGTGCCCAGACACAGCCTTTGATCATGTACTTGTGCGTCCCTGTGTGTGTGCACTTGGTTATATGCAAGGACACGCGTGCTTCTGATCACTGTGCTACTTGCTCTTCCTGCCCGGTGTTCAGGCAGAAGTCAGCAGGAGGGCTGTGTTGAGAGCAGGCAGCGAAGACGGCTCTTTGGTGAAGACAGCTTTAAAACACAGCTGCTTTCAAGTGTTGGGGAGGGTATTTAAGCAACCTACCTGTGCTGAATGGTGGGGTGGTGGTTATGGCGGCTGGATCCCGCATGGCTGACTCTGTAGAGTGAGTCCTGGACCTGGCGGCTTGAAAACACACAATGGGTGCATGTGTGCTCAGAATCCCGAGAGGTGAATCACGTGGGGGGTGATTTTTCATTCTGTCTCGCCTGTTTCTAGTGAGTGCATATGCCCTCTGGAGAAAAGCTATTAAAAAAAAGGGGCCAAGAGATGGCATAGCAATTACATCGCTGAACTCCCACATGGCTGACTGCATTCGAGTCCTAGACCCAGAGGCTTAAAAATCACGCCTGGCATGTGTGCATGTGTCCAAGATCCTGAGAGGAGAATGGAAGAGAAGGGATTGCTGCATGTCCAGTCCCGCCAGGGGGTGATTTCTCACTTTCCCTGTCACTCTCTCTGTCTTTCTCTCTCCTGGAGTGCACATGCCCTAGGACAAAAATCTCTATAAAAAAATAAATAAATAAACAAAAAGCTTCCGTGAGTACGGAGAGGCCTGAGTGGGTCAATGAATATGCTTACATTGCTTTGCTCACGCTGCCTGGACAGTGCTGGAGTGGGACGCATTTATTTCTCGTTTTGAAAATAATATACACATGGTATAAGAGAAAAGAGAGAAGTATAAAAATGGAGCCCCCCCCCATTGTCCCATCTGCACAAACTACCAGAGTAAACATCTTGGCACACTTTCTTTTAGAAGTGTTTCCTTCACGCAGTTAAGCAGGGTCGAGATTATATTTACGTATGTTTTTTGTGTCTTGCATTTTTACTTCTTTTAGTAAAACCTTTACTAATGGTCTTAAGAATGTTTGTGGACAATTTTTAAAATAATACATGAGTAGGCTGCTCTGTGAAGATTCCACATGGATGCCCCCAGTTTCCTACGTTGGACTCTTAGTTCTCTCTGATTCTTTATAGTCAGAATAGCACTGAAAGAATACACGATGGGCAGAGGCAAAAGGTGTGGTGAGTAGGGGCACAAACTCCGGCCTCAGGTGGCCTAGGTTCAAGTCCTGCTTAAGTCTGTGGCAGCTGGGGCAAGTTACTTAGTTTTATTTCAGTGCCTCAGTTTCCTGTAAAATTAAGATGATAATAGTTATTCTGCGATGATGAAATGGAGTAAATTAATTGATATTTTAGAATATTTAGCCTGACACCTAATAAAATCTCTTTGCACTTATTAAGTAAAACAAGAACTTCTTCTTAGACTTCAGTTTTATTTTTTTGGAATGGATTCCTGGGAGGTCAGCTGTTTTCCTGGTGTCCATCTCCTCCAGCAGCCTCTGGGCTGAGCCTCCTGCCCTGCCCTTGCTTCCTTGGGTAGAATTTTTAAGTTTTTTGGTATGATTCCACTTATATAAGATATTAAGAGCAGACAAATCCATAGAGACAAGTAGATAAGCAGCTGCCAGGGGCCGGGGGCTGGGCCTGGGGAGTGACGGCCAACGGGTGTGGTTTTCTTTTAGGCTGTTGACACTCTCTGGAACTATAGAGGGGGTACACAGCCTTGTGATGCCCCAAATGCCTGGGCAGCATTTTTCGATGGGGTATTAGGGTATAGAAAACCTTTTTACAAATTTGGCATCTAAAGTGTAGTATCTCCTTTTTAAGTATTTTATTATTAGTTGATGACATTGAACATTTTTCAAATATTATTAATAATTTGTTTCTACTCATGCTAGTTATTATTTTTAATTGACACAATAATTGTACACATTTATGGGTTAGAATGGATTTTGGAGCATGAATATAACGTGTAATAATGAAGGCAGCATAATTTTCACCTCAAACATTTATCATTACTTTGCACTGAGAACATTTAAAATCCTCTCTTCTAGTTGTCTTGAAATATACCATAAATTAGTAATGACGGTCACCCTACAGAACTTACTCTGCTACCTAATCATGGTCCATACCCATGACCCTGTCTCCTCCACACCTCTCCTTCCTCTTAGCCTTCCCAGCCCCTGTACCCACTATTCCATTGCCTCCTTCTGTGGGGTCTTCCTTTTTAGCTCTCATGTATGAGGGAGACCATGCAGTATTTCTTTCTGTGCTGGACTTATTTTATTTAACACAATGTCCTACAGGTTCTATGCTGCCTCAAATGACAGAATTTCTTTCTTCCTTTCTTCCTTTCTTTCTTTTTCTTTCTCTCTCTCTTTCTTTTTCTTTCTTTCTTTCTTTCTTTCTTTCTTTCTTTCTTTCTTTCTTTCTTTCTTTCTTTCTTTCTCTTTCTTTTTTTCTTTCTCCTTCTTTCTTTCTCCCCGCCTCTCTATTTCTTTTTAAGATTTTTGCCGTAGGGTTTGTGCACTACTGGAGAGAGACAATAAGGGGGAAAGTGAGAAATCACCCACCCTTCCACCAGGAGATGGTCATGCTGCAATTCCATTCTCCTTTCTCCTGTTATTTTGGGAATGCACACGCTTCTGGTGTGATTTTCAAGCTGCCAGGTCTGGGACTTGAACCACAGTGGGCCATGTTGGAGTCTAGCACCTTAGCCATCATACCACCTGCTGGTCCCATATACGCAGTTTCTTTATCCGCTTGCTGATGGACACTGAGGTGGATCCATAGGGTGGCCGTTGTGACTAGAGTCGCAATAAGCGTTGGAGTGCAGAGTCTCTTCAGCACATGATTTCCTTCTCTAGGTCTACACCTAGTTGTGGGATTGCTGGGTGATAGGCAGCTTGCTTTTCTGTTTTGTTAAGGTGCCAGCTTCTTGTTCCTACACTGGCTGTATCAGTTGACATTCCCACCGACAGTGCACAAGTTTCCCCCTTGCTCTGCATCTTCACCAGCATTTGTTAGTGATGTTATTTTGCTTTCTAAAGTTCAGCCAACAGTTTGTGGCCTGTAACATGGTCTGTCCTGGACAAGTGGTACACATGAGGAGAGCGTGTATTCTGCAGCTGTTGAATCAGTTTGTAAATGTCTATTAGGTTCATTTGGTCTTAAGGCATTTTAAATTCAATGTTTTTATGTTTATTTTCTTTTTTGAAATTTGCTAGAGAGAGAAAGTGAGAAAACACCCCCTGCAGGGCGGATGGCTATGCTGCAGTCCCGTCTCCTCCATACTTTGGGCGTGCATGCACGTGGGCCTGGTGTGTCTTTCAAGCCACCGGGTCTGGGACTCAAACTATGTGATTGATCATGAGGGTCCAGCCACCACTTTTGGTTGATTTTCTGTCTAGGTCTGGCTAATGCTGGGACTGGAATGCTGACATTCCCAGCTGCAACTCTATTAGAGTCTATCTCTCCTTTAGATCTAATAATATCATTATATTTCCCTGTTGTTAGTGCTGACATATTTACAACTGTTACGCATTCTTACTGAATTGATCGCCTTGTCATTTAATGACCACCTTTGTCTTGTAATGACTTTAAAGTTCGATTTTATCTGATATAATCCTGCTTCCCTTTGGTTTCCATTTCCATGGAGTATCTTTTTTCCTTTCTTCACTTTTATCAGTGAGGCGAGTTTCTTACAACATCATATAGTTGGGTCTCATTTTCTTTTTTTAAATCCACTCAGCCAATTTATGTCTTTTAGTTTGGATTTTAATGTGTTTCACCCAGGGTTATTATTGATAGGTGAGGAATTATTTCTGCTATTTTGTGAACCATATATTGTTTATGTTTTTATTTTCTGTTTTAATTGCTTATTTTTGCAGCTTGCTGGGTTTCTCTGGTGTTAAGGTCTGATTTCTTTCTTTCTTATTTGTGTATTTGCTCTACCAGAGAGTTTTATACTTTCATAATGGTTGTTATTGTTCTTTTACTTCCAGATATACCTCCCTTTGGCTTTTTTTTTTTTTAAAACTGGATAATGGAGATGATTTGTTTTCTGTTTGTCTTGGAAAGACTATTTCTCGTTCATTTCTGAAAGATAACTTTGTTGGCTATAGTATTTTTGGCTGGCAGGGTTTTTCTTTCCGTACTTAACATATATCATTCCACTCTTTTCTGGTCTGAGAGTTCTGCTATTAGTCAGATGGAAGTTCCCTTGTATGTGACTTGGTGCTTTTCTCTTTCTTTTTTTAGTTTTTTGTTTGTTTGTTTTTGTCTTTGATAATTTGACTACAATATGCATCTTAGTATCTTTTTTTTTTTTGTCTGTATCTCTTTTTCTTCTGAAATTTGCAGTATATGGATATTTGTATTCTATAGGTCCCATAGACTTCTCCTTTTGTTTGGTTTTGGTTTTGGCCTCATAAGCTTTTTCAGAAATATTTTCTTTTGCTTCATCTAGTCTGTTCTTGAAGCTCTCAATTTAAATTTTTTATTTCATTCACTGAGTTTTTTTGACTCCAGGATTTTAAAAATGTAACGGAGATCCTTGGATTTCTCATTCTGACCGTGTACTGGTTTCCTGACCTCACTGAGTTGCTCATCTGTATTCTCTTGTGTCTCATTGAGTTTCCGTATAATCATTATTTTGTATTCCTTTCAGGTATTTTATAGGTTTTCATCCTTTTGAGCTCTGTTGATAGAGAATTAGTAAGTTCCTTTGGGGTGTCATGTTACTTTGCTTTTTCACGTTTCTTGTGTCCCTATGTTGATACTTGCGCATCTGGTGGAAAAGTTGCCTCTACTAATTTTGTAGCATGGTTTTGGTGGTGGGATTGACTTTCTTGCTGATGGATCCTAGGGTCTGGGTAGGGCTGCATTCAGCTGGATTCCAGATGGCTGTATTACCCCCATGCAGTTTCGTCAGGAGTAGTCAGAGCTGGGGAGGCCTTGGCTGCCTGGGGTTGTGGGGCTGGCCTACCAGCTGGGTCCTGGCTCTCCTAAAGGTATGAGGTGTTTATCGGTTGGTGGAGTTGCTCTGGTGCTTCCAGATGTGGCACGTGGGGTGTGGCCAGTGGGTTACCTGGCTGTTTCCACAGGCTCAGCAGGCAGCTGCAGTGGGCTGCCAGGGTGTGAGGTCTCTCAGCACCGTCTGCTGGCTGGGCTGCTCATTTAGCTGCTTCTGCAGGGCACTGGAGCGGAGGAAGGGAGCAAGGCTGTTCTGGTGGGTCCTGGCACAGTGACTGTGGGAAGGGTGGATTGTTGAACTGCTCCCATGGGATGAGATGGTCAGGGACTCTCAGAGAGCGTGGCTTTGGACACAGACCACTCACGCCGTGTCTTCTGTGGGTGGCAGGTAGGTGTGATCAAAAGAAAGCTTTGTGCTACAGCCTGGATTGGGGAGGGTACACCATGCCTTGGACTCCTCCTCCAGGACGACGCAGTGGTCTGCTACTCAGGCTGAGCTCCGGGCCTGTGAAGCCTGCAGCATTCCCCGCAGTAAAAATTTCACGTGTCCAAAGTGTTAATGTGGGAGTGGGGCTCTCTTGCTCACCGAGGGGATCTTTCCACCCCGAACAGTCCCCTCTGGTTCCAGGCTGACCCTAACTAGGTAGATGGGGTGGCGGGTGCAGGACATTTTGCCCCCCCTCCCAAAAGGCCAGCCCGAGTTCGCGCCCTGCAGCTTCTCCACCAGGTCCCCACACACTGTAGTGGTCTCCCTTAAATGCTCCAGCCAAGAGCCAGCTGCTTATTGTTTATTCCACTCCTTTTTGGTGGAAGGGAAGTACATCAGCATCTTGCTGGGAGTTTTTACTGCTTTGCTATCTGTTAGCTGCTATTCTTTGCCCTCCTAAAAAGCATTGAGTTCCAAGAGTTTTTTGATGAATTTATATGAGGCTTTATATGTACAGCTATTAGCCCATCTGTTTACCATTCCTCTTTTATTCCGAATGCTGTTCTTACGGGAACTCTGGCTCCATCCATATTTCGACTGGTATTTACCCCTGTTTACCATAACATCAAACACAGACTGCTCCGGCTCTCCCCGAGTGCCACCTTCATTGCCATTGCGTAAGCCCTTGCTGACAGAGGCTCCCGTGTGTTTGCTATTCGGAGGAGGGAACGGAGGATGGGTCTGCGAAATGGGAATAGGGTGTAAAATACTACTCCACAGAAGGAGTAGGTATTGTGCTTATTGCTTATTCTGTTCACATCTGCAGAGGCTTGCGGCTCTACATGCCATCTCAGGAAGAAGCAGGGTAGCCCTTCAACAGTTGATGATCCACCCCTCTAAGGTGGTATGCAGTTAGCCCCCAAATCCTCTAGGTGTCGCGGTGTAACTCCAATGTCTTTGCTCTGGTCTTGGAGACGGGTTTCAACTTATATTCCTCCAAAGTAAACAGCTGCATCGTTTAAGGAAATATTAATTTTGAGAAGAAAGAAAGGGTCTTGGATATGACAAAACAAAAACACAATTTAAAGTTTGTTCCCTGGTTCATAAACTACTGAGACTTTTCCTATATTGTTTGACAGGTTCAAAAAGAGCTCATAATGTCCGTCTTGGCAATCACTGCGCTGGCACTTGGAAGCTCTTACAGAAGTGAACAGCTTGGTGGAGAGCTTCTTTTCTTTTGTGGCTAGCCCA
Organism: Tupaia belangeri chinensis; assembly: GCF_000334495.1. Lineage (NCBI taxonomy): Eukaryota > Metazoa > Chordata > Mammalia > Scandentia > Tupaiidae > Tupaia > Tupaia belangeri. The sequence goes on along the minus strand of NW_006204612.1, from coordinate 176,846 downwards.
CAGGGTGTCTCCCTGCCTCTGCCTTAGGCTGCCCTTTTCCACCCCTGCTCTGTGCCATGAGCTCCTTGACCTTCCCACCCCACCCTGTCCTTCGTGGTAGGAGCAGCAGGCCTGAGCCACCCTCTGTCCTCGAAGCTGACTGTCGGCCCATGCTCGGGAAGGGAATACTCAGCTCCTAATGCTCTATTCTGGCCCTGACACACACGTTACATGCATGTTGGAGTGCATTTAATTTATTTATTTATTGGACTTAAAGTATGAATTCATTTTGGTGCAAAAGTGCTTAAATTCATGCATAGTTTTTTTAAATGTGTATTTTCTATTTTTTTGAAATTTCACTTTAAATTTTCTTTTTTCTTTTTATATTCAATCACTGTATATCTTTACAGCATACAAAATGGATTTTCCCAGCATGAATATACTGTAATCAATCCAGTTAAAGATATTACCATGTATCATCAGCAGATAATCTTTCATTTTTGTATTCATTAAATACTTCGTTTCTTTTTTTAACCCCTTGATTCGTTCCCTCCCACCTCCCATGGTGCCTGTGCTCCCTCAGTACCCACAGTTGTTTCCGTCCCTTTATGCTCCCCACTCTTTCTGTGTCTGTCTGGAGTGCAGACATTCGGTATATATTAAGTGGGGACATACAATGCCTTTATTTCAGAATCTGGCTTGTTTCACTCAGCATCAGAACCAATGAGACCTGGCATTTAATCGAATATGGTGTGCATTTAAATTAGAACAGTTTTTTTAGGCTCTGGCCAAAATTAATGGCTCCTTGAGCTAGTTCTCCTACGGGGCCTAGTCTACCCTGCTCTCTACCTCTGTCCATACTGCATCCCAGTGTGGGTGCTGGCCGAGTGAAGGGATTACATATAAGGTCCGGGGAACTGGCCCGCCTTCTTTGCCAGGCAAGTCTGGGGTCACTGAACTGCTCTGGGGCATGTGTGGGCTTTTGCTCTAACCAACAAAGCACACACATTGAGTTTACAGAAAGCCTGGCAGAAGGACAGCCCAGCCACCACAGGTGTGGGGATGTCTGTGACATCTACCCAAGCCTACTTGAGTGACAGAACTTATCTTGGCCATCTTGGGATGCTGCAACAAAATGCCATGGACCAGTGACTTAAACGCTAGACATTTAGTTCCTTCAGGCTCTGAGATCAAGGAGCCAGGACGGTCAGGTTTTGGTGAGGGCCCTCTTCTGGGTTGCAGATCATCAGCTTCTCACTGTAGGCCCGCATGGTGGAGAGCAGAGAAAGAGGTGGGGAGGAAGGGAGAGCAAGGTCTCATGTCTTGTCTCATACAGGGATTAATCCCATCCATTAGGGCTCTACCTTCCGAAGGCCCATCTCTGCACGCCATCACACTGGGGATGAAGATTTCAGCATAGAGCTCTGGGGGTACACCACATGCGATCCATATCAGAGCGTACCTGGAATTTATGCAGCATCCCAAGTAGCTGTGCCTCTTCTTTTGCCCCCTCACCAATTCCTAGGTGGTGTTGAATGGCTGATGGGAAATGAGTAGGTGGTCTCATAACTTACAGTGGGTGGGTCACTTGATCTGCCTTTACTCATACCAACAGCATTTTTTTATGTTGAGTTTTTTTATGCTGTAGCTTAATGAATAAGATTAGTGGTTAGATTGACCATGTGAATTCTCATTCAAGTAATCACTTTTTCTCTTGCTCTCTTAATTGCCAGAGAGCACATGTGCTTGCCAGAAAGAGAGTGAAATAGTGAGAAAGTAAACCTCTCCGCTCCCCGCCGCCATGGGGAAAGATCATATGGCAATCTCTTCTCTTCCATTTTTCTTCCTGTGAGAATTTTTTTTTCTTTGGAGAGGTTATTGATATAGGGCGCGTGCGCTTGCCAGACAGACAGAGAGAGAAACACAGAGACAGAAAGTGAGAAATCACCCCCCAGGGGGGATGGTCATGCCACAATCCCTTCTCCTCCAGTCTCCTCTCGGGATCTTGGGCACGCACACACACGCACCCGACGTGAGTTTTAAGCCACCGGGTCCGGGACGTGAACCATGGTCGACTACGTGGGAGTCCAGCGACATAGCCATTATGCTAATTGCTGGTTCCCTTCCTGTGAGAATTCGAGACACACAAACACATGTGCCTGGTATGCTGAGGCCAGGATTCGAACCACAGTTGCTCATATGGGATCTGGCTCCCTTAACCAACAGGCTATGGGTTTGGCCTAAGCAATCACTTTCTGAAGTGAGAGAAGATTCTGCCTTCATCATGAATTGGATGAATCAGGACATCAGCCACTGGAATTACTTTGAAAAATTTTAAAAAAAATCTGTCACACAAGGGCCCAGCAAATGGCATCGGGGTTATGTCACTGGACTCCCACATGGTCAACCACAGTTTGAGTCCTGGACTCGGTACCATGAAACTCATGCCAGGCACATGCACATGTGTGCCCAAGATCCTGAGAGGAAAATGGAGGAAAAGGGATTGTGGTGTGGCTATTGGCTATTTCTCTTCCTTCTCACTGTCTCTCTCTCTCTTTAGTGAACACATGTGTGTTAAGGCAAAAACCTCTACCAAAAAAAATCTGTTACACAAATTATTATTATTATTATTATTTAGGAGGAACAGCAAAGACTTAGAGATATGTCTGTGTCTGTCTACCTTCACAGAGTTGATACAGCCTCGGTCTGAGTGTGGCCATGCCTGGTCTCCCGTCTCAACTCTGTGCTGTTTTCCTTCTCAGAGCTTCCTTCGTAAATCTGAAAACTAGACATTATGCTTGTCTGTGTACAACACAGAACTGCTACGAGGGTCGGGTGACACGCGCAGAAGTGCCATGTGAACCACGACCACAGTACACGTAAGTCACTGCGTGTTCATTGTCCCTCGGCAATACGACATCCCAATTTACATTGTTAGTTTCCTTTTCTGTTATTTACCTCAAGAGGGCGCATATCAAGAACGAGTTTGATTTCCCAATTTCAGTGCAGTCTTTCTCGTCACTGGAGAAATCGAGTTTATCCTTCAGGTTCATAAAGGTATCACTGAGAAGACCCTGCTCGTTTTGTGGCACTTTCCTCTTCTCTTCAAAGTAGGGGAGGAACTTCAGTGAGGACATGAGCTAGCCGCCAGTGATGACCGTCCAGCTGAGGGGGGAGTGATGGGGCCACGGCAGCCTTCAAGTGACTCGAGGGTCATTTGGAGATTTAGTGTGGGTTTTGGGCTGGATGTGATAGAGGAGGGGGGAAGGTAAGGTTCTGGTACATGGGTGATGTGATGTGACACATGTTTACGGTGTGTGTGTGCCATGATGTCATGTGTGTGTGTGATGTGATACCTGTATGCGACGTGATGTGGCACGTGTGCCGTGTGTGTATGTGTGTTATGAGCGGTTACACGGTACGTGCCTATGTGTGGGTGGTGTGGGGTGCACGTGAGTGTGTGGTGTTCGTGGTGGAAATGGCCTGATGTTTACCGAGCACTGAGACCTGCAGGTTTAAGTACCTGCTCTCATTCCTGGAGGCGTTTCTGTCAGGGCCCAGGACCTGGTCACCCCAGACATGGCGGCATTCACTTACACCGAGTGCAGCACAGTGTCAGCGTCCCACGGGCACAAGAGTGGGCTAGAGGAAAGACATCTCCCAGCGCAGGGGCCTCGGGCGCACGGAGGAGCTGGACAGGCGCAAGTAGGGCGAGTGGGCGGGCTGCTCCTGCAGGTGGAAGACCACAGGAACAGTGGAGACGGTGTGCAGAGCACCCACAAGCTTGTGTCTGTGTGGCTGAGGTCAGGCTGAGGGAAGGGCCTGGGGTCACAGAGGAGGTGGGAAGTTTCTGGAAAGCACACTGCAACCTGCTGCGTTCTGGGAGCTTTAGGAAGGCAGTGGAGAATGTGTGTCAGGACCCTTAGGCGCCAGATGTGCCCGAGAGAGGGAGGATGGTGTAGGGGCCCCATGCTGAGGGTGTGGACACAAGGAGGAGTTGCTGCAGTGGCTGCTCCCAGTTCTGTGGCTGGAGGGACTGACTGGATGGGGCTGGAGG
>NW_006204612.1:168702-172151 GCF_000334495.1 Tupaia belangeri chinensis | reverse complement strand
CCCAAACCCTATCTAGTGATTCAGAGTGCATGGGGTGGCGGAGGCTGCCGAGGGCTGAGTGTCCTCTGACTCTGGGGTCAAGCAAATGGTGTAGCCCAGTCGTGGATGAGGTATTATCAAAACACACTTACATTACTTCATTGCTTTACTGTTTAATTTATATTTGTTTAATCCATGTTCTAAATCTCGTTCTTCATTGGTAAGCTTCTGGTAGACAGAAACCATTTGTTCAGTTCCTTCTGTAAGCACTGAATAGAAGGCCTTGTGTAGGATCTCGACCTAATTTCTACCCTGACTTGAGTGCTCATTTGAGTAAATGCAGCATGTTGATTTCTGAGCTGTTTGGTAAAATACTGTGGTCGGTTGGGTAATTTTCTGTGGCTAAGCAGATCAGCTCTTGGACCCCACCTAGGTTACTAATATCCTTATGAAAATGCATGAGCATTCACTGTGCAGCTGTTAATTTTTCAATCAAAATACTTTGTCTGTTTTTTATTTTGTTATTTAAAATAGAAAAAGCAATTAGATCTTTTGTGGCCTAATTGCTTGCCAAATGTAACTTGTTTCCAAACTGAAATGGTCTTGGAACTGGACGACCACAAACAGTGTTTGGAACCAGTAAGCTATATTTATTTTTAGCCTTTAAAACAGCCAAATAGTTTGCCTTCAATTTTCAGAGGGAAAAAAAACCCTCCTGGGCTAAAGTCTTGTGTACTGAGTATCTTTATGCCCGACTCTTCCCATCTGAACTCCCAACAGTAGAAACAAAGGTTTCCAGTGATTCAGTCTTAATGACCGTTTGGCTAGCATCAGTGCCTATTAAACGCTGGCTCCTTAAATTGGTAGCTCTGGGCTGGAGTAGGCTCAGTCAGGCACACACAACCAGAAGGCAGCAGCGCTGCACGTGATCAGGTAGGTGGGGCGGCGGAGCCTCCAGAGCTTCCAGAGCTGGATGCGGCCTTGGGGCTGACCTCAGGTGTGGGGCCTTGAGCCATACAAAGGACCCGTCTGCTCTCCGGTTCCATGAACAGAGGAAGAGGGCATATGCTCAGCCCCAAGTCCTAGATGTTTTATCTCCTTCCATCTCGCTTGTTTGTAATTGCTAGTGAGTGGGTGTACTCACCAGAGAGAGAACATGAGAGAGAGAAAAAGCACCCTCTCAGGGGGCAAGGTCATGTCGCAATCCCTTCATTTCCCCATCCTGTCGGGATTTGGGGCATACATGCACACATGCCCAGTATGTTTTAGAGTCAGTGAGGCTGGGATTAGAACCCTGTGTCAGCCATGTGGGATCCCATTCCCATAACCACTAGGCTATGAGGCTGGCCCTCCTTTGACCTCATTCTAATTGGCAGCACATTTAGCACAGACGTGGCCGGCTGAGGGCAGGTCACAGCTCAGAGCTGCACGAGTCGGTGAGCAGCAAGTCTGATGACAGAGCCCGGGCGTGTGCTTTTGCTGTAGGTAGTAGGCTGCGAACTGATTAAGGCGTATCTAAGTTCTGAACCTGTGTGGATTTAATTCCAGTCGGCTGTAGAATTAGCAGACTAGGTGCACATGTATACATATATTTTTAAACAACTCAACACTTTGGTTTTTTTTTTTTGAAAGGTTTTCGCTATAGGGCACGTGCGTTCGCCAGACAGACAGAGAGAGACAGAGAGACAGAGAGTGAGAAATCACCCCCAGGAGAGATGGCCACGCTGCAATCCCTTCTCCTCCATTCTTCTCTTGGGATCTTGGGCACACATGCACACACGCCCGGTGTGAGTTTAAGCCACTGGGTCCGGGACTCAAACCACGTTTGACTTCATGGGAGTCCAACGACTTAGCCATTACGCTAACTGCTGGTCCCGACTCTGGTTTTGTGAACGTTGACTGTGGACTGTGTGCATTTATCGACTTCAGATTTGTGGTATGGCAGGTGCTGGGATGGATCAGGTCAGTCTGCCTGATCTCACCTGGTGAGGCCTGCGTGGGGCCTGTGTCGCCTCAGGCTGTCCCAGCTCCTAGGGCTCAGAGCTCACGCTAACTCTCCAGGAGGCTCACGGGGCAAACTCCTCCCCCTGTGTGCTCTGCCGGCCTTTCTTTCCATCTGTACCAGAAAATGCCCAACAGGCCCAGCTGGTGGCTCCGTCAGTGGCAGACGGACCTCTAGTGCTAGAAGCCACATGGCCCACTGCGGGTTTGAACCCCTGGCCTAGTCAGCCTGAATCACTCCAGGATTATGTGTACCCAAGACCCTGAGGAGTTGGAAGGCTGAGAAAAGGGGATCACGGTGTGACCAGGCCTCGTCGAGGATGCTTCTTGCCCCTCTCTTCTGTATCTGTGTATATGTTCTCCATCATGAATTGAAAACAAAAAGAAGAAAAAACAACAGCAAAAAAGAAAGACGGAAACTCTCCAGATCAAAACTGATCGGGGCCAGGAGTAAGCGGGCCCAGTGAGGCAGGTGACACGGGCACGTTCCCGGTGGGAGGCCTGATCCGCACCTTCGTCTGTGAGGGCTGCCCCCCACTCGCCACCTGTGACTTCTCACTGGTGAAATCCCGGTCTTACTCTGTGTGAAAACTCCAGGAACAGGCCATCACTGACATCTGGCCAAGTGAGACGACCCGCTCCCGCGCCACACTCCTGGCGTGGGCTTAACGGGGACTGCCTGGCTGCGCTGTCCTGGCAGGGTCCTTGATCCGTCCCACGGCTGTCACCTGTAAACGGCAATAGTATGACAACGCCTGCTTCTAGGGTCGCTGCGAAACAGGAAGGTGGCCAGCAGTCGAGGGATGTGACTATAAATGACACACTGTTTCTATTGTTGTTTTTCTACTGTCTCAGAAGCCTCAAGGAAGGGAACTTAGTCAGTTTCTTTCTTTTTTGGGAAAGATTTTTGCTATAGGGCATGTGTGCTTGCCAAAGAGACAGAGAGGGACAGAGAGACACAAAGCGAGAAGTTGCTCCCCAGGGGGATGGCCATGCGACAATCCCCTCTTCTCTATTTCTACTCTTGGGATTTGAGGCATCCGAACACATGTGCCTGGTTTGAGTTTCAAGCTGCCGGGTTCAGGACTCGTACAGTGGTTCACTGCAGGGGAGCCCAGTAACATAACCATTATGCCATCTGCTGGTCCCAAATATAGTCAGATTTTCTTTTTTAAGAGCGATATTTTCTATAGGGCACGTGCGTTTGTGGGAGATACTGAGAGAGACAGAGAGACAGAAACTGGAGGTCTAGGACTCCAACTGCAATCCACTACGTGGGAGTCTAGCAACATAACCATTATGCCATCTGCTGGCCAGAGGATAATCAGACTTTAAGGTACAGTTAGACCCCCAGAGCCTAGAAACCAGGACACGTCCCTGAGCCCAGTACAGAAAAGTGGCTGTTCTTCAGCAGCATCCTCCCTGCTCCCACCATCTGCCTGGGTCTCTCCTTGGCCTGTCTCTTTCCC
>NW_006204612.1:163698-168690 GCF_000334495.1 Tupaia belangeri chinensis | reverse complement strand
CCCCCCCTGCTTAGGGACCCCCTCTGCCTGCCCCCCACCTCTGCCTACCACTCCTCCCTGACTCTTCCCCCTCCTCCTTGCTTGTCCCCCAACTCTGCCTGGTGTCCCTTCCTCTGCTGGGACGCTGTCCTCCAGGCCCCCCCCCCCCTCTTGGCCTGCCTTGGATTGTTGGTAGGAACCCACCTAGCTGGGCCAGTCCCTACCAGCCTTTTTTTTTTTTTTAATTATTTTATTTTATTAATTTTTAAAAATTGTGCTATAGGGCATGTGTAAGAGAGAAAGAGAGAGAGAGAGAGAAAAAGAGACAGAGAGAGAAAGTAAGAAAACAGGTCACCGTCCTGGACTCAAACTGCCATCCTCTGTGTGGGAGTCCAGCTACCGACCCAAGCACCACGCCACTGGCTGGCCCCTCCCACTGTCTCTCTTCAGAAGATTGCTTTGCCACAGCTTAATTCTCTCTCCCTCTTTGTTTTTTTTTGGAGAGGTTTTTTGCTACAGGGCGCGTGCACTCGCCAGAAAGAGAAAGAGAGAGAGACAGAAAGTGAGAAATCACCCCCCAGGGAGGATGGCCATGCCACAATCCCTTCTCCTCCATTCTCCTCTCGGGATCTTGGGCATGCACGCACACATGCCTGGCGTGAGTTTAAGCCACCGGGACGGAGACTCGAACCGCGGGCGACTACATGGGAGTCCAGTGACATAGCCATTATGCTAACTGCCGGTCCCCTTAATTCTCTCTTAAAAAAAAAAAGAAGTTTATTTCACTGAGGGAGAGGGAAGACGGGCCTGACTCCTGTCGGATCTTGACTCGCCACGCCAGCCTCTAGCCTGCTAGCCTGGATGTTTCTGGTGGACCGGGGTCACAGGAGCTTCCAGGTGGAAACCCCGCAGTGTGGGCCAAGGCTGGCAGCGCCGACTCCTCCCCTCACCGTGCGGTTTCTGTATTGGTATCCCAGGGAGTGAACCCCCTCGTCTGCATTTACACACGCCCTTCGCACTTCTCACACTCTCTCCTCTGCTTCCACTCAGCGTTTCCGAATTCCAGCATGCGGTTCCTGCCACGCGCTTTGGGCCTCGGGTGTCCAGGTTTCAGCCAGTGTCCCAGCTGCCCTCTGTGCCCATCTACAGGGCTGGCCTACTGACCCAGGTGCAGGGGACCCTGTGGGCCTGTGCCCCTTCCAGACCCCTCTTACTGAAAGGCCCAGCCGGCAGCCCCATGACAGCCCCACTCTTGGCCAGTGAAAAAATAGTTAACATTTTTTTTCCCCAGAAAGGCCTTGACATCTCTTGTTTTGACTAAGTGAACAAATATTTTGTCTCTTCTGCCCAAGACTAAATTTTTGTTTTAAGGAAAGACCTTGACCAGAGGTGGTAGTTTGGTTCTTTGGCCTGATGTGTGAGACTTTAGAAATATGAACACAGTTTTCAAGGGTATAATCAGGAGGAGTAGACTTGGCTGAATGCAGTAATTGACAGGAATAGGAAACTATGGAGAAAACAATGAATACATTTCAAGTTGCTGGTGATGTATGTCTAAAGAGCACCTTCTGGCCCTGACTCTATTTGCATTCGGTTACAGCTGGGTGCTTAGCCACAGTGAAAGCAAAACGCCTCACTGCAAAGACGGAGATGACGAGAGAAATGCTTTTTTAAAATTGGGCTTGGAAAAAACCTTTTCTATTAAAAGAAGTTTTAATGTGTAAGAGTTTGTGTTTTCCTTTGATCTGAAAAAAACTATTTTAATACTTTTTAAAAATAGAAAGTGGTTATTACATTGTATGCTCATAATATAGGATTCAAAGGCTACCAAATGTACAGAGAATTAACTAGGTCAAACCAAAAAAGCAGTCACATGGCTCTGCTTCCCAAGGTCCAGGAAATTTGAGAGAAGCACTTATAACAGCTTTGCACTTTGTGGTCTTTCAACTTAACCTTAAATTACAACTTCTGATAACATGGAAACTGAAGCAGGAGAGGGGCAGGGGGAGGGTAACCACGATATTCTTGCAGTTTATACCATTGACAACAGTTTTCCTAATAGTCTGGAATACCAAGGTAGAATTCGAAAAATTACTTTTTTTTTTTTTTTGCTATTTCTCAAAATCTGCTTTACTTTATTGATTGAATTTTCATGGCATTTAGTTTTTTGTTGCTGCTATAACAAATGACCATAAAGCTAGAATTTAAAACAAGAAGGTATTCATGTACATTTCGGTATTTCAGCACAGGTCTAAGCTACGTTATCAAGATGTCGGCGGAACTGTGACCATGTGTGTGGCATCTTACAGAATTTCAGACTTTCTACCTCCGAGCCAGGACAACCATGTATTCCAGCATGTCTACAGAGAAGGCAGACACTTTTTCCTTGTTTCCCTTGATTAGAAGGAGAGGAAAGACATAATTGGAGGTCCTAAAGAAACTCACTCCTAGACAGGAGCGCTGTTCTTGTTTATCTTTTTGGAAGGATTTTATGTATTTCCAAATGAGCATTTAAAATAATTCCAACCCCTACCATTTATATCTCAACGATAGCATACTTTGCACGACATCTCAGTCTTTTAGTACCACAAAGTAATGATAAAGAAATTGACCTTGGTACGCTACCATTACCTAGAGAATTCATTCTAGTTTTACATGTATGACCTTCTTCTTTAATTGTTTCAGAATCCAATTCAGAATTCTAAATTAGATTTAGTCTTCCTGTCTCTTTATTCTCTTCTATTTTAGTTCTTTGGTGTTTTCTAGCTTTTCATGATCTTTAAGACTGTTGTTCATTATTTTGTAGAGTATTTCTCAATCTGGTTTTGTCTGATGTTTATTTTTTTTCCTTTTTAAAAGGTATCTTTCATTTTTTAACATTAAATCACGGTATATCTTTAGAACATACACAATTAGTTTAGAACATACACAATTACAGTGTATTCATGCTGGGAAAGAAACTGCTATACACCTTATCATAAACAGATAATTTTCCATTTTTGTGTATCTTAAATGCTTTGCTTCTTTCTTTTTTCCCCTCTCACCCTCCTCCATTTCCTACCTTCTTTCCAAACTGTCTTCACTATCCAAAGTTGCTCTTCATGATTTTATACCTTCCAGTCATTCAGTTTCTGCCATAAACTGCCAACATTCGGTATACATGGAGAGGGGAAACATACAATGCCTCTCTCTTGTAGTCTGGCTTGCTTCACTTAGCATTAAACCTTCCATATTTGTCCACTTTCTATCAAATGCCAGGGTCTTGTTTTTTTATGGCTTAGTGGTATTCCATAGTGTATATGTGCCAATTTTTCAAACCATTCACCTGTTGATGGACATTTGGGTTGGTTCCATGTCTTAGCAATTGTGAACAATGCTGCAGTAACATGAATGTACAAGTGTTCTTTCTGACTGAGTGTATTCCTTTTCTCTGGGTAGATACCCATGAGTGGAAATGAAGTATCATATGGTAGTTCTATTTGTAGATCTTTGAAGAACTTCCATATTGTTCTCCACAGTCGATAAACATGGATGTGCAAGTGTTTTTCTGAAGGAATATACTCTTTTTCTCTGAGTAGGTACCCATGAGCAGAAATGCAGGATCGTATGGTAGTTCTATTTGTAGGTCTTTGAAGAACTTCCATATTGTTCTCCGCAGTGGCTATACTAATTTACGTTCCCATTAACAGTGTAGGAGAGTTCTCTTTTCACCAAGTCTTACCACACTAATCATTCTTTTTTTTTAATCTTAGCCATTCTGACTGGGGTTAGGTGTTATCTCACTGTGGTTTTGATTTGCCTCTCCCTTATGATGAGCGATGTTGAGCATGTTTTTTCATTTTCTCTTTGGCTATTTTTCTTCCTTAAAGAGTTGTCTGTTCAGCTCATTTGCCCAATTAATTTAATTTCACATAAGTTGTTTGAGTACGCTGTATATTCTGGTGATCAGATCCTTACCTGAGGCATAGTTCACATATTTGCAAACAGTCTCCCATTCTGAGGGTTGTTGGTTCACTCTAATTATTGTTTATTTTGTTGTACGAAGCTTTTTAACTTGATATAATCCCACTTGTCTATTTTTGGGATTATCGTATGTGCTTTGGGGGTCTTATTTAAGAAGTCTTTGCCTAGTCCAATGTCTCCAAGAGTTTCCCCTGTTTCCCACCAATAGTTTTGTAATTTTGGAGGGTTTTCTATGTATATAATCATGTCATCTGCAAATACAGATAATTTCACTTCTTTTCCTATTCAAATGCCTTTTATTTTATTCTCTTATCTGATTGCATTGACTAGGACTTCCAGTACTATATTGAAAAGGTGTGGCGAAAATGGGGCAGCTTTGCCTTGTTTCAGTTTTTAGTGGAAAAGCTTTTAGCTTTTCTCCATTCAGTGTGATGTTGGCTATGGGTTTTTCATAGATGACTTTTGTTATGTTGAGAAATGTCCCTTATGCTGATTTTGCTGAAAGTCTTAATCATGAAGGGATGTTGTATTTTATCAAATGCTTTTTCTGCATCAATTGATATGATCATTTTTTTTATCTTTTCATCTATTGATATGATGTATTACATTTATGGCTTTGTGTGTGTGGAAACACCCTTGCATTCCTGGAATAAAGTCAACCTGATCATGGTGTATAATCTTTTTAATGTGTTGTTGGATACAATTTGCTAGTATCTTTTTTTTTCCACTCTGGTTACACACAATAGCATTTATTATTATTAACTTTTTAAAAAAATTGACTTTTTATTAAATTTATTTCTCTTTGTATATACATTCAATCTCATTGTTTAGCTTAAAATGCGAACATTTCAATATGTAAACATTTCTCCCCAATCCTGTTGATCAGAATATCTTCAACTGATAACACCACACTTCCCCATCCCGTCAATGCTCTCCCTTGGTATCCCTTCTCCAAATGTCCTTCGTTAGGCCCCACTCCTCCACATACACCTCATCTGACATTCACACCCATCTCTTGTGTTTGTACAACTGTTAGTCAATCAGTTTCAG
>NW_006204612.1:156028-161884 GCF_000334495.1 Tupaia belangeri chinensis | reverse complement strand
TATGTTGAACCAACCTTGCATTCCTGGAATAAAGCCTACCTGATCATGGTGTATGATCTTTTTGTAAGTTGTTGAATACGATTTGCTAGTATCTTGTTGAGAATCTTTGCGTCTATGTTCATCAGAGATATCGGTCTATAGTTTTCCTTCCTTGTCCTGTCCTTATCTGTTTTAAGGATGAGGGTGATAGAGGCTTCATAGAATGAATTAGGGAGAGATTCACCCTTTTGGATCTTTAGAAATAACTTGAGCAGAATGGGGGTTAACTCTTCTTTGAAAGTTTTGTAGAATCCATCGGGGTCAGGGCTTTTCTTTGTTGGGAGGTTATTTATTACTGATTCAATCTCCTGGCTTGGTATGGGACTATTCAGACTTTCTATATCCTCCTGGCTCATTCTTGGTAGATTATATTTGTCCAGGAATTTGACCATCTCATCCAGATTGCCTTGTTTCTTAGCATATAGATGTTCAAAGTATCCTCTAATGATGTTTTGAATTTCTACTATGTCTGTTGTTATGTTACCAGCCTCATTACAGATTTGATTCACCTGCTTCCTTTCTCTCTTCTTCTTAATAAGTATCGCTAGTGGTTTATCAATTTTGTTTATCCTTTCAAAGAACCAGCTTTTACTTTTTACTTCATTTATTTTCTCTATAGTACGTTTGTTTTCTATTTTATTTATTTCTGCTCGGATCTTAATTTGCTAGTTCTTGTTGAGAGTTTTTTCACCTGTATTCATTGGGGGTTAACTCTTGTTGAAAAGTTTTGTAGGATTCAGACATGAAGTTATTAGGACTTGGGCTTTTCTTTGTTGGGAGACTATTTATTACTGATTCAATTTTGTTGCTTGTTATTGGTCTATTCAGGCTTTCTATGTCTTTCTGATTCAACCTTGGTAGGCTATATGTATCCAGAAATTTGTCCATCTCATTTGGTTTGTCTTATTTGTTGATGTATAGATGTTCATAGTATTCTTTGATGATCTTTTGTGTTTCTGTTATGTTTGTTGTGATATTGCCTACTACATTGCTGATTAGATTTATCTGTTTCCTTTCTCTGTTCTTAATTAGTCTATCTAACGATGTGCCAATTTTGTTTGTCTTCTTAAAGAATCAGTTCTTGGTTTTATTTATTTTCTCTATAGTTTGTTTAGTCTCTATTTCATTTATTTCTGCTTAAATCTTATTATTTTTTTTCTCTCAGTATTTCTTGGGCTTTTTGTTGTTGTTTTTCCAGTTCTCTGAGGTGTGTTGTTAGGTTGTCTATTTGCCACCTTTCCATTTTTTTTTCTTGTGAGCGTTAATTGAAATAAACTTCCCTCTTAAGACTGCTTTCATTGTGTCCCATAGGTTATGAAAGCTCATGAGCTGTGCATTTTCAGTGTTTTTTTCTGCAGTTAATTTCAAGTTTAATTTCATAGTGGTTGGAAAAGATGCTAGTTTTAGTTTCTACCCATTCAAATTTGTAGAGTTTTGCTTTGTGCCCTATTATGTGGTCAATTTTTGAAAATGTTTCATGTGGGGGTGAGAAAAATTATATATCTGTGATTGTTGAGTGGAAAGTTCTATAGATGTTGGTCAAGTCCATTCATTTTATGGTATTTAGACCCTATATCTGTTTGCTTATTTTTTGTCTAGATGATCTGTCCAGAAGAGTAAATGGAGTGTTGAGATCTCCAACAATTATCGTGTTGCAATCTATCTCTCCTTTTAGATCAAGCAGTCTATTTTCAAGTATTTGGGTGCTCCAGTGTTGTGTGTGTAGATATCTATAAGGTTAATATCCTTTTAGTGTATTAGCCCTTTTAGTACTGTATAATGCCGTTCTTTGTCTCTTACCATTTTAGTCTTAAAATCTATTTTGTCTAATATCAATATTGCAAGCTCCAGAAGAGTCTTCTTCTTCTTCTTCTTCTTCTTCTTTTTTTTTTTTTTTCATTTGCTTGGAATATCTTTTTCCAGCCCTTCACTTTTCACCTATGTTTGTCTTTATCCATGAGGTGCATTTCTTGAAGGCAGCCTACAGAGGACTCCTGTTTTTTAATACATTCAATCAGTCTGTGTCTTTTGCTTGGAACATTTAATCCATTAACATTCAACATTATCATTATATGTGGACTTATCTCTGCCATTTTCTTGTTTTGTTTTTGTTTTGTCGTTTTGTTCTCTTATTTTTGTCTTTCTTTAGTTTTCCTAATATAGTACTTCTTTTCATGCTTCTTGAAGGGCTGGCCTAGTGTTGGTGAATTCTTTCGGTTTTTATTTATCTGCAGATTATTATGTTTTTTTCTTCTCAAATGAAGGAAAGTCTTGCTGGGTTTAGTATTCTTGGTTGAAATTTTTTTCTTTTGGCTTTTTGAATATATCTTCCCAGTCTCTCCTTGCTTGCATTGTTTCACTTGAGAGGTCTGATGTCGATCTAATGAGATAATCTTTGTAGATAACTTGACATTTCTCTTTTGCCATTTTTAGAATCTTGTCTTTATCAATGATTTTTACCAATATGGCCGTGATATACCATGGAGAGGATCTTCTTAGGTTGATTCTATTTGGGGTCCTTTGTATTTCTTGGGTCTGGATGTTTAAATGTTTCTCCAAATTGGAAAAGTTTTCTGCAAGTATTTCATGGAATAGATTTTCAATGACCTTATTAGATTCTTCACTTTCTGGAATATGAACCATTGAGATGTTTGGGCATTTAATGGTATCTAGTATTTTCCATGTTATCTTTATTTTATTTTTAATTTTTTTGGCAGTTTTGTTTAGGTCAGAGGTTTTATCTCCTAAATCAGAGATCCTGTCTTCTGCATGGTCTAATCTATTGATACTGTTAAGGGAGGTTTTGATCATTTGTATTATCGTCTTCATTTCTAGAAGCTCCATTTGATTCCTTTTATGCTGTCTATCTTCTCCTTTAAGTTGTAGAAGGACTTCCTCATTACCTGGAGTTTGTTACTTCTTTTCTCTTATATCTCATTTAGTTTTGTCCATCCATGAATAGTCTGAATTTTTTTCCTGACATATCTGCAAGCTCTATCGTGATATCTGTGGGTGATGAGGAGTTGTGTTCCCTTGAGGGAGAAGTATTTTCTTTTGTTTTTCTTCATATTTCTTGTGCCTATGCACTGGTTTTTAGTTATCAGATAAAATACACATTTCTTACTACTTTTTTGGATGGGTTCTTTAGTGTCAGTGGAAAAGAACAGCTCTTTTTTCTAGGTGAGTTCTTTGGTAGGGACATGTGTCTTTCAGTCAGAGTAGAGTGTATCTAGCCAGGTGCTTGGATTCTCTAACAACCTCTCAGGATGAGATGTACATGGAACTGGGCTGAAAAGACATAACTACAGAAATAAGTGCAAGTTGTGCATCGTATATGCAGCATGAGGACTGGTGAAATGAGGAATCTGAAAGAATCTGGTTCCCTGGAACTTAGTTGCACAAGTCATTGGAACTTGGAAAGGCACTGGAGAGGCAGCAGGACATGAGAAGATCCAAAGGCCCAGACTTACTTAGTAGAACACTGACAGGGAGCTTCATAGCCACTCATCCGCAGCTGCCTCCTTGGAAAATAGAACTTGGAAATTGAGGTTCATTTTTGATTCAGGTTATGCATTATTGGAAAGCCTTGTACAGAAGCGATGTGTTCTCCTCAGTGCAGCATATCAGGAAGAATATGATGCTGCTATGCATCAATGACAATGCCAACTTCAATTACTTGGGTAAGGCGGTGTCTACTAGAAATCTCCTTTGTAAAATTATTTTCTCTTTGTAATTACTAAATGTTTTTGGAGAAATTATTTGAGACTATGCAAATAACACTTTTCTGTTTAAACTTTTGAAATTTTAGCACCCATAGGTGGACTTTGCCCATCTAATGATTACTATGGTGTTCTGATGATGGTTTTTAAATTAAGTTAAACTATTTATTATTATTATTATTATTATTATTATTATTATTATTTGTCATAAGGTTTGTGTGCTTGGCTGAATGAGACAGAGAGGGATTGTGAGAGGGAAAGTAAGAAATCACCCTCCAGGGGGTTTGATCATGTCACAATCCCTTCTCTTCCATTGTCCTCTTGGGATTTGGGGCATTCATGTACATGTGCCCAGCATGACTTTCAAGCTTCCAGGTCTGGGACTCAAACCACAGTCGACCATATGAGAATCCAGTGCCTTAACTACCACTCTTACTTCCTGGTCCCTATGTTAAATTATTTTAATATTATTTTATATTTCCTTATTTATATTTAATTGCTGTGCATCTTTGTGGGGTACCATACGGCTTTTCAAAGTGTGCATGGAGTGTGTGATATCAAATCAAATGCATTACCATATACCTAATTTTCAGCAAAGAACTTTACATTCTTATGTCTGCTAAGTGCTTTTTCCTTGAGCCCTTCCCAATCTCTCTTTCACAGTTGTCCTCCCTACTACTATATCTTTGAATCTTTCAGTTTCTGCCATAGGGTGCAGACAGTTGGTGTATTTTGAGTGGGGGATACACAATGTTTATCTTTCATAGTCTGGCTTATTTCACTTAGCATTAAATTTACAATATTGACCCACATTGAATCAAATGACAGACTCTTACCCCCCCCCTTTTTTTTTTCTATTTAGTAGTTTTAAGTAAGAACTGTTGTGGAAGGCCGCATATCAGATCTTGCACAGGAACAACTGTTTGTCCATTTTGTTCCCTTACCCTAACGTGGCTGTCTGGTTCTGTTAACCTGCTTGCTCTTCCCATGAGAAAATAGCTTGTGCTAGCCATACAGAAAACCATATCCGGGACAACATCCTGTACCTGCTACTGTCTTTGCTAACTAGCAATGTAACTGCTTGCATGGAAACCCTGCTCCCCTCAGAAGTAATTAACCTGTTTGATTCAGCTTCTGTAACCCCTGGTATCTGAGCCCCTGTAAAAAGACTACTCCAACTTCAGTTGGGACTACGGTTCTGACTCTCAGTGTCCCCACCCCCCATCCCCCGCACAGCCCCACCTCAGACTGTAGTCGCTGGCCAGCTAATAAAGACTCCCTTTAAACTTAATCTGGCTTTGGTGGTCGTTCATTCGGGGGCACTCTACAACATTGTATATAAGACCATTTTCTCGCATCTTCTCAATAGTTTCTTCCCTATATTTGCCCTTTTCCTTTTCTACTTGGTGAGACTTGGCTTTCTGCTCCAGGATCTTTCTGTGGTCTTTGTCCAGCTTTAGGTAGTGATAACCACCTTGCTGGGATGAATCCACACATGTACAGTTGTGCCATTAGCCTTTTCCTGCTGCACCGGCTCAACGTAGATGACGTGTTTCTTCCTGTAAACTTGGACTAATTGCCAATTTGCTGATCTTTATAGTGTCCTCACACAACCTGAACTTCATCGTCCTTTCGGAAGGAAATAGATCGAACATTGCACTTCTGCCTCAGCTCTTTGGAAAAGAGGGAAGACAAAATCTTCCTGTGGATGTGGGAAGGTGCATTGAAATGCCTTTTATGATTCTTGCTTTGGTCAGAAGTCATGAAAAGATTGAACTTCATTTTGGCCATGGCCACTCTGGCAATGGCCGCAAAAGAGAAATGTCACCATTTTTTATGTCTCAGGAGTATTCCATAGTGCATACATACCACATTATTTCAGTCAAGTCATCTATTTTGAGATACTTCGTGTCGGCATCCGCCCAAGGGCTTGGGTCTGGCTGAATCATGATCAGGGGGCTGCTGGTGAGGAAGAGAAAGAGGACAAGAAAGAGAAAGCCCTCCATCTTGCCAGGACTGGGGACTTGGAAAGAATGAGACAAAGGGAGAGAGTAGAAATGGACACAGGCAGCCTGAGCCTAGGTAGCCCAAGCAACTT
>NW_006204612.1:152641-155806 GCF_000334495.1 Tupaia belangeri chinensis | reverse complement strand
GAGCTAAAGAACTTCTCCATAAGGAGTGCACCACCACACCCAGAGAAGTCTAAAGAACCTTTCAGATGCAGGGCAGGGATTGGACTTTACTAATTGGGGTCAAGATGTTTCTTGAAGTCCATCAGATGTGTCTGTTGGAACGCCCTTAGCAATGTCCACCCTTGCTCTGTCTGCAGCCGTGAATATACTGCAATAAACATGGATGGGCAAGTTTTTTTTGAGTTTTTTTTCCCAGTCCTTTTGGTAAATATCAAGGAGTTAGATGACTGAAACATATGGAATTCTATTTGTAGACTTTTGAGGAACCTCTATATTGTTTTCTACAATGGCTGTACTAATTTACATTTTCGCCAATGGAGTAGGAGGGTTCCCTTTTCATTAAAGCCACCCAGCACTTGTTGTTCTTTCTTTTTTGTTTTTTTATCATAGCCATCCTGACTGAGATTAAGTGACATCTTATTGTGGTTTTGGTTTGACTTGCATTTCCCTTAAGTTAAGAAATGTTGAACATTTTTTCATGTGCTTTTTGACCATTCATATGTCTTCCTGGGAAGTTGTCTGTTAACTCATTTGCCCATTTTTAAATTGGATTATTCTTGTGCGCGCGTGTGTGTGTGTGTGTGTGTGTGTGTGTGTGTTCATCCTGCTTATTGTCTCCTGCTCTATGTAGAAGCTTTGTAGCCTGATGTAACTTCACTTGTCTCTTTTTGGAATTGTTGACTGTGCTTTAGTGGTCTCACTTAAGAAGATTTTGCCTGCTTGAATGTATTTGAATGTTTTCCTCAAGCACTTTTATAGTTTGAGGCTTTACATTTACATCTTTGATCCATTTGAATTGATTTTTGTTAACAATGAAACATAGGCTCCAGTTCTATTTTTCTTCAGATGGATATCCAGTTCTTTCAGCATCACTTGCTGATAAGACTTTCATTTCTCCACTGAATTGTCTTTGTTAAATCAGTCAGCTGTATGTTGTGGGGTTATTTTTGGACTTGCTTGTCTGTTTCAGTTGTCTAAGTGTCTGTTTTTGTGCCAGTATCATGCTGTTTTGATTATCACAGTTTTATAATATATTTTAAAGTTTGGTAGTGAGCTGCCTCCTATTTATTATTCTTGTATACTAGAATATGAAGTATTTTATGATTCTAGAGACATTTTGTGATCATTTTCTACTTCCCTGAAGAATGTCACTGGAAATTTGATTGATTGGAATAACATCGCATTTGTAAATGAGATTTCGTAGAATTGACATTTTGATTATATTGATTCTTTCAATATAAGAACATGGGATGTATTTCTATTTTACTTGTGTCATATTAATTTTTTTTTCAGTTTTTCATAGTAGTTTTTGTACAGACCCTTTACTTCTATGATTAGGTTTATTCTTAGACATTTCATTATTTAGTTTGGTAACTATTGTAAAAGGGATTGCTTTTTAAGTTCTGCCTCAATCTGTTCATTGTTGGTGTATAAAAATGTTAAATTTTTTGTATATTGACTTTGTATCATGCCAGTTCATTAAATTTATATATCACTTCTAGGAGTTTTTCATGGATTCTTTTGGAGATTTTTTTATGTATATAATCATAAATCTGCAAATACAGATATTTTCACTTCTTCCTTTCCTGTTCAAATGCCCTTCATTTTACTCTCTTGTCTGCATTGGCTAGGACTTCCAGTATCATGATGAAAAGGAATGAAGAAAGCGGGAAATCTTGCCTTGTTTCAGTTTTTAGTGGGAAAATATTTAGTTTTTCCCAATTCAGTGTATCATTAGCTATGGGTTTGTCATATATAGTTTTCACTGTGTTGAGAAAAGTACCTTCTATATATTGTTGAGATCTTAATCATGAAGGGATATTGTATTTCATCACATTTTTTGTATCAATTAATATGATTATATGGTCTTTATCTCTGCCTCTGTTGATATGATGTATTACATTTATTGTTTTGCATATGTCAAACCATTCTTGCATGTCTGGGACAAAGCCCATGGTCATGGGTATAATCCTTTAATGTGCTGTTGAATTTGCTTTGCTAGGATTTTGTTGAGGATTTTTGTATTTGCATCCATCAGGGATAGTGGTCTACATTTTGTAATGTCCTTGTCTGCTTTTGTATCAAAGTTATGGAGGTGTCATAGAATGAGTTTTGGGGGATTTCTTTCTTTTGGATCTTTAGAAAACTTGAGGAGAATTGGAGTTACCTCTTTTTTAAAAGTTTTATAAAATTCAGAAGTGAAGCCATAAGTGAAGCCTGGGATTTTTCTTGCTAAGAGTTTATTTAATACTGATTCAACCTCATTGCTTGCAATTGGTCTCTTTAGGCTTTCTATTTTTTCCTGATTCAATCTGGAAATATTGTATGTGTCCAGAAATTTGTCCATCTTGTCTAGTTTTGGTTTGTTGGCATATATTGACTTGTAGTATTCTTTCATGATCTTTTGTATTTTTGTGACATCTGTTGTAATATTGCTTATTTCATTACTGAATTCTTAAAAAGAGTTATTTTACTTATTATTATTATTTTTAAATTTGACCAGAGAGACACAGAGAGAGAGAGATGGGTGCAGAGTGAGAAAGCAAGCTGCAAGGTCAGGGATGGAACTTCGGTGGGCCAAGTGGGAGTCCAGTACCTTAACAACCTACCAACCCCTCATTACCGATTCTATTTATTTGGTTCCTTGCTGTTTTTCTTGGTTAGTCTATTCAATGATTTGTCAATTTTGTTTATTATCTCAAAAACAACTTTCATTTCACTGATTTTTTTTGGGTATTGTTCTCAATTTCATTTATTTCTGTTCTATTATTTATTATTTCCTGTCTTATAATTTTTTGTTATTGTTATTGCTTTTCCAGTTTCCTGAGATACATTGTTAGGTTATTTATTTGCCATCTTTTTATTTTTTCTTGCAGACAGTAATTGCTATTAACTCCCTCTTCAGACTGCTTTTGTCATGTCCAAAAGATTACAGAGAGTTTTGTGTATTTTATTGTTGGTGTCAATACAATTTTAAATTTTAGTCCTTTTTACAGTTTTTATTTTGAAGTCTATTTTGTCTAAAATTAGTATCATGACTCTAGTCCTTTTCTGGCTTCTGCTTTCATGAAATGACTTTTTCTAGACCTCCACTTTCAATCTATATCTTTTTTTTTTTTTTTAGAT
>NW_006204612.1:149124-152222 GCF_000334495.1 Tupaia belangeri chinensis | reverse complement strand
ATCTGCAAATACAGATATTTTCACTTCTTCCTTTCCTGTTCAAATGCCCTTCATT
This sequence comes from Tupaia belangeri chinensis, assembly GCF_000334495.1. NCBI lineage: Eukaryota > Metazoa > Chordata > Mammalia > Scandentia > Tupaiidae > Tupaia > Tupaia belangeri. The sequence goes on along the minus strand of NW_006204612.1, from coordinate 152,167 downwards.
TTACTCTCTTGTCTGCATTGGCTAGGACTTCCAGTATCATGATGAAAAGGAATGAAGAAAGCGGGAAATCTTGCCTTGTTTCAGTTTTTAGTGGGAAAATATTTAGTTTTTCCCAATTCAGTGTATCATTAGCTATGGGTTTGTCATATATAGTTTTCACTGTGTTGAGAAAAGTACCTTCTATATATTGTTGAGATCTTAATCATGAAGGGATATTGTATTTCATCACATTTTTTGTATCAATTAATATGATTATATGGTCTTTATCTCTGCCTCTGTTGATATGATGTATTACATTTATTGTTTTGCATATGTCAAACCATTCTTGCATGTCTGGGACAAAGCCCATGGTCATGGGTATAATCCTTTAATGTGCTGTTGAATTTGCTTTGCTAGGATTTTGTTGAGGATTTTTGTATTTGCATCCATCAGGGATAGTGGTCTACATTTTGTAATGTCCTTGTCTGCTTTTGTATCAAAGTTATGGAGGTGTCATAGAATGAGTTTTGGGGGATTTCTTTCTTTTGGATCTTTAGAAAACTTGAGGAGAATTGGAGTTACCTCTTTTTTAAAAGTTTTATAAAATTCAGAAGTGAAGCCATAAGTGAAGCCTGGGATTTTTCTTGCTAAGAGTTTATTTAATACTGATTCAACCTCATTGCTTGCAATTGGTCTCTTTAGGCTTTCTATTTTTTCCTGATTCAATCTGGAAATATTGTATGTGTCCAGAAATTTGTCCATCTTGTCTAGTTTTGGTTTGTTGGCATATATTGACTTGTAGTATTCTTTCATGATCTTTTGTATTTTTGTGACATCTGTTGTAATATTGCTTATTTCATTACTGAATTCTTAAAAAGAGTTATTTTACTTATTATTATTATTTTTAAATTTGACCAGAGAGAGACAGAGAGAGAGAGATGGGTGCAGAGTGAGAAAGCAAGCTGCAAGGTCAGGGATGGAACTTCGGTGGGCCAAGTGGGAGTCCAGTACCTTAACAACCTACCAACCCCTCATTACCGATTCTATTTATTTGGTTCCTTGCTGTTTTTCTTGGTTAGTCTATTCAATGATTTGTCAATTTTGTTTATTATCTCAAAAACAACTTTCATTTCACTGATTTTTTTTGGGTATTGTTCTCAATTTCATTTATTTCTGTTCTATTATTTATTATTTCCTGTCTTATAATTTTTTGTTATTGTTATTGCTTTTCCAGTTTCCTGAGATACATTGTTAGGTTATTTATTTGCCATCTTTTTATTTTTTCTTGCAGACAGTAATTGCTATTAACTCCCTCTTCAGACTGCTTTTGTCATGTCCAAAAGATTACAGAGAGTTTTGTGTATTTTATTGTTGGTGTCAATACAATTTTAAATTTTAGTCCTTTTTACAGTTTTTATTTTGAAGTCTATTTTGTCTAAAATTAGTATCATGACTCTAGTCCTTTTCTGGCTTCTGCTTTCATGAAATGACTTTTTCTAGACCTCCACTTTCAATCTATATCTTTTTTTTTTTTTTTAGAGAATTGTGGTATAGGGTGTGTGTGCTCATCAGAGAGAGACAGAGACAGAAAGCAAGAAATACCCCTCCCCTCCCCGGGGGTATGGCTATACCACAGTCCGTTCTTCTCAGTTCTCCTTTTGGGGATTGGTTGCACACACATGCATGCATCTGGCATGAGTTTTAAATTGCCAAGTCTGGGACTTGAACTGTGGTTGACTTCATGGTAGTCCAATATATATATATAATTTATTCAGCCAATCTGTGTTTTTAATCCATAAACTTTCAACATTATTACTGATATGTGTGAAATAATCCTTGCCATTTCATTACTCATTTTAATAGTTGTTTTGTGTTCTTTTATATCTATTTATCTCCCTATCACTTTCATGATGTAATATTTTCTTGAGTATCTTGGAGAGCTGGTCTAGCGTTGGTAAATTTTTTCGGTTTTTGTTTATCTTGGAATGATTTTATTTCTTTTCATTTAAAAACTAATCTTGCCAGGTATAGTATTGTGGTTGAAATTATTCTTTCAGAATTTTAAATATATCTTCCTATTCTTTCAGTACTTGTATTGTTTCTGATGAAGGAGTTGAGTGTAGTCTGATGGAAATACCCTTTGTAAGTAACTTGGTGTCTCTCTTTGCCACTTTTAGAATATAGTCTTTATCTTTTTACCAGTCTGCCTGTGATGTGCCTGGAAGAGGACCTTCTTGTGTTGATTTTATTGCTATTATTTTTATTTCCTGAATCTTTGTATGTCTCTCTAGATTTGGAGAGTTTACAGATAATATTTTATGAAAGATTTTTTTTTTATACTTTGACCTGTCCTTTGCCTTCTGGAATACCTATCACGTAGACACTCATCCTGAGAATTTCCTGTCCTCATTGTTAATGGTTATTTTTTCTTTCTTTCTTTCTTTTTTTTTTTTTGGTGGTTTAGACTAAATTGAAAGTTTGTCTTCCATATCAGAGATTCCTTCTTTTGGATGGTTTAATGGACTGTTAATACTTTTGAGAGATATTTTGATTTCCTATATTGCGTTCTTTATCTCCAGAAGTTCTTTTTGAAGGTGTTTGTCTCTATGAAATTCCTCCTTTATGTCATTGAATGAATTTTCTCATCTCCTAGAATTGATTATCCATTTTCTCTTGCATGTCATAAGTTTTGTTATGATGAATATTTTGAATTCACTTTCTGGCACTTCTGTGATTGCCTGTGTTTTATCCTTTGTTGATGAATAGTTATTGTGTTCCTTTGGGAGAGCGATATTTCCTTTTTTTCCATATTTACTGTGTTTCTGTGTTGTGTTGATTTTTAGGCATCTGGTGGAATACTCACTTCTTCAGTCCAGGTAGATCAAGAAGAGGTGCACGGTGGTTGGTGTCGCTGGGGCAGGAAACCCTTCCTTGGACTTGAGTCTGATGGGCGGGGAGAATGTGTGCCTGCCTTGCCTGCTTTTCAAGGGGTAGTGATCAAATTCCTCAGTCTCTCTTTGGTTGGAGATGCTCACTTTTGCATCTTCTGATCCCTCTGGACTTT
>NW_006204612.1:139469-148865 GCF_000334495.1 Tupaia belangeri chinensis | reverse complement strand
TTTTTTTTTTTTTTTTGCTATAGGGAGCGTGCGCTTGCCAGAAAGACGGAGACAGAAAGCGAGAAATCACCCCCCAGTGAGGATGGCCACGCTGCAATCCCTTCTTCTCCATTCTCCTCTCGGGATCTTGGGCACGCACGCACACGTGCCCGGCGTGAGTTTAAGCCACCAGGTCCGGTACTTGAACTGCGGTCGACTACGTGGGAGTTCAGTGACATAGCCATTGTGCTAACTGCTGGTCCCTATTGAGTCCTCTTTATACTTCAAAGCAGCACCTATGTGGACCAGAAGTTCCTGACAGCTTTTTCTTTTACCTTGTCAGTCCTACCCAAATCGTCTCTCTATGTGGGTCACACACAGGCAGCAGCTATGACCCAAGTACCTTCGAACTGCAGAGGCTGCAGAAGCCTGCTTTCCCCTCAGGCAGCGGCCATGTTCCTCTGGACTTACACACATTCTCTGGTCCCACTGTGGCTGGGGGACTGATCCAGGGAGGAATAGTGTGAGGGAGGCAGCTGGGCATGGCAGCACAGTGGCATGGGGGCTCTGATGGTGATTTTTAATTTTCCTCACTGATAGGTTTATTCATTTTTTTTATGTTTTTGATAAGAAGAATTGATTCTCTTATGCTATGTATTTATTCATCCTATGTATTTATTCATTCTAGTTCTTTCTCTCTTCTCTATCTGGTATTTCAGAGAAGTATTCAAATATGCATATGTTACAACCTTTGCAATTGTCCCACAATTCTTAGATATTCTTCTTTGTTTTTTATTCTTTCCCTTTGCTTTTAGGCTCACTGGTCCCTTCCTTGACCATTTCTAGTCTACCAATGAGTCAAAAAAGAATTTCTGTAACAGTGTTCTTGACTTCTATTATTTCCATCTCTCTTCTTACATTACCCATCTGTTCTTGCATGTGTCTACTTCTATTAAAACTCTTAGCACGTTAGTCATAGGAATTTTAAATACTGATCTGGGCCAGTTTCATGGTCCAGTGGTTTAGTGCAGTGCATTGGGAGCGGATCCTACATGGCCAAGCAGCATTCAAATCCTGAACTGGAGGCTTGAGAAGACACCAGGTTTTGTTCATGCCCCAAATCCTGATGAGATGGAGAAATGGAGAAGAAAGGATCGTAGCATGACCCTGCCCCACTTGGGGGTGGGCTGGGAGTGCTTTCTCTCTTTCTCTCTCATCCAGTGAAAATTAATGGAAAAAAATCTCAGTCGTATCTGAATCTACTTCTGAAGCTTGCTTTGTCTCAGTATACTGTGCTCTCTGTTTTTGTTTAACACCGACTATAAATTTTAGCTGAAAACTGTGCAGGTCAAAGGACTTGAAGAGAGAAAGGACTAGAAGGCTACTTAAAATAATAATGGCTGAGAATTTTCCAAAGTACAGAGTCAGGGAGATCAGAAAATATCAAGTAGAATAAATAATAATGAATTAAAAGCTTCACTTAAGGATATTATATTCAAACTTAATCAGAGAAGAGAATGTGAAAGAAACCAGAGGGAAAAAGACATTTTATGCATAGAGAAACAAGGATAAGAATGGCATTAGATGTTTTCCCAGAAACCACGCAAAAAAGAAGAGAATGGAATGAAATATTTTAAGTCTTGAAAGGAAGCAACCTTGAAACACCAATTTAGAATTCTGTAAATTAGTGAAATTGTCCTTCAGAAATGAAAGAGAAATAATACTTTTTCAGACAAACAAATATTGAGGAAATTTAGTCAGTAGACTTGCCTTGCAAGAAATGTTAATAGAAAGTCTTTGTAGAGAAGGAAAGTTAACATGGGTTATAGACTTGGCTTTACATACAGAAGAAGAGTATTAGAAAAGGAATAAATAAAAGTAAAATCTTTTATTTTTATCATTCTTAGTAACACATAACACTGTACAAAATAGTAATTGCAAGAATATAGTGACTGATTACAGATTATAGGGAAGTGAAATCAATGCCAGGGGTGCAGTGCAGGATATGCGGGAGCCACTGGGAATTCTTTGTTACAACACCTGAACTGCCCTGTGAGGATTAACTGTAAATGTGTATTGTAGACTCCAGGGAAACCACTAAAAAAGTTAAAAAAAAAAAAAAAGAGTGTAACTTGATATGCCAAAGAATTAGACAAAGTTGAATCATATGAGATGTTGAATTAAAACCAGAGAAGGAAGGAAATTGAATAGAATTCAGAAAAAAAAAGAACAACGATAATGAGTACAAAAATAGTTACAAATACAGTAGATGCTAAACCACTTACCAAATATCAATAATACCAAATACCAATAATCTCTTTAAATGTTTAAGGGACACAGAAGTGAATGACTGTTGATGATAATGTGTATAATATTTTCAATTGGACTCGTGTGAAGTGAATGCACACATAGAATGATTGAATGTATAAAATAAATGTTAAAAAATCACTTTAAATTTGACTGATCTAAATATACCAATGAAAAGAGTGGATAAAAAAAATCAAGACCCAAGTATCTATTGCCTACAAAAAGTTCACTTTGCATATAAAGACACAAACAAGTTAGCAGTGAAGGTATTAAGAAAGACATAACATGCTAACATGAGCCGAAAGAAAGCTGCATGACTGTATTAATCAGAGCAAGCAGACTTTGGAACAAGAATTGTTGTCATAGGTAAAGAGGAGCCTTATGCAGTGATAAATGTATTGAATTTATAAGAAGACGTAATCTTTACTGTGTATACATCTATGACAGATATTAAAATATGTGAGGCATAAACTGACAGACCAGCAAGAAGTAAGAGGTTTAAATATTATAGATGGCAACTTCAATGCTTCTCTATCAAAAGTGGACAGATTTACAAGGAGAAAATCAGTAAGGATATACTGGAACTCCAGGGCACCATTGGTCAATTGACAATTATAGACTACTTCGCCTGGTTCATAACACATACCTTAATAAATTTAAGTAGAAATAACAGAATATAATGTATATTCTGACATCACTACAAAAATTAACTAGAGATCAATAATAGGGAAATAGCTGGAAAGAGCCAAAATATTTGGGTATCAAACAACACGCTTCTAACTAATGCAGGAGTGAAAGAAGAATTATTAGAGAAGGAATCAAATGAAAATAAGACATCAAAATTTGCAGGATACGGCAAAAGCCGTGCTTAAGGGAAATTCATGGCATCAAATATATATACTGGAAAACAAGAAAGATTGGAAAATCAATAATAAAAAAATAGAGAGGTAAGATATTTGTGGGACCCAGTTATGGTTTATTATCTGTTGATGAGGATGTGTATAGTATTCTCACCTGGGCTGGACTGAGGTGTATATCATACTGGGTAAAGTCTCTTTACAATCTAAATGATGTATAGTGATTGAATGTATAAATAATAATAATTATAAAGAAAAAAAAGAAAAATCAATAATCCCTGTTTTTACCTTAGGAAACTAGGAAAAGAAGAGCAAAATTAATTCAGAGTAAGTAGAAGAAAAGAAATAAAAATTAGTGCAGAAAACAATGGAATCAAAACTTAGAAATCAATAGAGAAAAAAAACAATGAACCAAAAACATTAGATTCTTTAAGAAGATCAATAAAATTGATAAGCTTCTAGCCAGACTAACCAAGAACATGGAAAGATACAAATTACTAATATTTACACTTAGTGCTAAAATAACTAGACATTCACATGCAAAAAGTGACTCGAGACCCAGATCCTATACCTTTTACAAAACTGCACTCAAAATGAATCATAGACTTAAATGTAAGATTCAAACATGTAAAACATCTAGTAGAGAACATACAACACTAAAAGACTATTCAGAATGTCTATTTCTTTTTAATTTGGTTTTGTTGAGTGTTTCAGTTCCTGCATAGCAAATTACTCTCCAATTTAGCAGCTTAGAGTAGCCATTTTTATCACATTCATTGATTTTGTAGAACAGAATTCTGGCAAGTCACCGTGGGCCTAGCTTGTTTCTGTACTGAGATGTCCGGAGCCTTGTCTGGGCAGCCTGTGTAGCTGGGCACGACTCACTGGCCAGAGGCTGCAGTCATCCCGAGGCATCTTCAATCACTCATCTGGTGATTATGCCAGCTGTCAGCTAGGATTTCAGCTGGGCTTTCAGAGCATGGGGCCTGAGAGCAGTCAGACTTCTTAAAGGATGGCTCACGGCTCCAAAAGTGACTGTCCTAATGAACCCAATAAGCTGCCTTTTATGAAATAGCTTCAGAAGTTGCACACCATTTCCCAGAAATTATATGAATACATGCAAGGCATTAGAATCAGCTGAGAATTACGGGGAAGAGACACGATCCTTATGTCTTAATGAGAAATTCAAAGGATTTGTAGGTGTATTTAAAAATTATCACGGTAGCTTTTATTTTTTTTCAGAAATGTGTCCTTTTTGTACACATACAAAAATTTTTTGATATAAAGATATTGATATAATTATCTTTGTTATCTTTAAAATCTCTCAAACTATAATTATTTGCATTTGTTATGTATTTGTGCCTCTCTCTTCTTAAATTAGGGTTGAGAAATTAATAAATTTTGTGAGCTTTTAAAAAGGAACAAACTTGTAGATTTGTTGATTTTATTTATAACTTTGCTTTCCATTTTGCTGCTATCTGCTCCTTCCTTTTAATTCCTTTGGGTTCATTGTATTTCTTATTTGTTATTATTTTGAGCTATGTATATAGTTCCATATGGGTGATCTCTTATTATTAATCTTTCCTCAATGCATGTAGTGATTCCTGGGCCCATACACTCATAATTGACATCATTTCTGAAGAATCTATAGCCATAATCTCTCTAAGTATTTCCACTTCAAAGTTCTAATTTTCTCTTCCTGGGACTCCATTGTGATGAGTATTAGATCTTGTCCCCTTTCCTCTTTTCACTACATTCTAAATTCTTTGAAAATGCATTGCAGTTCACTAATTATCTTGTCAACTCTCTCATATTTAACACAACAATGTGAGATTTTGGAGAGGTCACCCCCTCCCCCATAGGACACGTGCACTCCCCAGACAGACAAGAGAGACAGAAAGCGAGAAATCACCCCCCGGGGGGATGGTCACGCAGCAATCCCTTCTTCTCCATTCTCCTCTTGGGATCTTGGGTACGCATGCACACTTGCCCGGCATGTTTTAAGCCACCGTGTCCAGGACGCGAACCGCGGTCGACTACGTGGGAGTCCAGCGACATAGCCATTACGCTAACTGCTGGTTCCCAACAATGTGAGATTTTGTACGAACAGTGATACATTTGATTCCTGGAGGTTAATGTTTTCAAATTCTGCCTGGTTTTAATCAATAGTTTATTTTTGTACACTCATCTTTGTAATTTCATCCTTTATTTCTTCAAACATTTCCTGTAAGTCTCTTTAGTATGCTGTAGATATCCCTCTTAGTGGTAAAGCTTCTGGCATGTTTGGTAATCTTTCTGGGGCCACACTCGAATTGGTCATACGAGAGGCATGCAAGCCTAACTAGGGAAGCTTTCTCCCAAAGAGGGTTTATGTCTACTTCTATCAGAGCCTGTGGGCACCCCTACTCAAGGTCTATTTCGGCTCTTCCTGAAAGTTTTGTCTTGGAGCAGATATCTCAGTTCAGCTTCCTCCTTAATGCTGTGTGTAGATCGTATTCCTAAGCTGTGGCTGCAGAACTCTGGACCCAGTGAAGCCAACCCCACCTGATGATCCGCACTACTTCAATCCCACCTTTTACTGCTGCATTTGGCTCTCTCTGCTCTGCCCATGCTCTCTGCCCACCTTGCCCTGACTCCTTCAACTGCCGAAGCCTGAACTCTTGCTTCCTATAGTCCCTCCTCCACACCCTTCCACAATAGGCTCTTCCTTGGCCTTCATTTGTCGCAGATGTCTCTGAAGGCCTCACCTCCTTTTGTGTGCCAGAATACCTCAGAAATGGTGGTGTCATGTCTGTCTCTGTGGACTAGTGATGGACAGGGAGTTTCCCTGGTGCTTTTAGCTACTTGTAAGTCCAAAAATGGAAGCCCATTCTGTTTTCACTGTTGTGTGTTTTTAATTTTTTAATTAATTTTTTAAAAATGTTTTTAATTTTCCTGAAGGAAAACTTATACTTTTAAATAAAAATTAAAGCTACAGTTAAGCATATCCTTTTTACCAAAAAAGAAAGAAACTCAGTGGTCCATCATGGTGCATAGATTTCATTTTTCATGGAAATGTCAATAGACTGGCATTGGCTTCCTGCATCATGAGTTGAGAATTCTAAGATCACGCCCACACTTAGTGGAAGCAGGCTACAGTTGATTAGCGATATCTCTAAGGTATAGGAAAGTGGAATGACAGTATAGGAGCTTCATAGGTCATCCCTGCACATCATTTAGTACAAACTGTGGATTTCACAAACGGAAAGAATAAAACCCAGTTCAATTAATTGACCTGCCCAAGGCTACACAGTGAAATAGTAGGTATTAAGGTGACTAAAATGGGGATTTTTAAACTTCCAGTACAGAGCATATTCTGCTGCTCTATACCTCACGTAAAAGATCTCCTTCCCATTTTCTTATTTTTTGCCAGTGATACTGTTGAGAATATAGAAATCCCTGGTCAAAACTTTGAAATCGTGTTATATTGGGTCATCAGAAAAGTCATGATATGCTTTTTCTATGCAAAAATGCATCATGACTTTGATGGTGCTCTATATTTCAGTGTTATCCTCCAACGAATGAATCTGTTGCTTCACTCTTTGAAATAAATCACAGCTTCCTTTCCTTCTCCTATTTCTTTCTTTTTATTTTATTTATTTATTACTCATGAGCAAGAGAGATAGAGATAGAGGGAGATATATATATAGAGAGAACATCAACAAGGTCTTGATGCCATGATCCACCCCCAGCTTCACCGAACCCTGGACCATGAGCATGTGCCTGGTGTACCCTGGGTTTGGACTCCCAGTATCTGGGCAGGAACCTGGAACATTCCCATGGAGCAACTTTGCAGAGCATCATATTTAATTGCTGCACCATCATCTGGCACTCTCCTATTTCTTTGCATCACTGTAGTCAAGGACACCATCGGCAACCTGGGTTTCCATGAACAGCTCTTCATTGCTTTCCCTGTCTGCGAGTCTCTCCTTTCTACCCATTATGAAGCATGGAAGGCTTCATGTCATTGCCGAACTTTTAAGCTGTTTCACATTTTCCTGTCATAGAATATGCTGAGCAAACATACCTCAAGAGAAGCTCACGTTATAAACCGTGTCGTTAATGGATTATACTCTGCAGAGACTTGGCCCTTTAACTCATAGCTTGTCTTTGCTTACACATAGTCTCTGGCACTTTGCTCTACCAAGAGCCCACAGTTGGAAGTTGGTGATGCCAGTGTCCTGGAGAAAAGTGGGCAGGGTTAGTGGCAATGGAAGAAGAGCCTGTTGCTTCAGGTTAATTGTAGGTGGCAGTAGGAGAAAGAGCTGGATGTTGGTGCAGTAAAATTCAATGTTCTGTGAGGTTGACTTACATGAAAAGGTTCTGGATTTTCATCTGGAGACCTCCCTGAACACAGTGGGCACATTGTGCCCATGATCCAGGGCTGGCTGAAGTCTATGGGTACATTGTGGCATCAGGACTCTCTTGGGGGTACTCTTTCTCTGTTTCCATCCCTAGCCCCCACCTCCATCTCTCTTGCTCATGAATGAAATAAAAAATTTTAAAAAATTTAAAGGGGCCAGCAGATGGACAGAGATTAAAGAGGCTGGATCCCCCATGGCTGACTTCACAATTTGAGTACCGGACCTGGCAGCTTGAAAATTACGCTAGATACATGTGCACGTGTGCCCAAATTCCAAAGAAGAGAACAGAGGAGAAGGGATTGTGGCATGGCCATCCTTCCTGGTGTGTAATTTCTCTCTTTTTCTCTCTCTCTCCTCTCCGGTGAGTGCACATACCCTATAGCAAAAGCTAAAAAACAAAACAAAACAGTTTGTTAAAAAATGAAGAGTTTGCATGGTGGTTAAGGGCACTGAACTATCACATGGCTGATTATAGTTTGAATCCCAGACCTGGAGCCTTTTCTCACTTTCCTTTTCTCTGTCTCTCTCACTCTGTCTCTCTCTGGTCAAATTAAATAATAATACTGATAATAAACAAAGTTAAATGAAATATTCTTCAAAAAATGAAGTTTTAGGGTTTAAAATTAAATTTATAACTCTGTTTTTTAAAATTTTCTATTTTTCCCCTGAAATAGAGGTCCACTTTTTTCATGAGACTTGTGAGTTAATTTTTGCATTTCCCAATTCAGGTAAAGTGATCACTTAATTTGAATAGCAAAAAGACATGTGAGATTCCAGTTATTTTACTTTGTATAGTTTTATATGTGTGTCAGTGTATACACATACAGGTATGTATATATACATGTACACATATATATGTGTATACATGTATAAACATACATACTGTATATTTGCATGTACATGTATGCATATATATAGATGTGCTATATATGTATATTTAGCTTTGTTACAGGGGGGCATGCGCACTTACTTAGAGAGAGAGGGAGAGAGGGAAAGTGGAAATCACCCCCCAGGGGAGATGCCCACACTGCAACCCCCCTCCCCCATTTCCCTCTTGGGATTTTGGATACATGCACACATGCGCACGTGCACACACACAACATACATGATGAGAATCTCAGGTCACTGGGCCTGAGAGTCGAACCACAAAGTTGGCCACATTAACTTCCATGCCACCTGCTGGTCCATAGTAATATTCTTTTTTAAAATTTTTAAATTTTTTATTTCAATTTATTTATTTACATTCATTCACTGTACATCATACAGCATACAAAATGAGATTTTCCATCCAGAGTACACTGTATATTGTCTCAATCAAGCACATCAACGAACATATTATTGTCGGCAAATACTTTTCCATTTCTTGTTTCCTGTATGTTTTGCTTTTTTTCCCCCCATTCATGATTCCCTATCTCTTACCCTCTGCCATCTCCCACTCTCTTCCCACACTGTCTCTTGTATCTATGTTTACTTTCTATACTGTTTTCCCCCCACATTTTATTGAATTACTAAAGACCTTAATTAATCTAAATATTTTCATTGCAAACACAGCTGATATATACATGTCCATGAACATAAGTCTAACTTTACACATCCTATAAAGTAGCACCTAGCTGGGGCTATATATCTTACTGTAGTCATTGAATAGATATTATTTTTCCTGAAACTTTTTTTTTGTAACTTAACTTACATTCTTCCCCTAAGCATCATCACAACATACAAAGTGTGGTTTCCCATCCAGTATATACTGCATAGTGACATAATCATTCATGTTATAAACAATTTTCCATTTCTAGTTTCTAGAATTATTTTTACCCCTCTTTCTGACCCTCTGTCCTTTCCCACCCTCT
>NW_006204612.1:132151-138865 GCF_000334495.1 Tupaia belangeri chinensis | reverse complement strand
TAGTCTGCTTTTAATACTTTCAAGGGAGATTTTGACTTCCTGTATTATAGATTTCATCTCTAACAGTTCCATTTGAGTCTTTTGTAAAGTGTGTAGTTCCTCTCTTAGATCTTGAAAGAATTTCCTCATCTCCAGGAACTCGTCAACTTCTTTCTCCTTTCTCTTTAGCAGTTCATTATCTCTCTTCTCTTCCATCTCTGTTAGCTTCGACATTATGAATGCTCTAAATTCCTTATCAGACATTTCCATGATTTTCACCGAACTGCTTGTGGATGAAGAAAAGTTACTCTTTTCCCCTGGAGGAGAGGGATTTTCTTGTTTTCCCATATTTCTTGTTATCCGGCAGTGATTTCTTGTCATCTGATGGATGGTGTGTTTCTTTCAAATTCTTGAAGTTCAGTCTGAATATTCAGGAGCAAGCAGACGGAGGTGATCTAGAATCTCTTTGCCATTCTGTTGTGATCGCTGATGCAGCAGCTTCGGTAGATATTGAGGAATATTTTAACTCTATTAGTATTTGGACGTATAGCTACAGTGCTCTTAGATCCTTCTAGTTCACAGGAGCCATGTGGAAGCTCCTTCTGAAAGCCTGGCCTCTTCTGCCGCTAGCTTGTTTGCTGGAGGCTGAATCATCAGTAGAAAGTCTTCATTTCTCCGGTGCCCTGCAATACCTAGTTTGCAGGAGCCATGTGTCCCATAGTAATATTCTTTTAAACAAGATGGAGGATAATAAAGTCAATACCCTAGGAACGAGTGGTAAATTATTCTTAAAATCAATGAAGAAGTAATATAGTTATCTGTATGGGAAAAATGAAAAGATCAACCTGTAGTTTATTTCCATAGAAGGATTTATTTAAATGAGACCCAAGTGGGCTTAGGAATCAGACACGAAGTACTTACTGGCTTGGAAGAACGTGAGATCAGGGATTGACATTTCCGGTTGCAATAAATCAAGGTGCTTATCAGATTTCTCCTGTTTGTTTGTGGTTTGAAAGCACATTTCCAGGCCCAGTCTACCACCACTAGGTCTCCTGGAGCCTTAGACTTGGTGAAATTCTCGCAAGTGCACCCAAGGAGGATATCTCAGAGGCTCATCACTTTTCTCCCTTGGAGATCCTGGTATCATGTCATGGCCCAGGAATCACCGGGACCACTGGCCGAGCTCTGGCCATGCAATCCTGGGAATCACTGTGCCTCTGTCTCTCCTTCCACGTCCTCTTAGCCTATGAAGTTTAGTCTGCTCCTGAGGGCCAAGTGTGCCTCAGCTCCGTCCCAGGGTGTGAACTATTCCTGATCTAACAGTGGGCCGACAGAGTGGCTCATCTTGGCTCGTTTGGTTATTGTCTCACCTGAGATGGCTCGCGACACAGTGGCTCTGTGCTGGGTGCTGACACTCTGTGGCTCCAAGCTAGAGTTCACACCACTGTAAACACTGCTCTCCCCTATAAATTCCAGTCAGAGTCTTTGACTGCCAGCGACTGCTTGTTAATGAGGGTAAAGAGCACTCGAACACATCTAGGACTTGGCAAACTTTCTGCTCCTTATAAGCTACTACACACTGGAGAAGAACGTCTTTCACAAGCTACTTTTTAATGGGACACGTTTACTTAAGAGCTCCGAGGAGATGGTGCCAGTAGTCTCGTTTTGTTCCCGTCCAATATTGGCCTTGTCAAAGGTCTTATAGAGTCTCCTGGGTATTTCTGTATTACATTCCACATGAAGCTCTCTTGGGGAGCCAAGAATCTTGGCTGGAGAGTACAGAGGGTTCATTATATGGGCGTGTGTGCAAGTGTGTATTTGTTTTTGAGTTTTAGAGGTAGCCCTATAAAAAGGTTATCCAATAATGATGAGGTTCTTGTTATTTTTCTTCTTATTGTTGTTGGTGAAATTCATTAACTGCCTTGCTGGTGGAGGGTCAGTCTCTTACTCAAGTTTGGCTGTCTTGTGAGAAGGTGTTAAGGAGAAAAGTTGAACACACATTACATTCAATGCCATTTCAATTATTACAGGCCTTTTCATTATCAAATTTCAATTATTTTATGCCTTTTAGTTATTGTGTGCAATATACATCTAAACTGGGTTGTGAAACTATTTTTCTTGTGTTACATTTCAGAAGGGACTGTGCCTTTCATTGTTATTATGAGCTTAGTCTTACTTTTTTTTTCTCATTAAAGAGAGAGAAAGAGACACAGAAAGAAAAATAGAAACAGGCAGTCCCAGCAATGTATTCACGCTGTGTTCCACCTCCAGTTTCGGCTGGCCCAGATCATGGGCATGTGTTGCATGGTGTGTTTAAGGAGGTCCTGGATGTGAACCCAGGACTTTTCCCATGAGGGTCCAGTTACATTACTTCTGGGCCACCACCTAGCTCTGGGAGTAGCTTTATAAATGAATGCTTGTCAGTTTGCCATTTCTTCCATAAATCCCTGAAGGATGCCAGGAGGTTATGCATAAGTCTAACTTTTTGAGTTCTCTTTGTAAAATAGACCGTGTAGGTGTGCTTCTCCCTGACCCAGAATGTGTGCTGGCTTTTTTTGAGTGCAGTAATTGCCTCACTTGGGCCCTGGGACCCATTGTATTATCCACATCGTCCAGTGGTCCTGATTTATTTTCCCAACATGGAATGCATAAATATTCCTCATCTGTATGATTGTGGCTTAGCATATATTCTAATGCAAATTAATCTGTGTTACCATTCAGGGCTATTGAGATGCTGGATAATATTTATACAAGGAAACTGTCCAAGAAAGGCTGCAAGTGGGTGAAAGTAAAGTCTAAGAGTTAAGAGGAAATTCCACTGAGGGTTCTGGCCTACGTGTGTTGCACGGTGCAGCCCCCAGAGACATGCAGCATAACAGTGAAGGGAGGGACTCAGAAAGCACCGAGAGCCTTGCTGAGTTTGAAGATGTCTTTGAGAAGCAAGTGTTGGGTTTCTGGATATGAAAAACACTAATGTCTTTGAGGGTAGTGGGTCAAAACTAACTTCAGTCCTTCTGTTTCCTTTTTATTCATTAATTCATCCAACATCTATTGGATATACACTGTGAATATATTACAGAATGTCCTGGGGACACAGGGTGAACTGGATAAACTATTTTCATGAAGACCATTGCTTGCTGATGGGGATGAGGGATAGACATGAAAGAGATTCAGTAGTTCAGTCACGCAATAGGCATTTGTTGACTGCTGTTGCATGCCAGGCCCTGTTCTAGGTGTGGGAATGTAGTAGAGAACAAATAGACAATTTTTATTTTTGCTTTCATAGAACTTACATTCTACTCAGTAATTCAGTGTGAGGCCACAAGGCACTACTAGGCTGCCTGCTTCTGTCAGGGAAGGCTTCACAGAGGAGGAAGCATCTCAGCTGCAGCCTCAATGATTTGTAGGTCTGCCCTCTGTTTCTCTGTATTTGTCTATTTTGAACATTTCATACAAATAGAATTATTTAATATGTGGTCTCTTGTGATCAGCCTTTTCCAAGGAGTTTAACATTTTTGAGGGTCATCCGTGCTGTGGCAAGTATGAGTACCTAATTTCTTTTATTAGGATAATTGGGCATGGACAGGCCGCAGTTTTGTCTTATCTATTCATCAGTTGCTGGGCACGTCAGTGAGTTCCACATTTGGCTGTTGTGACTATTGCTATTACAAGTGTTCATGTTCAAGTTCTCATGAGCACATTCTACTTTCAGCCCTCATGGATGGATACCAAGGAATGGAATTGCTGGGTCCTGTGGTCATTGTGTGTTTAACTGTTCCTTCCAACAATGCATGAGGATTCCAATTTCTCCCCTTCTGTCAGCACTCTTATTGCCTGTCGTCTTTCTTTTAGCCATCCTACCAGGTATAGAGTGCACCTGTTTATGGTTTTAATTTGCATTTCCTTACTGACTAATGATGCAGAGCATCTCTTCATGTGCTTATCGCATGTCAAAGTCTTCATCCATTTAAAAATCAGGCTATTCGTGTTTTTATTATTGAGTTTTAAGTCTTTGTATATATTCTGTTTTTTTTCTTTTTCTTTCTTGTCTATGGATTATCTTTTCACTTTCTTGATGATGTCCTCTGAAGTGGAAAATTGGTTCATTTGGTGGAGTCCAATTTTTCAATCTGCTCTTTTTTTTTTTTTTTTTAAAGAGGTTTTTGCCTTAGGGCATGTGTCCTCACTAGAGAGGAAGAGAGACAGACAGAGACAGAGAGATGGAAAGTGAGAAATCTTCCCCTCCTGGGGGAATAACCATGCTTTAATCCCTTCTCCTGCTTTCTCCTCCCGGGGTCTTGGGCACACACACACACACGCACACACACACACACATACAGCATGATTTTTAGGGCACACACTCACACACGCACACACACAGCATGGTTTTCAGTCCACTGAGTCCAGGACTCAAACTGCATTTGGCCATATGGGAATCCAACACCATAACCACTGTGCCTTTTGCTTGTTCCTCAATCTGCTTTTTAACAACTTGTGCTTTTGATATCATAGCTAA
Organism: Tupaia belangeri chinensis; assembly: GCF_000334495.1. NCBI lineage: Eukaryota > Metazoa > Chordata > Mammalia > Scandentia > Tupaiidae > Tupaia > Tupaia belangeri. The sequence goes on along the minus strand of NW_006204612.1, from coordinate 134,370 downwards.
GCTATTACTGCCTGGTCCATGACTATTTACTCCAATATTTGCTCCTAAGGGTAGTTTAAAGTCTTATATTTAGGTCTATGGTTCATTTGAGTGAATTTTTCCACATGCGGTATGAGATATGCCCTATCATTTGTCCATAGCATTTTCACCCTCACATACTGTATGACTTGCTTGGTTATTAAGGTTATTGTGTCTCTTACCCATTTGAACTTTGCGCTGCTATAACAAAATACTTTGGATTGGATGGTTTATAAGTAGTACACATTTATTTCTTACAGTGCTGGAGTCTGGGAAAACTAAAACCAAAGTGCTGCCATTCAATGTCTGAGAAGCGCTGTCAAGATGGTGCCTTGTTGCTGCATTCTCACATGGTGGAAGAGCAGAAAGCAGCCAGACTCACTCCCTCAAGCCCTTTTATAAGGGCACTAGACCCATTTATGAGAATTCTGTTCCTAGGACCTAATCACTTCCTAAATGCTTTACCTTTTAATTTGCCATTAAATCTGGCCAACAAGATCTCCAAGGCACATTATAGCTAGATTGACCAAAACCACAGACAAAGACAAGATACTAAGATTGGCAAGAGAAAAATGGTAAGTTACCTACAAAGGATATCCCATCAGGATAACAGCAGACCTTTCATTGGAAACAATGAGAGCGAGGAAAGAATGGGAAAATATATTCAAAGTGTTAAAGGAAAAGCAATTTCAACCAAGAATATGGTACCCAGAAAGATTATCTTTCATGTGGGAAGAAAAGACAGACATGAACATTCTCAGATAAACAAAATCTGAAAGAATTTACCAACACCAGACCAGATCTCCAAGAAATTTTCAAGGGAGTGCTATACCAGGAAAATTAAATATAGACACATAGAAATAAGAGTTCGAAAACTAAGAAAATGGCCAACTTAATCATAGGCACAAGTCTGGAGTTCAATATTATATCCCAGAATTCAATCGGGAAGATCGAACCACAACAGAAGATAGTTTAAGTACATGAGACTGAACTGGTGAAATAGTGTTTTACGGCTTTTGACTAAAACATTGCTGATTTTCTTCTAGGCTTTGTTTTCTGGCTTTAAGGATTTTTGTCCTGTCTTGAGCTGCCGATATGTTCATGTTAAAGTTTTGTTCATGTTTAAGTTTTAAGCAAAGTTCTTTAGCATTTCTTTGATTTATTAAAGTTAAAACTGCTTTTCTTGAAAAATAAAGGGGGATGTTCAGACTGAGCACAGCTTTACAAAAAATTATTTTTCCCCTCTTTGTTGCCATTATAATCTCTGTGCTAGAATATTACTTAAAGTAGGTGCTCAATGAATTTGTATTTAATGGCCAAGGCAATAATGCTACTATTAATTAGGAACATGGTATTTTAAAAGAACAATCAGCAATTGTAACAAAAAGAGTAATCTGGTTATGGTAAAGGTCATATTAATATCCTTGTCCCACATCATGGGGATTTGTCTTGCACTGGAATCAGGAGCACAGAACCAGTGGTTGCACAAGTCCAGCTCTCTGGAAGGTAATGATGTTTCTGGCACAGGAGTTTTGCCTTATAGAGTCCTTGTATATTAATTAATTTATTTGAATTTCTATGGCTTTAATACTAAATAAATATGGGTGGAGAGAGTCTGATTAAAATATTCATGTTACTGTATCTTAGAGTTTTCTAGAAAGTCTCTGATGACTCTTTCTTCTGAAATTGACAACTGTAGGATCCTAAAACATGCAACTGGGCATTTTAAAAAAAGTCCTAGGGGATAGTTTTCAAATTCTTTGGTTTTCCAGAGAAGGGGGGCAATTAATGATTAATAGTTACCCAATCAATGACATTTAATAATTATTTTCTCTCTATAAAAATACTGAACTGGAGACTCCTTGGGGTTCAAAAGTGAGCAATACATAGTCCTTGCCCTGGAAGAGCTCCCTGTTTCTAGAGATAAAGACATACACATTGCAGTGCCGTGCAGAGTACAGTTGTGCCAAAGAGGAGATGCACAGCACTTCTGGGATTCACAAGAGGAAGAAATAGTCTGGCAAGGGAACCAAGAAAGCTTTATGGAAACATTTTTATTTGCGATGAACTTTAAGAATGAGTAGGGAGTCGGCCGGAAGAAACAGAGAGACAGAATATGGCATAGGCGACTGCAAAGCAGGAAAGAGCAAGGTCTGTATGAAGAGGCGTGTGTGAGGGCAGGGTGGGGGCAGAGCGGCGGG
>NW_006204612.1:124002-132086 GCF_000334495.1 Tupaia belangeri chinensis | reverse complement strand
CGCGATTGCAACACGACGAGAAAGGCTGAAAACCTAGGCCAAGTCCGCACTCATTAGTCAAATTGACTGGCTTGTTGGAATCCACATACAACTCCCAGCAAACTCTTGGATTGCCCTTGAGATATGGGTGTATGCTGGGATTCCAGCAGAACAGCTGAGGCTACAACCAGAAAATTCAGAATGCCCAGAAATCTAAACGTAGCTGTGCACATCTGAGTTGCAATTGTGTGTGAGTATTTGAAGATGGCTAGGGACTGTAACCTGGTAGTGATTACCTGAAAGTTTTAGAAGAATGTCCAGGATTTTTTAGGAAATTGCATTTTTTAGAAATATAGCTTTGAATCTTCTTAGAAAACTAAAGGAATATGGTATGAAGGAACCTAAAGTGTCTTGTGACCGTGTGGCCATTTGCAGGGGTGTGGCAGTAACACAACCCTCTGCAATACAGAGCCCACATGGGCAGGACCCATTTATGTCCCGAGTCTCCCTGTGCGTGTCCAGTGCGCGTGCCCATGATGCTGGTGAGGCTGGTGAAGGGCCTGTGGAGCATGCCTGTCATTCTCCCTGTCTCTGTCTTTCTCTCATGGAAGAAACAAATAAACAACAGCAACCAAAAGTCTTGTGGCCAAGAACTTTCCCCAGCCCTTTGAGGATGATGAAAACAAGGCCAGCTACGAGTGGAGCAATGGACAGCTGTAGTCGGAGGCCCAGACCTTCCAGGCTGCGGGCCTTCTGGTCCCCCTACAGAATCTAACTCTGGCGTGTGTTGTGCTAGAAGCACTGGCCAGCGAAAACCACAGAAAATCTCAAATTTATTTCAGATGAACTTTTTTTTCTGTTTTGAGAGGTTTTTTGCTATAAGGTGTGTGTACTCACCAGAAAGACAGAGAGAGACAGAGCCAGAAAGCAAGAAATCACCCCCTCCCCCCGAGGGGGGATGGCCACACCACAATCCCTTCTCCTCCACTCTCCTCTCGGAATCTTGGGCAGGCACGCACACATACCTGGCGTGAGTTTAAGCCACTGGGTCACCGGGTCAAACTGTGGTTGACTATGTGGGAGTCCAGAACATAGCCATTATAGCAACTGCTGGTCCCATTATTTGGGAAGAATTTTGAAGAATGAGTAGACAGTACATCAAGTCTGCCTCAGTTCCTAATAAGCCTTCTTCCTTGGCTCAGAGAGAGCTTTCTTAGTTATCATAGAAACTAAACTGAGCTAGAGGCAGAGGGAAGAGGAGTTCCTGACAGAAGTCCTGAGAGATGACTGGGTGGACAAGAAGTGGTAGAAGCTGGACAGCACAGGACTGGCCCAGGGGCATGGGGAAGCCTGGAAGGACACCACCTAGACAGGGGAACATTCTTGGGGGGTGCTGTGAGTGGTGTCCTGTCCTGGGAGACCAGGGGACAATCCAGAGCATGGGACAGTGGGCGTTGTGAAACCATCTTCCCTCCCTGGCCCTGCCATGGGCACTGGTTCCAGCCACACTGCCCTGTTCCCTACCTCAGACATGAGTGAGTTGGGGCTCCCTCGTCCTCGGTCCAACATCCTGGAGTCCCACAGTCCTCTGGTGCTGGGATCTTAGACAAAGAGAAGGGTCTTTGTGCTGGGGTAGGTAGCAAGGCAGACAGGATGTGCACATTCTTCATGGCGAGGGCCGAGGGCGAGGGCCGGGACTCTGCAGACAGAGGACTTCTCTGCTGGGGCAGGCCTTGATGTTTAGATTCCTCGCTCTGATTCTGAGGCTCTTCTCTGTTTTACTCGCTCATTTTGTCAGACCATAGGAGGGGAATGCTTCACTTAATTAACACTCTTTAAGCCCTTTAAGAGAAATCTCGTTGGGACCAGCAGTTAGTGTAATGGCTATGTCACTGGACTCCCACGTAGTCGACCGCGGTTCACGTCCCGGACCCGGTGACTTAAAACTCACGCCAGGCGCGTGTGCGTGCATGCCCAAGATCCCGAGAGGAGAATGGATGAGAAGGGATTGCGGCGTGGCCATCCCCCCCTGGGGGGGGGTGATTTCTCACTTTCTGTCTCTCTGTCTCTCTCTCTCTCTGTCTGGCGAGCGCACGTGCCCTATAGCAAAAACCTCTCAAAAAAAAAAAAAAAAAGAGAGAAATCTCGTGTGTTACTGGTACCTCAAAGCTGGGTCTGCTTAAGGGGAGGATTGAAGCAGCACGTTCAGACAGAAGGTATTTGGAATTCTGATGTGCTGGGAGGGCACAGTGGGTGTCCAGGGTCTGGAATCCAGGACTTACTGTAAATGGTGTGAATATGCACCTTCATAGAGTTCCAGCTGAGGTTTGTGAGCATCAGGGAATTCCAGGTAAAGTCCTAGTTCCTTTCTGGTGGGGCATCTTATAAATCTTCATGGCCAGCTTCAAGAAGTTATCTCAACCTGCATGACCCCTCCAAAGACAGTAACAGCAATGCAGTGATTTTAAAAATAGCATATATAGAGAAGTCATAAGCAGTACAACAAAGCCAGCGGCTAAAATTCATATTTCATTAAGAAAATAGAGTAGGAAAACTTTAAACAAAACACGACAGTCTTTGCAATGTTTAAAGAGTTGGTTTGGTGCCAATTTCATTTTTATTAGACAGAAATTCGGTCATTAAAAAAATGGCGCCAGGACCCTGCCTGGACACCGGCCAGCAAATGTCGGGCTGCGGCACCACCCTGGGGCAGCTCAGCCGCTCAGCCGCTCAGATGTGTGCCGGCTTTGGCCTGTGCGCTGTGAAGGGTGACAGGGTGTCTCTGCTGTCGCCTCCCTCCCTCTCCTCTCCCTCTCTTCTCCTCCCTGCCCCTTTCTTGCTCCCTCCATCCTTCCCCCTCCCCCTTTTCCTCTTCCTTCCCCTCCCCCACTCCTCTCTGCCCTTTCCTCCTCCCCCTCTTCTCCCCTTCTTTCTTTCCCTGTTCCTTTACAACTCTTTCTCTGTCCCTCCCTCTTTTCTCCCCTCAGTGTTCACTGAGTCTGGACCCTGCACGTGGCCTTGGGACAGCAAGACAGGCCCCTGCCATCATGAGCTTACCTTCTTGTGATGAGAGGGAAAGTTAGCGTTTCAGAAAATACATTGTGTAATTGCAGAGGGTGGCTGGTGGTCTGACCAAGGGGGCATAGGGAAATAATGGGGCCCCCTTTAGGCGACGTGTGGGCACTTCATCCCAGCGGAGAGAAGATTGTCCAGGCTGCCCTCAGTGGGCCGCTGCCAGCCGTGACTAGCCCTGTGAGGGGACCTGGGGCTCTCAGATGCCCTGGCCTACCTGTCTGAGCCCAGTACCCAGCCTTTTTTTTGACAGAGAGATTTTTGCTATAGGGGGTGTGTGCTTGCTAGAGAGACAGAGACAGAAAGCGAGAAATCACCCCCCAGAAGGGATGGCCACGCCACAATCCCTTCTCCTCCATTCTCCTCTCAGGATCTTGGGCACATAAACACGCCCAGCGTGAGTTTTAAGCCACCAGGTCCAGGACTTGAACCATGGCTGACTATGTACAAGTCCAATGACATAACCACTCCGCCGGCTGCTGGTCCCCGGTGGCCACTCCTTTCATGTGCTGGGGGCCTCCGCGCTGTTGTTCCTGAGCACTCAACGCATATAACCCCGGCAACCCTGAGACGCCAGGAGTGCCGCAAGTCGGGCGGCTTTCGCCCACAGGGCACAGCGGAGCAAGCTGGCTCCCAAGACAGCCAGGGGCTGGGAGGCGGCCTGGCCTGCGCCCTCAGTCCACAGCTCCTGGCAGCCCAGCTGGCCTTGGCCAAAGTGCTCCGGATGCCCCGCAGCTGCGGCCTGCCCGCCACAGCTGCCGCTCGTTCTGTGCTGGCCCAGGGTGGCCACGCGGCGCAAATGGGCGCGATCAGCAAGCCGGGAATGCCACACCGCCCGAGTCCGCGGAAGTTCCGGTACTCAGTCTTCGGCGCTGCAGCAGAATCAGGGGCTGGGGTTGTGGCGGTGGTGAGGGGCCCCTTGGTCTCCGAAGTCTGCTCACCGCTGGGCCCGGCGCGGGACACGCCTGGCGGCAGATGTGCAGGGCTCTGCTCGCGGGTTCGCCAAGGCCGCCGCGCTGGGCCCCTGGGTTTCAAGAAGCCAGTGCAGAACCAGCTAACTCAGTTGCCCAGGGTCCAGGCGTTTGGCACACCAGAGGCTCGTGGCCCCTCTTTGCTCCAGGAGGCCAGCTATCAAACCTCTGCCCTCCTTCCGGAGAGGTGCAGTTCCTATTGCGTTTGGAATCACACGCGCACACTTTGGAAAATGTATAATTTAAAAAAATAATAATATCCAGCATTCAAGGAGTGCCGTTCTAGAAAATATCTAAGTGCCTCTCATCCATTATTCATTTTCCCCATGATGGAATTGTGAGGTCGGGACTATTATTAAACTTACTTTTTAGTAGTGAAGAAACTGAGGCAGTTTTTTGCAAGACTGCATTAAATAGCCACAAAAGCTAATATTAGGGTGAGACTAGAAGTCAACAGATTTTTGTGGGACCTGGTCTGGTAGCTGCTGCTCTGAGCTGAGCACACAATAAAACTAAGTTAGAGGCATTTCAGTAAAAGTAAAAAGCCCATGGAGAGCCGCGGTGCCGCCCCCCACCTGGTACCCGCACAGGGCTCCTGGGTCCTGCTCATGTGCGTGTGCTCAGCCTCCTGTCTGCGGCTCTGTACCCTCTGGGAACTCTATATTTCAAGGGTTATGTATTTCTTCCATGATTAGAGGGACAGAGGAAAAAAGGGGGAGAGAAGGTACGCCCTATAGGAGCTTGACTCAGTGGCCACTGACTTCTGCCAAACAACGATTTCAAAGATAAGCACGCTTCCTTTTGAACTTCAGCGTACCTAACCCTGCTGTGAAGTATTACAGCGTCCAAGCCAGGTCATGAGCCTCTTAGGAAAGACCCCGTGCTGGCCTCTGTTTAGGAGGCAGCGGAACACAGACATGAGGAAGGGAGGAAGGTCTTGAGTCCTAGTGGCCTGTCAGGAGACTGGACCCTCCTCTTGCGGGTGGCTGGCAGGGAGAGGGGCTACACACAGTTGAGGTGTCCAATTAGGACAGGTACCGAAGGGACCCCAGTGGAAAGACTGGCCAGCTCTGGTGCTTCCCTGGGGATGTTTAGCTCCGTAGTTCTTTATTATTCAGTAAAACGTTTTGCTTTATCCCAGAAGTGGTCTAGCTTTCCAAGTTTGCACTACTACTTCTTTATTTTTTAAGTATTTTTTGCCAAAGGGCGTGTGCACTCACTGGAGAGAGACAAAGACAGAAAGTGAGAAGTCATCCCCCAAGGGGAATAGCCACGTTGCAGGCTTCTCTCCTCTTGGGATTTTGAGCATGCATGCACATCACCTGGCGTGATGTCCAAGCTGCCAGGTCCGAGACTCAAACTGTGATTGGCCATGTGGGAATCCTGTGCCTTGACCGCCATGCCACCTGCTGGCCTGCAGAGCTGCTTTATAAAGCTCTCGTTTGACCTTTCCTCCTTCCCGTTCCCCCATAGCTTTACGTGTGGGTACTCACAGAGATACACCTTCTTTGGGGTATAGGTCATCTGACACATCTCCGTTTTCTGTTTCTACTTCCTTCTACCTCCTACTTGCTCGTGTTTTCATAAATAAGCAAGATTTCATAAGTTAAACAATTTCCTTGGCCAACTGTAAGTCACTTTTTTCCTACTCTCCAGTACCAGTTTTTTGTCTCCATTTGTTTTGGCTATTTTCATTTTTTTTTTTAATTGCCAGAGGGCACATGCACATGCATCCGAGACTCAAACTGTGATTGGCCATGTGGGAATCCTGTGCCTTGACCGCCATGCCACCTGCTGGCCTGCAGAGCTGCTTTATAAAGCTCTCGTTTGACCTTTCCTCCTTCCCGTTCCCCCATAGCTTTACGTGTGGGTACTCACAGAGATACACCTTCTTTGGGGTATAGGTCATCTGACACATCTCCGTTTTCTGTTTCTACTTCCTTCTACCTCCTACTTGCTCGTGTTTTCATAAATAAGCAAGATTTCATAAGTTAAACAATTTCCTTGGCCAACTGTAAGTCACTTTTTTCCTACTCTCCAGTACCAGTTTTTTGTCTCCATTTGTTTTGGCTATTTTCATTTTTTTTTTAATTGCCAGAGGGCACATGCACATGCACACGTGAGAGAGAATGGAAGAGGAAGCACCCCTTAAAGGGGCATGGTCACAGCACAATCTTTCCCTCCATTTCCTCACCTGCCAGGATTTTGAACACGGCTCTCTGTGTACTGTGCTTAATTACTGCACTGGAGGGCGGGCCCTATTTTCCTCTGAAGGAGTCTCTGTAGCTCTCTATTCCGTAGAGACTAAGATGTTTCTGTAACTTGATGCTGCCCTCCTGACTGTGGGGAGTCAGTCATGCTGGTGACCCAGTTGGCAAGATGCTGGGGTGGGCTGGCTTGTGCCTGAGAACAGGCTGCTGTCACCTTATTGCATCTTGGGCCCAGAAGGCCTGTGTCACCCCTCTGCCGCATTCAGAGACCCGAAGACCCATCCAGGTGTTTAAACTTTTGTGGCCCCTCCCATTAGGTCTTCCAGGAAACCTCCAGGCAAAATGGGCCATGCACCCAGACCCGTCTCTCGGAGTGGAGCCCCTGTGAGTACTGGAGCCCTCTGCCCGGTCAGATCTGCAATGCTGTAGCCAGCGACTCGTGTCGTTGATGCCCGCACTGGGCAGTCTGCAAGCCTGAGGTTGTCCGAGGGACACAGCCACAGTTGTTTGTCCATGGGTCATCGGTGCTTCCACAGGCAATGGAAGGGGAGTGGCTACAGCAGGCGGAAAGCCTGTGAGCCCCACCTGTTGACTAGCATGGCTCTTCATAGAAGTTTGAGGAACGCTGGTCTCCACAGTCATCAAGCATGTAAAGGCCATGGGATGGACTTGACTGCAGCTCTCTGTGCACATGTCTCCACCCTTCAGTCTCTATCATTCTAGATGGTGAAAACATAGTACCCAGACGTGCCAGATTCTGTCGTCTGTAACTTCATGTCCCAAGTTAATAGAATTTTTATTCCTATTAAATTTTACTTTACCCCAGATAATACATTAAAATCTTTCCTTTTAGTCCTTCCTACCTTTCCTTCCTCTCTTACCTCCTCACCTTCTCCCCTCTTTCTTGTTACATAGTTCTGCATATAAACTTCACAATCCTAAGTTTAAGATTTTAGCTACTGGGCCCAGCCTGGTCATACAATTGGTAGCAAACTGCACTGCAGTTTTGGAAGCCACGTGGGCACCACGGGTTTGGATCCCTGCGTTGGCCTGAAAGCAGACCAGGCATGTGTGCACGTGAGACCTTGAAGAGCTGGATGGCAAGGGAAGGAGCAGCACGGTGTGACAAGATCTCGTCAAGGGTCTCTCTCACTCTCTGTTTTTCTCTTGTGCACATACACACACTCTCTATCATGAACAAAGCAAATAAACTTAAAAAATGGAGCTAGTGTCCCATGAAAATGCTCCATAAATGGTTTTTATGGTTGATTAGTTCAAGGATATCATTTAAAGACTACCCCTAGTTCTGAAGGTGCAGATGTCACAAAGAAGCCACTTTCTGAATTTAGTAGGAGCATTAAACACCTACTTGTTAAGATGAAATCATTTCCCATAGAATTATAACTGCCTAGTTGTTTGCATGTGCCCATGTTTCTCACCCCCAAGAGAGAATGAAAATACGTGAACAGAATAGGCCAACATGGGATGTGTCGTTATTTATCTCTTGAGAATCCGGTGACGAGAGAAAACAGAAACCTGTGATGTGTGCGGTGACTGATTCTGTGTGCTGGCGCTTCCAGTGCACTTCCAGCTCAGCTAGGGCTTAGTTGACAAAAATGTCAACTCCTGGGGGACATTTTGCATGTATCCACGGTCAGAGTGGCCACTTAGAGCACTGTCCCGAACAGCTCAGTCTGGTGAGAGAGAGCATGGCAGAAAGAGGGAGCGAGCCTTCTGTGACTGATGATATGGAAGGGCTGCTCACCTTCAGTGCTGGGCTCTTCAAGACAGTGAGCAGCAGGGGCCTGCGAGGAGCCCTTGGCTCGCCCCCACTGCTGGCTCGTCTCTGCCC
>NW_006204612.1:117424-123631 GCF_000334495.1 Tupaia belangeri chinensis | reverse complement strand
CCTCTGCCCTGTCAGCTCCGTCCAAGCCGCAGACGGCTCAGGCTGGTGGGAACTGGTGCCTAGCGGCTCCCCACGAGGCGTCTTGCTCTGGATGCTATTGGGCTGTATTCTGGCTCTCTGTAAACTACTGCTTCAGTATCACCAGTGGGTCTTACAGAAATAATTCCCAGAAGCACAGGCGGGGTTGGTTTTCTTTTGAAATGGCTGATCCCCTCCCAAGGAGCACACCATGCTGTAGACAGAGAAGATGTACAGTGATTTGGTTACGTGTACCTGTATTTGGCTGCAAATGCAAGGGTCTTCCAAAGTTCTTGGAAAATGTATGTTATGAAGAAACTACACATGGATTTCAAACATTTTTGCACCAAAATCAGTTTGTGCTTCTCTCTGAATTTGTCGACTTTCTCTCTGCAGGTGATTTGCTTATCTATGCTGTAAAAATCCCAAGAACTCTCCTAATCTCATTTGCCTTTCAAGGTTTGTGCCTACAGCTTCCTTGCAATTCTTGTAGCTCAGCTCAGTTGGTTTTTTAGTGGGTTTGACTTTGTGGTTATCTGAGCACCAAGTTGCTTAGCTCAGCAGAATTAAGATATGTTTAAATGCTAGCAAGCGTATTATTTTGGAAATTTTGGATGGGGGTACTTTTTCTTTCTTTACATAGTCCAAGGTTTTGCAGACTTCATGTCTTGGGGTAGGAATAAGGCCATAAAGAACGACACTCAAGAATATTTTTCTGTATTTGTTTCCACACAAATTGAGGGGCTCTAGTCCTCCCTTAAATTTCTCCCGGCTGTTTTTATCTCACTTGTGCTTGGGTGCCAATTCTCGGAGCTCCCTGACGTCTGTCATCCCTGGTTTTTTGCTCTGGCTTCGGGGGTGACTTCTCTCATGGCTGTGGGAGCAGCCTGAGTGCTGACCCTGACCCTGGCCCCTCTGTGCAGGCTGCTCCTAACAGTTGTGGCCCACATGTTTTCTGTGTGATATTTAAACTTAAAAATCAAACCAACAAACAATGAACAAATATACATTCCATTTGTCTATCTTGATAAATGTCTTCATAATGACAAAAAAAAAAGTGTGAAACTATGGTTTTATAGGTATGAAAGCAAAGTATCAGAGATGAATTTAGTTCTTTTTTGAGGACAGGCCCCACAGCCCAGTGGTTAAGGGAGCTGGAGCCCACATGGCTGACTGCAATTTGAATCTGGGACCCATTGTGAAAAATCACGTAGGGCACATGTGCTTGTGTGCCCCAAACCTGAGAAGAGGAGAACTGGAGAAAAAATTGCAGGGTGACCATGCCACGTGGGGCGCTCTCTCTGTCTCTTCGCCTTTCTCTGGCAAGTCTATGTTTCCTCTAGCAATGAAAAAGTACATATATAATTAGTATTCCACATACTTAGTTGCTCTGTGGCTGTTTGTCTGAGTAAAATAAAATATATACACTTAATGGACTACATATTTCTAAGATAAAATGTATTTGTCTTATCTTCATTTCAACTAAATCATAATTATAAGGCTATAGTAAAGATTTTTATACAATTTGTGTTCAACTGATAATTGATCTGTAAGATTAAAATGTAAAAATGTAAGTTAAAGCCAGGGTAAAATTTTCAAAGTTATCATTATTTTCATGTTTTCAAAAACATATTTTTATTTGAAGATATTAAAAACTAAAATAGAAATAAATGCAAAATACAAATGTCAAAAGCGAATATACATTATAAATAAAAATTGTTTAAATAAAGCTAAAAATTTAAATTTGGTTTTTAAAAATTGAATTGTATTTTACATCTTTTAATGAAATTTATGTTTTTAAAATGTAAAACAGCACATAGTTTTAGCATTCAGTGTTCATGTAGTTGCTAATGTAAAGAATCGGAGCTGTGCTTTGTGGGTGTGATGTCTGTCCCCATATATAGATCGAGTAATATTTGATGGTGTGAAGTATTTCTCGAGCACTCCGTGGCTTCTCAGCGACTGTGGTGGACTGGACACTGTGCTGATATGTGGCTCCCTCGGGAACCAAGAAAAGCCAGAAAATGGACACTGGGCTGTGGGTGGCTGAGAACCTCGTTATGCAAGAATTTGTTGCATTTTTGTGGAGAAAGGGTCGAAAAGGTGAACTGGGGCCAGATGATGGCGCAGTGGTAAAACGCAGTGCTTCGGCGGCTGATCCATGGGAAGTTCCAGGTTCACATCTGCAGACCTCCCTGAGTATGCCAGGCATTTCTGTGCCCAAGATCCAGGGCTGACTGACAATGAGAACAGACCGTGGCATCAAGACCTTGCTTGGGTTTGGCCTCTGGCTGGGTGATTGAGGGACTGGATCCTATATGATCTACCATGTGGTTGAAATCTTGGCCAACATGAGTGCATGCATGTGTGGCACAAATCCCAAGAAGGCGGAGGAAGTGGGGAAGGGGTTGCAGCATGACCATGCCCCACTGCCGAGGGGGGTGTGCCTTCCTCCTCGCTCTCTGTCTCTCCTTAGCAAGTACACATGTCCTCTGGGGGGGGGCAAAACCCTGTTTGAAACCCTATTTCCTCATCTCTCTCTCTCTTCTTTTATTCATGGAAGAAAAGATCTTAAAATAAAAAAAAGAAAAAGAAAAAGTAACTTTGACTTCCAAGTTATATTTGTAGATTTTGTGTATTTTCTCATCCTAAGGATTCTCTTTATCAGTTCTCTGTGTACAAAAGTAGTGTCGGTCCTAGCAAGGGTGGTGGCACAACCCACAGTCTTGACAGCGTCCAGACGTAGCCACCTTATGTGCTGAGGAGGTTGGGAAATAGGCGCTGAGGAGTGTGCTGGGGGCAAGGTGCTGTGTGGTCAGAGGGAGTCAGCTGTGCTCAGGTGAGAGACGTGCCTCAAGGTGTGGTATCTTGTCTTGGTGTGTTGTTGTGTGTGATACTGAGGGTTCAGTGCAGGCACCCCCCATGCCTAGTCCAGGACCTGTGCTGTGGGCCTAATGAGAATCTTTCTCCCCTACTCGTGTTTTATTATGCTATCTCAAGTATGAAAGAGGGCAGATGTATACCCTTAGTGTCCCAAGGGAGTCAGATGAAAGGGCCTTTATTCCTACTCGCTTTTCTTTTTTTTTCGGAGAGGTTTTTTCCTATAGGGTGCATGCGCTCACCAGAAAGACAGAGAGAGACAGAGAGACAGAAAGCAAGAAATCACCTTCTGGGGGGATGGCCACGCTGCAATCCCTTCTCCTCCATTCTCCTCTAGGGATCTTCTCACACGTGCCCGGTGTGAGTTAAGCCACCAGGTCCAGGACTCGAACCGTGGTCGGCTACATGGGAGTCCAGCGACACAGCCATTACGCTAACTGCTGGTCCCCCTGCTTGCTCTTTATTGCATTCCCCTCTCTTAGATATCAGGCATGCGCCCAGGGAGCTGGCAGAGGACAATCAGAGCAGCACATACCGTTGTGCTGTGCTCAGAGAAACACTTCCCCTGAGGCCTACTTGCTGAATTGGGCCACATCGGTGGGCCTTGATTCTGTTTCTGTATTTGTTGGGAGCTTCCTGACCCCTTATATAGATAGCCCCCACCTGGGCTCTCTAGTTTGCTTCCAAAAATACCCTAAACGTTTACCCTACCCTGGTATATCCTACTACAGTTATATGATGCCACAGCATACGTAAATAGGAAAACATGTAAACCCACCAATTTGGAATCTGTGTCATTCCTCTTTAATAAGCTAAAATAGGCTAAAATTTATAGCTTGGGGGAAAAGGCTTAGAGTCAAGGTTATGTTATTTTTTATCTAGTGAAGGAGACTTTTTTTCAGTATTAAGACATTTGAATGCATTCTTATTTGATTTTCACAGTATCCCTGCAAAACTGCTGTTTGTCTCCATTTTTTTTACATGAGAAAACAGTTTTATAAAGGTTATGTAACTTGCCCATTTTGTAAGTGCTGACTCGACATTTGAATACTTCTGTTTGATTTCAAAGCCTTTGCTCTTTCAGATAAACCATCCCCTGGTCTTCACTGTCAGAAGTGAAATTTCACTCAAAAGATTTCAAATGGGAAGCAAAATTCTTTCTTTTAATGGAATTCAAGGAATGAAGGAGCCTGTGTCACTTAAAAGCCATCAGTAATTACACCCTTGGACTCAGTGTTTCTGGCATCTGGAAGGCTGTTTGACATCTGTTGACCATGTACCCTGAGGAGGTTTTATGGCTTGGGAACCTTAGTTTATGATTCATTAAGAACCAAAATAGCTATAATACAGGGTTCTGATTATGGAATAGACGTTGGTGGGAACACTAAGAGGACAGGATAGAAAAGACTGGAAGATCACGGGGACTGATCTTTTATGTAAAATAGAGACCTAGAGCGCAGTGGAAGGTTTGCTTCTGACAGGAAGCTGCAGATCATAGAACATGATGAGTGAGGTCATTTGAAGGCTACAGAGATGAGAATCCAATAGGCTAAAATAATACTAGTCAGTTTGTAAATTTCTGCACTTAAATTCAAAAGATCACTGCACTAAAAAGAGTTGAGGAGCTGTGAGTGGAAGCTGTAAAATAAAAACAGAACTGACATTAGCCACATAGCAGGTGGGGAGCTCCAAGGTCTCATTTGTCTGCAGAAACATTGAAAGACACAGGCAAGGGACCAGCAGTTAATGTAATGGCTATGTCAATGACTCTCATGTAGTTGACCGCAGTTCGAGTCCTGGACCCGGTGTCTTAAACTCACGCTGGGCACGTATGCGTGCGTGCCCAAGATCCCGAGAGGAGAATGGAGGAGAAGGGATTGTGGCATGGCCACCCCCCCGGGGGGTGATTTCTCGCTTTCTGTCTCTCTGTCTCTCTGTCTGTCTGGCGAGCGCACGTGCCCTATAGCAAAAAAAAAAAAAACACAACAAATAAAAACCTCTCCAAAAAAATAAATAAATAAATAAAATTAAAAAGAAAGACACAGGCAAGTGGTCTTAGCTAACTGTGTCAGAGCTCCAGAAAGTAACAAAAGGTGGGTAGCAACCAAAACAGTGCCTATTCAAGAAAGAACTCTTCAAAATGTTAGAAAATTCTAGGGTGTTTTTGCTCACCCTCACCTCACCTCTTTCCTGTCATGGCTGCAGTCTTGGTCTTAAAGTGACAGCAGCCCGTTTCCCAGTTTCTTCCCTGAAACCAAAGGGTGCAGAGCAGAAGCACTGGCATGTTATTGTGAGTGCTTGTTTCAAATTGTCTGGGGGGGGGAGGGAGTATCTGAAAAACTAATGCAGGACACTGATTTCTGTTCTAGCCAAAAATAAATAAGGAGGAAGAAAGCTCTAAACACCGCTCATAAAGGCTATGAGGCAACTACAAACCCACAGATTCTGAGGGCAAGAGATCACAGGGGTTGGGGGGTGGGATGGAGACATACAATAGACAGTATAGGGCTACAGGAGAAGTTGGGGCAAGACTCTGGAAATCAGGGGACCTGAAAACAGCCATACGTATAGGAGGATTTAGAAACCTATACATATAGGCAAAGCACATTTTTCAGAACAGACCTGTGATGACTTTGGGCTTTTCCCTTGGATTGATCCCTAGGGTCAGAGAAAGATGAAATGTTGAAAGATTTCCCAGCACAGAGCCATCTGCCCAGCTCTTGGCATTCAAGAAAATCTCTGTCAAAACACTGGCTGAACGTAAGCTAAAAAGACAAAATTTTTAGTGATCACATGTGACAAGAAGTAATATGCAAAAATAGTTTGGAAAAATCTCGAACCAATGTACTGTTACAGCCATTAATAATCAGTCACCATCTAACCAACTAACCAAAACCTTGGAGAATGGGGACCAAATTTTCTGAGAAACCACATTACAATACTCAAAGACCAAATTTTCAAGAAAGAATCAGAAGGCATACAAAGAAATAGGAACTATGGCATAGCTAAAGGAACACAATAAACTGGCAGAAACCACCCCTGAAGAACTTAAACATTGGAATTACCTGGCAAAGACTTCATAAAACACACACACACACACACACACACACACACACACACAACACTGTCCTATATAAGCTTAAAGACAAAAGGGAAATATAGACAAAGGACTAAAGGAAATGAAGAAAGCAATGTAAGAACAAAATGAAAATATCAGCAAAGAGATAAATTATTTTTAAAAAGACCTAACAAATACTTGAAGTGAATGATAAAATAACTGAAATGAAAAATTCACTAGGGGGTTCAGCA
>NW_006204612.1:91994-117361 GCF_000334495.1 Tupaia belangeri chinensis | reverse complement strand
TTGATCAGGCAGAAGGGAGAATCAGTGAACTTGAAGATAAAACAATTAAATTATTTATTTTTTTTGAGAGTTTTTTTTTCGCTATAGGGCGCGTGTGCTCGCCAGACAGACAGAGAGAGACATAGAGACAGAAAGCGAGAAATCACTGCCCAGGGGGGATGGTCACGCCGCAATCCCTTCTCCATTGTCCTCTCGGGATCTTGGGCACGCATGCACACGCGCCCGGTGTGAGTTCTAAGCCACCAGGTCTGGGACGTGAACTGTGGTCGACTACGTGGGAATCCAGAGACATAGCCATTACGCTAACTGCTGGTTCCCCTAACAATTAAATTATTGAGTCTAGAACAAAAATGAGGAAAGCTGAATAGAGCTGAATGGATTTGCAAGACAACATAAAGCAGACCAACATATGTATTATGGAGTCCCAGAAGGAGAATTAAGTGAGAATGGAGAGGGAAGACTATCTGAAGAAATAATGTTGCTAAATTTTCCAAATTTTTTGGAAGATACCAATTTTTAAATAAAGAAGAAAAGCAGCTTAAACAAATTTAAAATTAGAATAAGCTCAAAACTCACAGGTACACATATTAAAGCAAAAAACAGAGAAACTTGAAAAGTTTCTTGAGAAAAGTTACTTGATTACATATAAGGTATCCTCAGTAAGTATATCATTCTACTTCACAGCAGAAAATTTAGCAGCTGGAAAGCAGTGGAATGATATATTGAAGTGCTGAAAGTGAAAAAAACATTGTTATCTATAAATTCTACATCTGGCAAAACTGTCCTTCAAAGAAAAGGGAAACAAAATTCAGGCATTCTCATATAAACAAAATAAGTTTATTTTAAGAAATGCTAAAGAGATTACCTAAGTTTGAATGAAAGGATGTTAAACAATAACCTGTAGTCATATGGACATATAAAGATCTCTAATAAAAGTAAATGTGTGAACAAATATAAAACCCAGGGTTATCATAATTTTTAAAATTTTTATTTTATATAAGAATGAGAAGATTAATAAAAATAATTTAAAGACCTGCTATTTTGGCATGCAATGTATTTGTGGCATTAATAACATAACGTGGGGATAGAGTGGTAGAGGGTAGAATTTGTGTATTTTATTGAAATTAAATAGATATCAATTTAGGTTTGATCGCCATGCTCACAGGATGTTATATGTAGTTTCTATGGTAACCACAGTAAATATCTATAGGATATACACAAAGGGATTAGAAGAGAGTCAAAATATGTCACTACAAAGTCAACTAAGACAAATGAAGGCACTAATGGAAGAATAGGAGACGACAAATGGTACAAGACATGTAAAAAATCAATAGCAAAAGGTCAGAAGTATTTTTTTTTATATATATCAGAAGAGCATTTATTCTTCTAGTTCCATCTTGAAATTCTTATCATAGGATAAGATGAGAAGTCATTTGGAAAGCAAGGATAACAGAGAAAAATGAAAGAAAATATGGATGTCTTAAAAGAGCAAATGAGAATAGACCCAGTTAATTAAGAAGGATGCAAAATAAGCCAATATTTGATGGGTTAATTACCTCTTATCTTACAACAAATCTTTTTTTAAATTTATTTTTTATTTTTTTATTATCATCATAATCTTCTTTATATTACATTGGATTACATGTAACTTTACAGTGTATAACATTGCTTTTTCAAAAGGGAATGCCATGCATGTCAGTCAGTACAGAGACATTAATCTCCCCACTTCAACATTCAATATCTTTTCTATGTTTTCCCCAATCATTATTATTATTATTCTAATTATTTTTTTAAAACAGTCAATCGCTATTTCTCATTTTGCTTGTAAAAAGACTTTGCCCATCATGAAATACTTCTCATACCAATCCAGTTGAGAATACTATACATGTCATCATCAACAGTTAATAAGCCATATCTGTTTCTCACTAAGGTCAGAAGTATTGATAAATCCTTCACTAAAGGTGACTACTTCAAATTCAGATGACGTCTCAAACAAAAAAATGAATTAAATCAGCAGAATGAATTAAAAAATATGCTGTGTACAACAGACTCATTTGAGGTCTAAGAACACACATCAATTGAAAATGAAAGTATGAAAAAAGATATATGTATTTTTTTTTTTAGAGGTTTTTGCTATAGGGCGCGTGTGCTCGCCAGATAGACAGAGAGATACAGAGAGATAGAAAGCGAGAAATCACCCCCCAGGAGGGATGGCCACGCCACAATCCCTTCTCCTCCATTCTCCTCTCGGGATCTTGGGCACGCAAGAACATGTGCCTGGCGTGAGTTTAAGCCACCGGGTCTGGGACTCGAACCGTGGTCGACTACGTGGGAGTCCAGTGACATAACCATTACACTAACTGCTGGTCTCTGAAAAAAGATATTTCAGGCAAATCATCAGTAGTAGGGAGCTGAGTAGCTATATGCTGGGTTATTGGGAAAGTCATGATGAATAGCAAAATACACCATGACTATCCTGGAGACCTAATAGATATATTTCGTCTATTACACTCTAATTTTAAAAAAGTTATAAGAGATAAAGAAGGACATTAAGTAAAGGGAATGATTCATCAAGAATATATAAAGTTATAAAGTATATACACTAGTATCAGAACCCCAAAAATGTATGAAGCAAAATTGAAGGGACTATTAAACAGTTCTATAATAATTGCTATAAACTTTAGTACCCTATTTTTAAGTAGTGAATAGAACAACAAAACATAAGATAAATAAGGAAACAGAAAACTTTAACTATAAACTAATTAGACCTAGTAGGCATAAATAGATCATTCCACCCGGACTATTAGGACACACGTTTTCTTCAAGTGCTCGTGAAACAATCTCCAGGATAGACTATATATTGGGCAAAAACAAAAAATAAGCAAAAACAAGTATTAATAGGTTTAAAAATGTTGGAATCATACAAAGTATTCCAATCATAATGGAGTTGGGAAAACTGGGAAATACATAAATTTGTGGAAATTAAGTAATAAACTCTTAAATAATCAATTAAATAAGACATTAGAAAATATTTTGAGAAAAAAGAAAATGTAAACATAGCATACTAAATCATATGGGGCACAGAAGAAGCAGTGCTAAGAGGGAAACTCATAGCCATAAACCTAACATTAAGAAAGAAGAAAGGACTTAGTCATTTGTGGTACACTAGTAACACAAGTGACCTCCAAGGCCAGAAGCCATATGGTTGGTGGCAGATTCAAATCTCTAGGTTGGCTTGAAAACTGGCCAGGTATGTCCACGGTGTCTGGAATCCCGGGGAGCTAAAGAGCTGGGGAAAGGGGATCACAGTATGACATGACTCTGCTTCTGTTTTTCTCTCTCCTTTTCTCTCTCTCTTGCATATGCATGTATCCATGTGCTCAATATCATAACAATACAAAAAGAAAAATCTCATATCAGCAACTTACATCTTAAGGAGCTAAAAAAAGAAGAAAAAACTAAACCAGAATTTAGCAGATGAAAATCTAATCTAATAAAGATTAGAGCAGAGATAAATAAAGAATGGAGAAACAGTAGAGAATATCACTGGAACTAAAAGATGGTTTTTAGCAAAATTAACAAAATTGACAAATCTTCAGTTTGACTAAGAAAAAAGGAGAGTGAACAGGAACAATTAAACCCAGAAATGAATGAGGAGACATTACAACTGGTTTTACAGAAGTAAAAAGGACTATTAAAGAGTATTATAGGGAACAGCAGTTAGCATAATGGCTATGTCGCTGGACTCCCATGTAGTCGACCGTGGTTCGAGTCCCGGACCTGGTGGCTTAAACTCATTCCGGGTGTGTGTGCGTGCATGCCCAAGATCCCGAGAGGAGAATGGAGGAAAAGGGATTGTGGCATGGCCATTCCCCCTGGGGGATGATTTCTCGCTTTCTGTCTCTCTGTCTCTCTCTGGCTTTCTGGCGAGCGCACGCACCCTATAGCAAAAACCTCTCCAAAAAGAGAAAAAAAAAAGAGTATTATAAATAGTTGTATACCAACAAGTAAGATAACCTATATGAAATGGACAAGTTCCTAGATACCAAAACCTACCAAAACTGATTCACTGCAAAATAAATAATGATAATGATGATAATAATAAAAGAATGGATCTATAACTCCTAAAAAGATTGAATCGATAATAAAAAAAATCTAACAACAATAACAAAATCTCAAGATCATATGTTGCTGTGGTCTGAATGTGTCTCCCAAAATTCACATGTTGGACACTTAATCTTAAATGCAACAGTGTTGGGAACTGGGGCCTTTTGGGAGGTATTCAGGTCATGAGAGCTCTGCTCTCATGGATGGATTAATAGCATTATAAAAAGGCTTAGTAAGGGAAGTTTGTCCTTTTTTTGCTCTTCTGCTTTTTGCTAGCAAAGACTCAGTATTCCTCACTTTCAGAGGACACAGCATTCAAGGTGCCATCTTGGAAGTAGAGACTGGACCCTCACCAGACACCAAAACTCCCAATGCATTGAATTTGACTTCTCAAGACTCCAGCACTGAAAGAAACAAATTTCTGTTCTTCTTTCTCTCTCTCTCTCTCTTTGTTTTTTTTTTTTTTTGAAGAGGTTTTTGCTAAAGGGCGTGTGCGCTCTCCAGAAAGACAGAGAGAGACAGAGAGATAGAAAGTGAGAAATCACTCCCCACGGGGGAAAGCCACACCACAATCCCTTCTCCATTCTCCTCTTGGGATATCGAGCATGCACACATACGTGCCCAGCATGAATTTAAGCCACTGGGTCCGGGACTCGAACCGTGGTCGACTACATGGGAGTCCAGTGATGTAGCCATTAGGCCATCTGCTATTCCCCAGATTTCTGTTCTTGATAAATAACTTAGCTTCAGGTGTTTTGTTGTAGCAGCACAAATAAACCAGTGATGTCTTCACTGGTAAATTCTACTAATTATTTAAAGGATAATTAGCACCAATTCTTCTCAAATGCTTTCAAACAAGTGAAGAGAACATGACACTTTTTTCCTTTAAAATAATTAATTAAATTAAATTAATTGATTTATTTTCAAATTTGATGAAAGAGGAGAGATAGAGAGAGATTGAGAGAGAGAGAGAAAGCCACCAGGACTGGAGCTTGAACTGTGGTCAGCCATGTGAGAGCCCAGCACCTTAGTCACCATGCCACCTGCTGGTCTTGAGAAGATAACATTTCTTAATAGAGAAGGTAACATTTCTTTATACATTCTGTGAGACTAGTACTGTCCTTATATCAAAGCCAAACAAATATGGTATAAGAAAACTAAAGACTAATACCCTTTTAAATATTAATGCAAAAATCTTCAACAAAGTACTACCAGCTGGATTTAGCAGCATTATATGTCATGGCCAAGTGAAATTGGTGCTTGGAAGGCAAGGATGGTTCAACTTACAAAAATCAATGTAATATACCACATTAACACAACATCATATTAAGAAGTTTCTGCACAGCAAAGGACACCATAATTAGTGTGAATCGACAACCCTCAGAATGGGAGAGAATTTTTGTTAACTGTGCCTCTGTGCCTCAGATAAGGGACTGACAACCAGAATACACAGAGAACTCCAGCGGCTTACCCAGAAGAAAATGATTAACCCAATTTAAAGATGAGAAAAGGAGTTGAATAAACAACTCTCTAAGGAAGACATACAAACAGCCAAAAAGCATATGAAAAAATACTCAACATCCCTCTTCATAAGGGAGATGCAGCTCAAAACCACAATGAGATACCACCTAACTCCAGTCAGAATGGCAAAGATTAAAAAAAAGAACCCAAAAAAATGATAAGTACTGGTAGGGATGTGGTGAAAGGAGAACACTCCTACATGGTTGGTGTGAATGTATGGTCCAGTCACTGTGGAGAACAATGTGGAGGTTCCTCAAAGATCTTCAAATAGAACTACCATATGATTCAGCAGTTCCACCCCTGGGTATCTACCCAAAGGACAGAAGAACACTCAGTCAGAAAAGTGCTTGCACAACTATATTTATTGCAGCACAATTCATGATTGCTAAGACAGGAAACCAACCCAAATATCCACAAATGGATGAATGAATTGAAAAAGTGTAGCACATATACTTCATGGAATATTATTCAGCCATAAAAAACCACAAGGCCCTGGAATTTGATAGAAAGTGGATGAATATGGAAGATTTGTTTTTGAGTGAAACAAGTCAGGCTATGAAAGAGAGACATTGTATGTCTCCACTTAACATATACCAACCATCCACACTCTACGGTAGAGACTGAAAGACAGTAGGACATAAAGCATTAAAAATTGTTGTGGACACTAGGAACAAAGTGAGAGGAGAATGTGGGAGGACAAGAGTGCAGGAACGGAAATTAGGGGGAAAAATAGAAAGATAAGATATTTATGGGACACAGACATAATTTGTTATCTGTTGATGAGGATGTGTATAGTATTCTCAACTGGACTGAGATGTGTATAGTGCTGGGTAAAATCTCTTTACAATCTAAATGATGTATAGCAATTGAATGTATAAATAATAATAATAATAAAGACACAATATCAAAAAAATGTTTGTCTCAGTTGATGCAGGAAATACATGTGATCAAATTTAATACTCTTTCATGACAAAAGTACCTATTAAACTGAAATAGAAGGAAACTATCGTAACATAATAAAGGCCTTATATAAAAACCACACAGCTAACATACTCAATGGTTCAAGAGTGAAAACTTTCCCCCCAAGATCAAGAACAAAAAAGGATGCCTATGTTTCTGCATTACGTTATATTCAACATATTGTATATTCTAGCCAGAGAAATTAGGCAAGAAGGAGAAATACAGAGCATCCAAACTGGGAAGGAAGAAGAAATGTTATCTGTTTTCAGATGAAATGATCTTACATGTAAAAAAAATCAAATGCTGTACAAACACACAAAACTCAAACCAAACTGTTAAAAGTGATAAATGGATTCAGCAAAAGGATGCAAAAGCAATATGCAAAAATTAGTTACATTTCTGTTTAATAATCATGAAAATTTGGAGTTAAGAAAATACCTATACTTACAGTATTATACTAGTCAGAGAGAAACCTGCACATCCATGTTTACTGTAGCATTATTCATAATTACTGAAACATGGTACCAAACTAAGTGCCTGATGACTGGATTTGAAAACTGTGGCACATATACACTATGGAATACTAATCAGCCATAAGGAAAAAAGGGGACCCTATCATTTGATTCACAGTGGATGAATGTAGAAGACATAATGCTACGTGGTAAGCCAGACTCTGAAAGACACACACTATATTTCTTCATTCTATGTATACTAAATGTCTGTACTCCATGGCAGAAATAGAGAAAGATCTGGATAGTAGGAAGGATAAGTATAGATACCAGAGACTGTAAAGGTTGGAGTAGATAGAGGGTGGGTGTAATGATCAAGCGAAGAAACACTTAACAGAAAGTGTAAAGTTCAGGTAGGGAGCGCTCTGTCTAGAGAGGCTTGGCAGCCAGAGGTAGCAGCGGGCACTGTCCGCTCCTTGGTGCTTCCATCTCCTCCAGCGGAGAGCTTATGATCTAACAGTCAAGTGAGTGAGACTTCTATTTTTTTTGGAGAGAGATTTTTTTTTGCTTATAGGGTGTGTGTGCTTGCCAGAAAGACAGAGAGAGACAGAGAGATAGAAAGCAAGAAATCACCCCCCAGGGGGGATGGCCACGCCACAATCCCTTCTACGCCATTCTCGTTTTGGGATCTTGGGCATACACGCACACGCGCCTGGCGTGAGTTTAAGCCACCGGATCTGGGACTCAAACCATGGTCGACTACATGGGCGTTCAGCGACATAGCCATTACGCTAACTGCTGGTTCCTAGTCAGTCAGACTTCTCAGAACCCTGATCAGATCTCACTGCTTTTTTAATCAAAAGTACATCAGTGTGGAAGATTTGTTCATCTGACATTTCAGCCATACAAGGAACTTGAAAATCCATCTTGTGGCACCCTGACAATAGCTCAAAAGTTGGCTTTGTTCTTTCCTGATAGGACAGTTGGTGATCTCCACAAGCTCAGATCCTGGAAATGAACTGATGACTACTAATATAAGAATAGGCTTCCTATTAAGTACTGCCCATTTGGGACTAGCAGTTAGCATAATGGCTATGTCGCTGGACTCCCACATAGTCGACCGCGGTTTGAGTCCCGGACTCGGTGGCTTAAAACTCATGCCAGACGCATGTGCATGCGTGCCCAAGATCCCTAGAGGAGAACAGAGGAGCAGGGATTGTGGTGTGGTTTTCTGTCTCTCTGTCTCTCTCTGTCTGTCTGGCGAGCACACGCACCCTATAGCAAAAACCTCTCAAAAAAAAAATAAATAAACCAAAAAAACAAAAACAAAAGTACTGCCCATTACCAAGATGGAAAAGCCCACCTTCCAATCATGAAATCACTTGGTACTCAAAGGAAAGTGATCCCCAAACCAAATCTTTTGGGTTCTAAGTGGTTTATAAAAATACTAAATAGGTGTTACTCATCTACATCAACTGAAATATTTGTTTCAAAACAACTTTCTGCAAAACAAGAGACCACTGAAAGTGCTGAGGACTAGGCAGCCAGACAGCCATCCGGACCCACCTTCCAGCTCTGCCTGTGCGCTGGGACCTGACACACGACACAGCGTTTGCCACAGCAGGTGAATATCACCCGGACATCTGTCAAGAGCTGTCCTCCCATGGATATGTCGAAGTCACAATCTGGCCTATAGATGCAGCAAATATTTTGGTGATGGGTGCAGAAACGTCTACAAAAGAAGGTGATCCTGGAATAATATTCTTCCTTAAGGAAGGAGCTGCTGAGTTTTAGACTGTGTAAGACAAAACTGTGAAGCACGTGATGCAAATTCTAGAAAAACATGAAATTCAGCCCAATGAAATTGGATTGGTGCACTGGGGAAATGAAGAGCTTAACCACATAAAACAGAGGGACAGTCAAAACTTCAGAGGGGAAATCAACTTAAATCCAGAGCTGGGTATAGATGATGCCACGCTGGAGAAATTTGCTTTCTCCAGTGCTCTCAGTGAAACTGGCTGTTTGGGAAGCATCACTGGATACGTCTGTCGAATCTATCCAATCAATTCCAAAGGCTTTAAGAGCTGGGAAGAAAGTGAAACTACTCAGAAACAAGTTAGGTGGAAAATGTGTGAACCCTCTGCCTTTAGGCATCGCATAAATTTGTGCTCAGACTTTTTGATCACTCCTGATTTCTACTTGGACAGAGAAAAACTGGAAGAACTTATGATAAAACGTGTCAATTCCTTAGTATTACCCAGAGTTAAGGTCATGAAGGACAAATGTCAGCACTACAAGGAATTAACAGAGCTACTGAGGAACTACCTGAACGAGAAGAGGGCACTGCACCTGGAGTGGAGCATTGTTGTCCCTATCACCATAAAGGTGATGCTTGACTGAGCGATAGAGTCATCAAAAGAGATATTCAAGTTCTGCCACCAAAAATAAAAGTTCACTACTCTTATTTCACAGGTATTTAATTTTTTAAGTCAAGAAAATGTTATAACAACCTTTTTCAGCCCCTAAGTATTGCTGCTTATATAAGAATTATGAAGAATCTTAAAACAATGTAAAGTTCTCTTTTGAAGGTTATATATATAATAATATCTTTGATTTGACTGTCATGTATTACATGCATATGTTTAAAAACCATATTGTGCAGAGATGGAATTGTGCATTGATGGAATATAAATAATCCAAAATGAATAAAATATTTAGGAATTAACTTACCAAAGAGACTAAATAATTCTACATGGAAAACTATAAAACATTGCTAAAGGAAATTAAATAAGATGGAAATAAATGGAAAGACATTCCTGGTTTATTTATTGGAATATTTAATTTTAAAAAATTGCCAGAGGGTGCATGAGCTTGTCAAAGAGAGACAGCGAGATAGAGGGAGAAGACACTCCCCTGTGATGGGTCAGGGTCATGCTGCAATCCTTTCTTTGCTCTTTCTCCACCCAGTTGGGATTTTGGGAATGCATATATATACTCCTAGGTGTGCTTTTCAAGTTTCTGTGTCTGGGATTTGAATCTCATGTTTGAACCTCATGTGGGCCATGTGGGATCCAGGTACATTAATCAAGACCACAGGGCTGGCATGGAATATTTAATATTGTTAAGATATCAGTGCTATCCAAAGTGATCCATGGATTCAATGTAACTCTTAGCAAAGTCCCAATGATGATTTTGCCGAAATATAAAAATCCATTCTAAAATTCATATGGGATCTGAGGCATCTCAGAAGAGCCAAAACAATCTTGAAAAAAAAAAAAGGATAAAGTTGGAGAACTCACACATCCTGATTTCAAAACTTACTATAAAGTTATAGTAATCAAAACAGTGTCCTATGGTATAAAGACAGACCTGTTGACAAATGGAATAGAACAGACTACCCAGAAATAAGCCTTTGTTAAATGATTTTTGACAAGAGTACCAAAGCCATTCAATATGGGAAGGCAGTCTTTTCAATTAAATGGTACTGAATGAAACTGAATATCCACATTCAAAATAATGAATTTGGATCCTTATCCTATACCATATAAAAATAAAAAACTACATGTAGGCATTAAAACTATAAAATTATTTGAAGAAAACACAGGGGAAAAGCTTCAACACATTGGATTTGGCAATGATTTCTTGGTTATGACACTAAAAACACAAGTGACAAAATAAAAAATTGGACTTTATCAAAATTCAAAACTTTTGTACATTAAAGGACAATGTCAATAGAGTAAAAAGGCAATGTTAGAAAAGTATACTTGCAAATCAAATATATTATAAGGTATTAATATTTGGTATATATAAAGAACTCCTAAAACTCAACAATAGAGAAAAGAAAACAACCTAATTTTAAGATGGGCAAAGTCAGCCCCATTGTGCAGCAATTAAGCACTGTACCTAGAGAAATGGATCCCACACGGCCACCCATGGTTCATATCACCGCCCTGGTGGCTTGAATAACTCAGCATATGTGTGTATGTCCAAAATACTGATGGAGAAATGGAGGGAAAAGGATTAAAGTGTGACCATGCCCCGTTGCGTGGTGTTTTTTCTCTATAGTAAGCACAGATACCCTCTGGCAAAAAAAAAAAAAAATGTGTAAAGGGCTTGAATAGATATTTTTCCAAAGAAAATATACAAATGGCTAATAAGCACATGAAATATTGCTCAACGTCATTGATTGAAAATATACATTGAAAACAGGAGATACCACTTTGTACTCATTAGAATTGTTGTAAAAACAAAACAAAACAAAACAAAGCAACCCAGACAATTATTGGCAAAGATATGGAGAAATTGGAGCTGCTCTTCTTTATTGGCAGAGATAGAAAATTGTGTAGCTTCTGTGGAAAACAGTACGGTGGTCCTCAAAAAAAAGTTAAATATAAAATTACCATATGGTCTGGCAATTCTACTTCTGGGCATATACCCAAAGAACTGAAAGCAGGGACTAAGAGAGGTATTTTTACAGCCATGGATAGCAGCTTCTATTCACACACAATATACAAGATGTGGAAAGAGCTGGTTTGTATTGGTGGAGGAATGGATAAACAAAAAGTAGTGCTGCATACAGTGAAATAGTACTCAACCTGATAAAGGGGAGGAATTCGGATACATATTATGATATGGGTCAACCTTGAAGAAATTGTGCTAAATAAAATAAGGCAGGCACAAAAGAACAAATACCGTATGATTCCACTTATATGGGTAGTCAGATTCACAGAGACAGAGGTAGAGTGGTGGGGGAGGTGGGGACAGGGAGTCACGTGCAGTGGCTAGAGCATCAGTCTGGGATGTGGACAAGTTCAAGATACGGACAGCGGTGATGGCTGCACAGCAATTACATATATTTAATGCCACTGGGTTGTATACTTAAAAATGGCTAAGGAGGTAAATTTTACTTTTATATATGTTTTATCACATTAAATTTTTTTTGAGAGGAACTAGCATGATAATACTGTCAAAACAAGAGAGACTACATTTGGGGCCAGCAGGTGTTGTGGTGGATAAGAGCACTGGATTCCCACATGGCCAACCATGGTTCAAGTCCTGAACCTGGTGGCTTGCTTTCTCACTTTTCCTTTCCCTGTCTTTCTCTCTCTCTCTCATCAAATAAAGAAAAAAAAATAACAATTACAAATGGAGTATTGGTGGAGGAATGGATAAACAAAAAGTAGTGCTGCATACAGTGAAATAGTACTCAACCTGATAAAGGGGAGGAATTCGGATACATATTATGATATGGGTCAACCTTGAAGAAATTGTGCTAAATAAAATAAGGCAGGCACAAAAGAACAAATACCGTATGATTCCACTTATATGGGTAGTCAGATTCACAGAGACAGAGGTAGAGTGGTGGGGGAGGTGGGGACAGGGAGTCACGTGCAGTGGCTAGAGCATCAGTCTGGGATGTGGACAAGTTCAAGATACGGACAGCGGTGATGGCTGCACAGCAATTACATATATTTAATGCCACTGGGTTGTATACTTAAAAATGGCTAAGGAGGTAAATTTTACTTTTATATATGTTTTATCACATTAAATTTTTTTTGAGAGGAACTAGCATGATAATACTGTCAAAACAAGAGAGACTACATTTGGGGCCAGCAGGTGTTGTGGTGGATAAGAGCACTGGATTCCCACATGGCCAACCATGGTTCAAGTCCTGAACCTGGTGGCTTGCTTTCTCACTTTTCCTTTCCCTGTCTTTCTCTCTCTCTCTCATCAAATAAAGAAAAAAAAATAACAATTACAAATGGAAATAAATAAATAGATAATTCTTTAAAAAAAAAGAGAGAGAGACTACATTTGCAATCTATGGGGCATGGTCTGACCACAATTCAATTAATAATTGAACTAATTAATTTCATTTTGCATAAGTGATGCACCTGCCCTAGTTACAGTGGAAGGCTGTTGAATGAGAAGAAAAATAAAATCTCTCTCTAAAACAAATCCACAGGCCATAGTGTGATTTTTAATTTAAAGTCTGTGGGGAGTTTGTTAACATCTTAAAATTGTTTGTGAAAGTTGTTTGTTTTTTTCTGTAGAGGTCTCCATAACTTTTATCATATTCTCAAAGATACTTGGAATCTAGAAATGAATAAGAATGTGGCCTGGATGGCAGGAGAGATAAAGAGGCATTGAACAACAGGGCAGGGTGCTAGAACGCACTCTGTTCACTCAGGAGTCAGGAGAAGCGCTCTATAACATATGGCCTAGAAAATGATGACAAAATCATCATTTAAGATGAGATGGATCTGAAGCCTCAAAAAGAAAAGGAGGCAACCCACACAGCAGGGTGGCCTTAATTTCAATAATTTAGCTTTGCTAGCACTATTTCACTAGTGCAGTCAAGGTCGAGGCATGACGTATCTAAAAATCAATGTGTATCAGGAACAACTGAAAGAACTGGGCATATCCATTATGAAGAAATGACTTGATTGCCATCTTTAGATACTTGAAGGACTTCTATCAGCCACATTCTCTTTTGGCATCAACTCTCTTTTTCCTAGCTTTAGAGAAGGGAGAATTTGACACACTCTGTTCCTCAGAGGTCGGTCTGGCAAGTACTTCTCCACACCACGTGTCCGGCACTTGGATTCTTACTAGCTGGTGGTTGGTCACCATCACTGGCTTACACTCTGGGGCCACCCTCTCCTTGATAAGACGCTCTACCCTTAGCTCAGGGGAGGCAGTTTATGCCTTCACCACTGTATCCATTAGGAGAAAATGTAATAGTACCGTGGTATTGCTGCCTTTCATGAACTAAAGGAATAGTGCTAGCATCTTAAGATCATGCTTTTGTCATTGTTTTGCAGACAGTAGTCTATTGTTCTATAGTTACACCATCACTCCTTTAGCATTACCACAGATATTCACTTTAACCTTTAATAAAAATATAAGGTTACCCACCCACAAAAAAGTTAATCGATCTAATTTAAAGATGGGAAAATTAGCTGACCAAGGAAGACATACAGCTAGCGAAAATGAAAAAGAAAAAATGCTCAGTATCTCTTACAGTATGGGAAATGCAAATCAAAACTACAATGAGATAACTTTTAATCCCAAACAGATTGATTCAGATTAAAAAAATAAAGCGTGCTGGCAGAGCTGTGGTGGAAAAGGAATCCTCCTACATTATTGGTGGGAATGTAAATTAGTACAAGCACTGTGAAGAACAATATAGAGGTTCCTCAGAAACCTACAAATAGAACTACCATACAGGGACCAGCAGGTAGCATAGTGGTTAAGGCCCTGGATTCCCACGTGGCTGACCACAGTTCAAGTCCCGGATGTGGTGGCTTGAAAGTCATGTGGGTCATGTGGTCATCCATGCCCAAAATCCCAAGAGGAGAATGGAGGAGAAGGGATTGTGGCATGCTCATTCCCTCGGGGGGGGGGGGATTTCTTGCTTTCTCTCTCTCTCTCGCTCTCCCTGGCAAGTACATTTGCTCTATAGCAAAAGTCTTTCTATCAAGGAAAAAAGAAAGAAAGAAGGAAGGAAAAAGGAAGAAAGGAAGAAGAAAAAGAAAGAAAGAAAGAAAGAAAGAAAGAAAGAAAGAAAGAAAAAAAACTACAAATGACCCAGTAATTTCACTCTTAGATGTCTATCCAAAGGATAGAAAAACCTCAGTTGGTTAAAACACTTGCACATTCATGTTTATTGCAGCATTATTTACAATTGCTAGGACATGGAATCAACCCAAATGTCCAAGAATAGATGAATGGATTAAAAAAGTGGCTCATATACAGTATGAAATACTACTCAGTCATAAAAAATGAGACCCTGACATTTGATACAAAGTGGATGAATACGGAAGACTTACTGCTAAGAGAAGAAAGCCAGACTATGAAAAAGAGGTATTATATGTATCTTCTTAATATATATAAAATGTCTGCACTTTATATGAGAAACTGAAAGATTGTAAGGTATAATAGCGGGGAGGACAGCATGGAAGGGGGTGGGTAAAAGCAGGTGGGAGGGAGAGGTTGGGGAAAAACAGTTAATAGAAATAAAAGTGAAAAGTTTTCTGTTGATGATAATATATATGGTAATGTCTTTGACTTGTTCTGTAGTCATATAGTGAAAAACTATGTTGCCATCATAAAGATGTACAGTGATTAAAGGTTAATTAAAACATTCTTTTAAAAAAGAGTAGAAATATTGATAGGCTGCCTTAATTACACAAGAAGCTAGAAGAAAGCTAGTCAAGAGAACTTCCTGACATACTTTCTGCTCCTCTCGCCTTGGCTGGTCCTTGCATCAGTCTCTCGCGGAGCAGTATATCTGCTGTAGTTCAATGTGTACGAAGTGAGAACAAGATTTGGTAACAGGGGAGGGCATTTCTTCTCATGCCTCTGTAGCTTATTTATTAGTGGAAAAATCATTCCCAGACGCTCACAGCAGACTTCCCCGGTACCTACTGACCATGCCCCACTGCCAGGTTAGGAAAGCAGGAATCTAGCATATCTGGCCCCTCTGGTAGGAGGTGGCACTACTGACCAGGAGGCTGGGGATGGGAGATGAGCTTTGGGTGGAATGTCAGCAATACGCAAAGGGAGGAACTTCCTTCACTGCTAAGTGAGTGAATTTAGTTAAGAGTTAATTAAAATATTTTTTCCAGTAAGTTAAAGAAAAGAAATACCTCCCAACTCATTCTAGGGGCAACTCTGTACTATTCAGAACTACTCTCATACAAAAACTGGAGAAAAATATAAGAATTTTCATATCAGAAAACTAGATATTATAGTAACACACACAGCAGCTTTGGTGATGCTTATCTGTCTTATTTGATAGGGTTGTACGAGCTGTTCCTGGATAAAAAGACATGAAGTATAGCCCACGGTACAAACAGGCACCAGCAGTTGGCAGAATGGTTGCATTGCTGGACTCCCATATAGTAGACTGTGGTTTGAGTCCTGGACCTGGTGGCTTAAAACAAAAACAAAAAACTCATGCCAGGCATGTGTGCATGTGTGCCCAAGATCCCAAGAAGAGAATGGAGGATTGTGGTGTGGCCATCCCCTTGGAAGGGGGTGATTTCTCGCTTTCTGATTTTGTGTCTCCCCAGTATATGCATGTACCCTATAGCAAAAACCTACCTTAAAAAATGATAAAAAACACTAGTGAGTTCTGAGAATAGGGCAGAAAACATTGCACATGGTTAAAGAGCAGTTGAGGTTATAATCCTTTTGACAGGGATATTGTTGGAGAATGTAATGACCTTAGAAACTAATAGTTGAAATATGCCACCCTTTATAAGTTTAAAAAATTAAGATAAATTCAAATCATGGATTGAAGAGGAAATAACAATGGAAAAAATAAAATATTTAGAAACTAGCAACAAAAGCACTACATGTCAAAACTAAGGAAGCACATAAAAAAAATTATATCCCTGAGCATAGTAAACAAAACAAAGATTAAAAAGTGAACTGAGTGTTTACTGAAGAGCTATAGAAGAGCAGCAGAGAGAACTCAAATCAGAGGGAAAAAATGACAAAATTATTAACTAACACAGTATGAAATTAAAAAAAGATGTCTAAAAATCATAATATGATTATTTGAAAAATATTATCTCCTTTTAAACTATTTTTTAAAAAGGGTACTCATTTATTTCTTGGCAGGTGAGAGAGAAAGAGGGAGAGAACATACACAGAGGAACCCCTGCAGGGTTCTCATACCATGACCACCTCCCACCTCAGCCTGTCTGGATCCTGGCCTTGTGCGTGTACCTAGAGCACAGTGTAGAGGGAGGTTCTGGGATGTGAACCCAGGGTCTTCTCAAGTGTGTTCAGCACCACAGAGCACTGCATCGATGCTGCCGCACCAGCCTGCTCTCTCTACTTCTCTCTTAAGTCCTTTAGCTTAGATATCTACCTCTCCAGGGAGGTTTCCTTGATGCTGCAAGACAGGATCAGCACCACTCTGCAATGACTCCTTAAGCCAATATCCCCCTAGTTAGAGCAACTATCTAACTCCCGTTCACGTATGATCTTCCAGCCTGCCCATGAAAAGGCCCTTGTTTAGTTATTTGTTGTAAACCTGTCTTTTAGATAGTGCTGTGGGATGAATGAATAAACCACATGGCTGCTATCTTCACATGCATGAAAGCTTGAGATATGGAAATGGTTACAAATTTATTCCGTATTGAGACAAAAGGCAGAACTAGGATTAATAGGTGAAAGTGACATGAGTCTGATTTTACGCCAACTCAGAGAAGAACTTTCTAAAAGCTAGAACTTTTCAAAAATACAAAGGGAGAGAGATGAGTCCCCATTCTAGTAGAGGCCAGGTGGTCAAGTGTCAAAATAATGTCAAAGGAGAGGAAGGGCTTCCTCTGGACCACTACCCCAGCTCCTGCAATTGCAGTTAGAACAGAGGGAAATCAGGACACCTGGCTCAGCTCATCACCGAAGCCTCCTGCCAAGTCTGCTGTGGGATGCACTTTGGGAGCCACCTCACATTCTAGCTTCTCTGCTCAGTCCCCAGACACACAGGGACCAGAGCAGTTTGGGTATATAGAAGCAAAACAACGCCGTGAGTCTCTGCAGTAACTTTTCCCCAATATTTACCTCAGCAGAAAAAAGGAGAGAAGATCTTCTCTATAAACCTTAACCCAAACTCCCACTGTGGATACCACACTGCCACCCACGGCAGAAGGGCACAGAGCTAACTCACATCAAAGGGAAGCACCTGTGCTCACAGCTACGGAGACGGATTCCAAAGACGTAGCTGTAAGTCGGCTCATCACCAGATGCCTACGAATCACAGCAGAGCCTTAAGAAATGTGAGAGGACTAGGAAATACTTCTCCCTCAGAGGATTACAGTAATTCCTCACCAACAATGGATAAAAGACAAGAAATCACAGAAATGTAAGAAAAAAAGAATTCAGAATACTTATCATAACTAAACTTAATGAGATGCAAGAGAAAACAGAACTAATTCCAGAAGATGGGAAAATCTTTCATGACTTGAAGGAGGAATTCCATAAAGAAATAGACACCCTGAAAAAGAACCAAACGGAACTTCTGGAGATAAAGAATACAATGCAGGACATTAAAACTGCCCTCGAAAGTGTCAACAGTAGCTTAGATCATGCAGAAGAAAGAATATCTGACCTTGAAGATGAAACTTCTGATTTGGTTCACGAAACTGAGAAGAATGTAAATTTCTTTAAAATAATTACTTAATTTTATTATTTTAATTTGCTATGGAGCACTCACACTCACCACAAGAGACAGAGACAGAGAGAGAGGGAGAGAGTGAGAAAAAGCAGGCCGCCACATCCAGGACTTGAACATGTGGGACTTTAGCACCTTAACTACCAAGCCACCTGTGAGAAAAATGTAAAATTAACCACTAAAAATGAGGTCAACATATGGAAAATATTGATAGATACCAAATACTTGCATAATGTATATTCCAAAAGGTGAAGTGATGGGTAGAGGCTTAGACCATCTCTTTCGTGATATATTAGCTGAAAAGGTTTCCAAATTTAGAGAGACGTAGGGATAACAAATCCAGGAAATAAAGAACATCAAATAGATTTAACATGAGAAGATCCTCTCTAAGGCACACCATAGCCAAACTGGTAAAAATCAAAGACAAAGCTATACTTTAAAAAATGACAAGAGAGAAATGCCAGGTTACTCTCAAAGGTTACTTCTGACTAACATCGGACCCATCAACTGAAACAACGAAGGCGAAGAAAGAATGAGAAGACACATTTAGTACTCTCAAAGAAAAAGAATTTCAGTCAAGAACTCCATACCCGGTAAGATTATACTTCAAATGGGAAGGAGAAATATAATTCCCAAAGAGCAAAAGCTGAAAGAATTCATACAAAGTAGATAAGCTTTTCAGGAAATACTTACGGGAATACAATACCTGGAAAACTTAAGGGAGATAAATAAAAGCAAGCAACACAAAACAACTAGAAAAAAATGAAAAGTAACTAAATGACAGGGCTAAGTTTATAATATATCAAGAATAATATTGAATTTTAATGGGTGAAATTACCCAACTAAAAGTCACAGATTGGCTCAATGAATTAAAAACAGTAATCATCTATATGTTACTTAGAAGAAGCACACCTTGTTGACAAAGATATACATAGACAGAAAGTGAAGGGCTGGAAAAGTTGTTTAATGTAAACAGAAATGAAAAAAAGGCAGGAATTGTGATCGTACAAAATAGACTTTAAGATAAAAAGAGAGAAAGGGTACTATTGTACAGAGTTCTAAAAGGTTTTCACCAGGAAGATATAACAATCATAAATATTTATGTACTCAATGCAAGGGCATCCAATATGTAAAAGAGAGTCTGATAGATCTAAGGAGAGAGATACACTGCAGCACACTGATTATTGGGGATTTCAACATCCCATTGTCACCGCTAGACAGGCTATCTAGACAAAAAATAAACAAAGAGACACAGGAGCTAATTGTTACCATAAACAAAATGGATCTGACAGACATATGTGAGCATTCCGCCCATGAACTACAAAATACACTTTTTTCTCATCTCCACAGGGAACATTTTCAAATACTGACCACATAATAGGCCACAAAACAAACCTCTACAAATTTTAAAGAATAGAAATTATAACCAGCATCTTCTCTGACCACAATGGAATTACACTTGAAATAAACTACGGAAAGAGTCCTTGAAAATACATGAAACCATGGAAACTAAAGAAAACCTATTCTTGAACAACTTTCAAAACTACTGGAGAGATCAAAACTGAAATCAAAAGATTCATTGAAACCAAAAATAATGAGCATATCACTCTCCACACAGCAGAAGCAGAAGAGGGAAGTTCATAGCAATAATTGCTCACAAGAAAAAAATAGAGAAAGATGGCAAATAAATAACTAAATATTGCATATCAAGTACCTGAAAAGGCAACAACACCCCCCCCGAAATAACAGAAGAAAAATAGTAAATGTTAGAACTGCAATAAACAAATTAGAGAATAAAAGAACTATGCAAAAAAAAATGATGCAAAATACTATTTTTTTGAGACGATAAACAAAATTGACAAAACCAGTAATCAAAGAAAAAGAGAGAAAGGAACCAAATAGAAAAAAATCAGTAATGCAGCTTTAAGTATTATAATCAATATATCAAAAAATTAAATAATGAGAGAATACAACAAGTGACTATATACCAATAAACTAGAAAATCTAAATGAGATGGACAAATTTCTGGACATGTACAAGTTACCTAGGCAGAATCAGTATGAAATAGAAAACCTGAATAGACCAATAACAACCAATGAGAATGAATCAGTTATAAATAGTCTCCCAATAAAAAAAAAAAAAAAAAAAAAAAAGCCCAGGTCACAATGGCTTCACTTCTGAATTCTACAAAACTTTTAAAGAAGAGCTAACTTAGATTCTCCTCAAACTATTTCTAAAGATATGAAAAGAAGGAAACCTCCCAAAATCGCTCTATGAAGCTTCCATCACTTTGGTACAAAGTCAAGACAAAGACAAAAAAAAAAAAAAAAAGAAAACTACAGATGAAAATCCCTGATGAATATACATGCAAAAATTCTCAACAAGATACTAGCAAAGTGAATGCAACAGCAATTAAGAAATTACATTCCATGGCTTGGTAGGCTTTATTCCAGGAATGCAAGGATGGTTAAACATGCAAAACAATAAACACAATACATCATATTAACAGAGAGACTAAAAACCATATGATCATATCTATAGATGTGGAAAAAGCTTGTATTTATTCATTTATTATTTTCCCCCAAAAGTAGTTTTTATTTATAGTATTGCAGTTTCAGAAGGTAACTGAGTAACAGGAGACTCATCTTACACAGGCACATTTTAGTAGAGTGGCTTTCTCATTCTTAGTCAAGAAGCTTCTCTAACCGATGATTGATATTTTGCAGATGGTTTTCAGCTCCCAAGAGAGTTCTTGTTTTAAATAACAGCACTGGAAGGCTGGATCAATCATATGTTTCCCTTACATTTTTGTTCTTTCTCTTGAACAGCTGAATAATCTTGATAAAGCTGTTTTAAACTAGATGAGAAATACACAAAATTACTAAGAGATGATTTTCTGCCCTTGAGTTCATCATACTTTGTAGTTGTTTCAGTCGTGGTTCTAACCGGAGCAGTTCATCCTGGACTTCAATCGAATGCCGCCTTTTCTTTGCGATATCTGAAATAATCTTAGCATTCTTCCTTTTCATATTTTCAACATCTGGACTTCTTTAAGTGTTTTGATGGGTTCTTCTTTGATATTAAAATGAAATTTGTTGACGGTTTACTTATAAATTTCAGATTGTATTTATTTTTGTTTTTATTCTGGGAAGAGTTTCTCAAATGCAGACAAAACAATATCCAACTCCATCATGTCACTGGTTTTCTTTTCTTCTAGACACCAAGTATGCATGCTGTCAGAAAGATCTGGGTCTATGGCTTCACTTCTTGATTTCTTCTTTTTGCCCTGAGACAGCTTCCCTTTATTCTCAGTTTTCGGTTGACTTTCTGCTACAAGAGTCTCTTTGACAACACAGGACTGGGCACTAAGGTGACCTGTCTCTTTAGCAGTGGCCAATTCGAGTGATTTCTCTGAATGTTCTGAAGATCCTGTAGTTGGAGTAGTTTCATGCTGTGTACTTATTTTTTCTGTTGGTTTAACTTTTTCTTCTTATATCACTTTCTTCAGTGCTTTCAGCTTCATTACTAGTGGGCTCCATTTTTCTTGCCTTTTTTTTTTTGCACCGATTTTTACAGATTTGCTTCCACTCGCTCCATTTTCAGACGTGTCCAAATGTCTTGGTGCTTTTCTTGAGGAGTTGAGGGGATAGGTGGTCTGCAGTGCTGGGAGCGTGCTTCATCAGCAGGTATGTGACGGTGCTGCATAAAGGAGGAGCCCAGGGCTCATCAGGTCCTGCATCTTTGTCATTTTCATTCAGCCCACTGCTTGAAATATCGGTATTATCCGGGAACTCAGACACATCAGTAGGCTTGCGCTTCTGACCAGCTTTAACTTCCGCAGACTGGGCTTTTCTTAAAGTACTCTTTGAAGATCTTACCCGCCCCAGCAGGGCCATCTGGCCAGTAAGTAATTCTGTGAGCACACCTTGGGTCCATTCCTGTCCTTTTGGTACCTCCATTAATTGCAGGTGTTTTTCTGCAGCCCAGGGCTCTTTCCCTTGCTCCAACATAGAGATAACAGTCAGATCAGGAGGACAGTTTCCTGAGGGGGACCTATCCCTGACTCCTTTGCAATCCTCCTCCTCCTCTCCCTAAGCTTCATTTCATGTTCAGGTACTGTGAGTCTTCAGAAATCAACCCTCCAAAGAAAGCTACCCCGCGCTCTCGGTGCCAGAGTTTACACGTGGTAGGGGTGGACCCTCAGGTCTGCAGGGACTGGGAACCCAGGAACGTGGGCCCAGCGCGGGCTTCCAGCCCCGCAGTGCTGTAGACGCGCTCACATTCACGTGCCCCAATGTGACCTTCACCCCAGAAGTCAGCCTCCAGGGCTCGCAGAAAAAAGCATTTATAAAATACAGAATCCCTTCATAATCAAGATTCTCAGCAAAATAGAGGTAGAAAGGACATTCCTCAACACAATGGCTTCGTTTCTGAATTCTAGAAACTTTTAAAGAAGAGCTAACCCCCATTCTACTCAAACTATTTAAGATCCAAGTAGAAGGAACCCTTCCAAATTAATTCTATGAAATCTCTATCCCCAAAACAGACAAGAACATAACAAAAAAGGAAAACTACAGAGAAATATCCCTGATGAATACAGATACAAAAAGTCTCAACCAGATATTAGCAAATTGTATCCAACAGCATATTAAAAATATTATACGCTGTGACGCCATCCTTGTTTGCCTCAACCATGCTCTGGGCACAGAGAAGGAAGTGGCGGTGGGGCTATATAGGGGAGGTGAATGTAGCCACAAGTAGGAGTGACTTCAGATTTGCACATACTGGAGCTGAAATGTGCACGGTTGCTGAAGATATTTTCCTTGAGATTGACACCATCAGAATTGTTCATTCAGTTGTCATTTTGTGACATTCAGATAAGAAGACCAAGTAGAGACTTCTCTAGACAGAACAGCTGTCTACAGTCTCAGCAGAGGCAGAGAGATTGGCTGAACAGGTCACTCCATGAGAGTCCTTGGGTGGTATCATTCTCATCCTTATATAATTGGACATCCATGTTGGAAGAAGTAATGTAACTTTACTTGGGGAGAGTGAATTAACATTTGTCAACATTTCTTTTCTTTCTTTCTTTCTTTTTTTTAAGAGAAACAGAAAGTGAGAAATCACCTCCCAGAGAGGGTGGCTACACCTCAATCCCTTCTCCTTCAATCTCCTCTTGGGAATTTAGACACACACACACACACACACACACACACACACACACACACACACACATGCCTGGGATGAGTTTTAAGCCTCCCAGGTCCAGGACTCAAACCGCAGTTGATGACATGGGAATCCAGCGACGTAACCATTACACCATCTGCTAGTCCCCCCCAGCATTTCACTATGTGCTAATGGTTCACAAATGTTTTCTCCTCTAATCTTCCTGGTGACCTAAGTTCACAGATAAGCCGTGTACTAGATAATGGGTCAGGCTTTGTAGGATTTACTTTTTCTTGTTTCATTGAAGATAAGAACACAAAGACTGGGTACGCTACAGTTGCTTTCAATCCGTACAGGCCAAAAGAACTCTGAGTATGGAGATCAAAATCCCAATCCATACGGTACCTCATGTCACCATTGGGAAGTGTGTGCCTGGAGTCTGCAGTAGAGCTGCCCAAGATCCTGTGCCAGGAGGAGTGAGGCGCATGTAGGAGGATCCACAACCTTACACATCTGGGCTCAGAAACCAAGATCCATAATGATTCAGTGTTTACCAAGAATCTGCCCATTCAGATGTCGGTAGTCATCAGACCTCCCCTGCAGTGGTTAGAAGATGGATTGGAGCTAAATCAATACCGTTTAGCGGAGTTGCAACAATAAAAGGAAAAGCTTATATGAGAACTTTCTTCTCTAGAATAAAGCAGGAGACAACATGGGGAAAGAGGAAAACCTAGTATAAAATTAACTTAGCTAAATCAATTTTGAATAAGAAAATGTTGGAGGACTCATATTACCTGACTTCAAAATTTACTACAAAGCTACAGTGATTAGGATGACATGGTATTGGCAGAGGGTTAGACACACAGATCAATAGAACAGAAGAGAAAACCCAGAAATAGACCCCCATAAATGCATCAAACTGATTTTTTACAAGATATAAAAGCAATTCAATGGAAGAGGGGTAGCCTTTACAACAAATTATGCTGGGTACCCATAGGCAAGAATAAAGGAAACTACCTAGACCTCACACCTTATGTAAAAGTTAACTCAAAATGTGTCATGGACTTAAGTGTAAGACATAAAACTATAAAACTTTTAGAAAAGAAATCATAGGAGAAAAAGGTTCAGGATCTCCTCTAGGTAATAAATTCACGGGCTTTACCCAAAAGCATGATGCATAAAAGGGAAAAGCTGAAGTCTCAGACTTCACAGAATTAAATATTTCTGCTCTGTAAAAAAATTAAGAAAAGGAAAAGACAAGCTACAGAGAAAGTATTTGCAAACCATATGTCTGATCAATGTGGAATAAAGTGTGCTTGAAACTCAACCATGAAAAACCATCTAATTAGAAAACAGGCTATATATATGTGATATGTTTATGTGTGTGTATCTGTGTATCTGTGTGTGTATCTTTGTGTATGTGTGTTTATGTGTGTGCATGTGTGTATATTTATGTGTGTGTATGTGTGTATATATAGGTGTGTATGTGTG
The DNA here is from genome assembly GCF_000334495.1 of Tupaia belangeri chinensis. Lineage (NCBI taxonomy): Eukaryota > Metazoa > Chordata > Mammalia > Scandentia > Tupaiidae > Tupaia > Tupaia belangeri. The sequence goes on along the minus strand of NW_006204612.1, from coordinate 92,479 downwards.
TGTGTATATATATATATGCGTGTGTGTGTATGTATATATGTACGTATATATATGTATGTATATGTATGTATGTATATATATGTATGTATAAAAGTGTCTATATATATATGCGTGTGTGTGTATGTATATATGTACGTATATATATGTATGTATATGTATGTATGTATATATATGTATGTATAAAAGTGTCTATATATATATATGTGTGTGTGTGTATGTATATATGTACGTATATATATGTATGTATATATATGTATGTATATATATGTATGTATAAAAGTGTCTATATATATATATGCGTGTGTGTGTATGTATATATGTACGTATATATATGTATGTATATGTATGTATGTATATATATGTATGTATAAAAGTGTCTATATATATATATGCGTGTGTGTGTATGTATATATGTACGTATATATATGTATGTATATGTATGTATGTATATATATGTATGTATAAAAGTGTCTATATATATATAT
>NW_006204612.1:73651-82264 GCF_000334495.1 Tupaia belangeri chinensis | reverse complement strand
TGTATGTATATGTATGTATGTATATATATGTATGTATATGTATGTATGTATATATATGTATGTATATGTATGTATGTATATATATGTATGTATATGTATGTATGTATATATATGTATGTATATGTATGTATGTATATATATGTATGTATATGTATGTATGTATATATATGTATGTATATGTATGTATGTATATATATGTATGTATATGTATGTATGTATATATATGTATGTATATGTATGTATGTATATATATGTATGTATAAAAGTGTCTATATATATATAGACACTTTTCGCCAAAGAGGACATATGGATGGCAAGCAAGCACATGGAAAGATGTTGCATATCATACGTCATCAGTGTATGCACATTAAAACCATACTGAGATCTGAGTTACACACTTATCAGAATGGCTAAAGAAAAAACAGAGAAAATGCTAAATGCTGTCAAGGATTTAAACTGGAACTCTTATATCTTCCCAATAGTCATGGAAATGGTACAGCCACTTTGGAAAAGAGATAGGAAGTTTTTTATAGTCAACATATGACCCACCAATTGTACTCTTAGATATCTTTCCAGAGAAACGAATATGTAGTTGGTGTGAGAACCTGTGCAGGAATGTTCATAGCAACTTCATTTGTAATGGCCGAAAGCAGGACTAACCCCGATGGCCTCTGATGGGTAAGTGGTTAAACAAACCGTCTGTACCATGGCAGACCACTCTGAACCAGAGAGATGGAGTAGTGATCGCACAACATGGATAGACCTCAGGGCGTTATGAATTAAACGAAAGTTTCAAGGTCACATACTGTGTGGTTACATTTATAGAACATTCTGGAAATGACAAAATTATAGAAATGAACAGATGAACAGATCGGCAGGGCAGGGATTGGAGGAGGTATGGGATATGTATGGTTCTACGTTACCCCCAAATTTCCTTTGTGCTGAAGGAACAGCTCTGTATCTTAATGGCAGTGTTGAGTACACGAATCTATGCCTGTGCTAAAATCGCACAGACCAACACACAAATGAATGCATATAAAATCTGATGAAACTTAAAATAGTCTGTAGTGTAGTTAGCAGTATTATATCTCTGTCAATATCTTAGTTTTGAAGTTGTACTATGGTTATGGGGGAAATTAGGTGAAAGGTACAAGGGACTCTACTATTTTGCAACTTCCTGTAAGACTATAATTATTGCAAAATAAAAAGTTTTTTTAAATAAATATTTCAAATTCCACATTGTCCTTTATGGATGACCTTTTCCTTCCCTAAAGTTATCCTACTGAATTCTGACCCAAGGTGCCACCAACACAGGGTGTAGTAGTTCCTAGGAGAATGTGTGAACTTGAGCCCAGGTAAGCAGGTGCTAATGTGCTATGGCTTCATCACATTCCCAAGCCCTGCTTGCCCACGGTGTTTCCACCATCAGAATCCATCCTTTGAACAGATGTGTTGCTATAGTTTCTTCTTGAGGTTTTGGAGCAGATTCTCAACTAGCTGTTCATTGTATCTGTGGATCGTGCCCTTAATTCCAGTCATTGCCATCAAGTGCCTGTGGGCACTTACTTTGTTAAAGTGCCTTTGCAGGTACAATTTCAGAATTGGAAAGGTAAGAATGTCTGAGAAATACCAGAATGATATTTACATACAAAACAGAGAAACATTAACTTGTGGTGAAACGTCAATGAGATGATGTATTTATTAAACATAAATAGATTCAGAAGGAAAATGTAAATTTAGCAAGACTAAAAGTTTTAGGGTACTGTGCCTTTTCTTAATTTATCCAACATGAGTCTGCCCTACTTCACTTTTTAGTCAGTTTAAGCTGTCCTTCCCCAAAAAGTGAAGGGAGAGTCCTTCAGAAACAGGGAAGACTTATCTGTGTTGAACGTTCCTAAGAGAACAGGCAAAATGGCTACCGAAAAACCCTTTGGTACAAACACATGGAGATTGTAGAAGGGGACATCATTGAGCAATGCTTTTGTGAAGATCAAAAGCTCTATTTGGAGCATGAATAGTGAGAGGGAGGGAAGTGAAAGAAAATAGCAGATACAGGCATTCTTTGAATATTTAGGGGGAAAAGACAGATGCTAGAGGAGAAAAGTCTGAATTTATTTTTAAAGAAACGCCAGAGGGCATGTGCGCTTGAGAGAGAGAGAGAGAGAGAGAGAGAGAAAGCCACCCCCAATCAAGTAAAGTCATGGCACAGTCCGTTCTCCTTCATCTCTCTGTCCTGTCAGAATTTTGGACATGCATGAACATGTGCCTGGTGTGTTTCTCAAATTGTCAGGGCCATGATTTGAACTGTGGTTAATCATGTGGGATCCAGCTCCCTAACATCAGGCCATTGGGCAGCCCTGAACTGATTTTTCGTTTGTTTGTTTTTGCCTGGGGGGGGGGGTTGTACTTAAAGGTGACTGGTAAGGAACTAGCAGAGAGGAGGATTTGAAAATTCAGGAGAACAGAGAGGGGAGATAATTGATGGTTTAAAAGACAAGAGAAAAAGATTCAGAGCACAGATGAAAATGCTTTAGAAAAAGAAAGGTTGAGGACGAATGTGGGTAAGATGGACGTTTGGGTGGAAAGTAGGATTCTCACGGAGTGACTGCTGCTTTTCTCTGTGGAACCCCGTGTATGAATGTCTGAGAAGAATGGGAAGGCACTTGGCAATAGGTTTGAGAGGGCTGAAGACTAAATTATTGTGAAACATAGGAGAGCAAGTTTCCCAGGGAGACACTGTATTGCTTCCAGGCAGTGTAGAAGCTCAAGTGAAGATGGTGATCATAAACTTGGAGGGGAGCCAGATGCCTGGAAGAAAGCCACTTTCTTCGGCAGTCCTCAGCTGCCTTAGTTTATGCATAGTAAAAGAGACTATGTCATCATCAATCAGTGAGCTTTGGAAAGTTCTGGGGAGCTGCAGCCACTCATTCTTCTTTATATAACAAATTTGAGTTGTTTACTTGTTTCTGGTTTGATAGTAAAACTAAGACTGTAACTTGGCCCAGTACAAATCTTCATTCTTACTGATCTTCAAATGTAGAATAGACCTTTTGACCTGGCCTAGCTTGTGGATCATGAAACATAATTGAAAAGAAAGAAGAGAAAATAGAGAGAAATTAGAAAATAGATGAGAAATACCTGTGAGATAAAAGAGCAGCTGTGAAGATAGCTGAGGAATAAAGCCACGGTGACTACACGATTTGGTTAGAGGAAGTCCTGAATTAGTCATTCAAGAGGGGAGCAGTTTGGGGTAATGGCAAGGACCAAGGTATGGCCTTGTGAGACAGTGACTAGGGTGGAGGGGAAGAAGATTGAAGAGCTGAGGGACTGGATTGCTGAATGGGTGCTGAGCCTCTGAGGAAGATTCAGGGATTGGACTGAAGAAGAAGGTGGTGATCCCAGCACCAAATAATGAGGCACGGGGAGGCCAGAAGGCTAGTAGTGTGTGCTAGAGCCAGCCCGTACAGAGAGCCCTGCAGAGCCTTGATGCCTGCTCAATGAACATTGGCAATGCTGCAATCAAGGCTTTTCGGTCTTGTTTGAAAGTCAGTATTTTTGCACTGTCTGGGTAGTATAGCAAACTGGAAGTAGCTTTATTCTTTCCTTTCATATATGCTGTTTTGTTTTAACCTCAGGTTAAAAAATTGAGGTTTAAAAAATTAAGAGACTTGGAAGGATAAAATCAGCAAGGTGGTGAAATAATTCTCAAGATTTATTCTCCCTACAGAAATCGAACTAATAACTGTGCACAGACAAGAATACCATTAGACATTCCATAACTTCAAACTATAATTGTTAGTTTAAGAGGTGAGAGAAAAGAGTGAAACTGAGGCAGCCCATTGGACAACAGAATTGAGAAAAGCTGCAATCAAATGATAAGAGGCAGGGTTCTTGTTGATCACACTGCTTCTCTCTCAGGCTAGCAAAGTGCTGCACACAGAGAATTCCCCTGGGCCAACATTTTCTGTAATGGGATGGGTGAGTTGGGGGTGAACATTTGGCTTCCCCACTGTTCTGGGAACTTTCACTAAAACTTGCTCCTATTTTATCCCACAAGGAAAATTTGGAGTTCTGGCAGGGATAGACTCCCTGGGGTCAGCTGGAGACAACAAGCAGAAGGGTGCTCATAGCAACTAGTACATGGGTCTTGATGGTTGTTCTTCATTTCAGCCAACTGAGGTGCCACATCAAAGAAACTAACCAACAGTATTATGCTGTAGGAAACATGATACAGATTCCAAATATTGGAATATTCCAAGTATTCCAATACTTGAGAGTATTTCCAAGCCCAGAAAGACAGCTTGCAATGCTGCCTGACTAGAAATGATTGCAGAACCTAGCCAGTAGCCCCTTTTGGTGTCAGAGTCCAGCCAGTGGTCTAATCAGATCATGCTACATGGAGTAATATCATTCAACCTCATAACAGGAAACAAAGCAGCCCAACTAGAAAACCCAATACCAAAGTCTACCTGTAGGGGGTTACAGCCAGCTGGCCATCTGGAATCTAAGATTAGACTATCATCATCAAAGAACACCTGTAAAGACTGAAAGAGGTGGTTGTCTTCTCAAAGTCACAGGCATCAGTGTAATGGCACAAGGGTTATGAAAAATCATGGAAATATGACATCACCAAAAGAAAGTAATAAAACTCCTAGGACAGACCCAGAAGAAAAGAAGATTTATGAAATGACTCATAAAGATTTCAGAATGGGGAGACCAGCAGTTAGCATAATGGCTATGTCACTGAACTCCCAAGGAGCCGACCACGGTTCAAGTCCTGAACTCAGTAGCTTAAACTCACGCTGGGCGCATGTGCATGCATGCCCAAGATCCCTAGAGGGGAATGGAGGAGAAGGGATTGTGGTGTGGCCATCCCCCCCCCTGGGGGGGTGATTTCTTGCTTTCTATCTCTCTGTCTCTCTCTGTCTTTTTGGTGAGCACATTCGTGCTATAGGGAAAAAAAAGAAGAAAAAACAAAGATTTCAAAATGATTATCTTAAAGAAGTCCAGTGAACTACAATAAAATACAAATAGACAATTAAGTGAAATTAGAGAATAATTCATAAATTAGGGAGAGATTCACCCTTTTGGATCTTCAGAAATAACTTGAGCAGAATGGGGGGTAACTCTTCTTTGAAAGTTTTATATAATTCAGAGGTGAATCCATCAGGGCCAGGGCTTTTCTTTATTGGAGGTTATTTTTTACTGATTCAATCTCCTGGATTGTTATGGGCCTATTCAGACTTTCTATATCCTCCTGGCTCATTCTTGGTAGATCATACGTGTCCAGGAATTTGTCCATCTCATCCAGATTGTCTTGTCTCTTAGCATATCATGGTTGGAGAAGTTGCTGTATATAGTTTCCATGCCTCTGAATCTGTACAGGATTGCTTTGTGCCCTATGATGTGGTCAATCTTTGAAAAGGTTCCATGTTGGGATGAGAAAAAAGTGTATTTTGTGGTTTTTGGATGGAAAGTTCTATAGATGTCTGTTAAGTCCGTTTGATTTATGGTATCGTTTAGATCCTTGATCTCTTTACCTATTTTTTTGCCTAGATGATCTGCCCAGAGGGGATAGTGCAGTGTTGAGATCTCCAACAATTAGTGTGTTGCAGTTTATCTCCCCTTTTAGATCTAACAGTCCTTCCTTCACATATTGGGTGCTCCTGTGTTAGGTGCATAGATATTTATAAGCGTTATATCTTCATGATCTATAGAGCCTTTTACTATGATACAGTGCCTTTCTTTGTCTCTTTGGACAGTTTTTGTTTTAAAGCTGAGCAGAAATAAATGAAATAGAAAATAAATGTACTATACATAAATAAATGAAAGTAAAAGCTGGTTCTTTGAAAGGATAAATAAAATCGATACACTACTAGCGAGACTTACTAAGAAGAAGAGAGAAAAGAACCAGGTGAATCAAATCTGCAATGAAGCTGTTAATATAACAACAGACAAAGTAAAAATTCAAAACATCATTAGAGGATACTTTGAACATCTATATGCTAAGAAATAAGACAATCTGGATGAGATGGACAAATTTCTGGACAAATATAATCTGCCAAGATTGAGCCAGGAGGATATAGAAAGTCTGAATAGGCCCATGCCAAGCCAGGAGATTGAATCAGTAATAAGTAACCTTCCAACAAAGTAAAGCCCTGGCCCCGATGGATTCACCTCTGAATTTTAGAAAACTTTCAAAGAAGAGTTAACCCCCATTCTGTTCAAGTTATTTCTAAAGATCCAGAAGGGTGACTCTCTCCCTAATTCATTTTATGAACCTCTATCACCCTTATCCTTAAAACAGATAAGGATAGGACAAGGAAGGAAAACTATAGAGCAATATCTCTGATGAATATAGACACAAAGTAGAACTGAAAAAAGTTATTCCATTTACCATAGCCACCAAAAGTACTCGATATTTAGGAATAAATCTAACCAAAGAAGTTAAAGACCTCTACAAGAAAAAGTATGAGAAAGCTAAAAAAAGAAATTGAAAATGACACAAAAAGTGGAAGTACGTCCCATGTTCCTGGACTAAAAGAATTAATATAATCAAAATGGCAATTCTACCCAGATTAATCTACTTATTTAATGCAATGCCAATCAAAGTACCAGACACGTTCTTCACAGATCTAGAAAAGACAATCATAAAATTCGTCTGGAATCATAAAAGACCCCGTATTGCCAAAACAATTCTACACAAGAAGAGTGAAGTGGGTGGTATCCCACTCCCTGACCAAAAAATATACTACAAAGCTGTGGTAATCAAAACAGCATGGTACTGGCACAGAAACAGACACATGGACCAATGGAACAGAATAGAGTCCCCAGAAATACATTCTCAAACATACAGTCAACTGATTTTTGACAAGGGGTACCAGTCAATCCAGTGGGAAAAGCAAAACCTTTGCAAATGGTGCTGGAAAAACTGGATTTCCACCTGCAGAAAGAAGAATCTGAACCCCTACCTCTCACCTTTGACAAAAATCAAGTCAAGGTGGATCAAGGATCTAAATCTAAGACTTCAAACTATAAAACTGCTCCTGGAAAACACTGGGGAGACTCTAGGAGACACTGGTGGAGGAAAAGACTTCTTAAATAAGACCCCTAAAGCACAGTCGATAATTCCCAAAATAGACAGGTGGGATTACATCAGGCTAAGAAGTTTCTGCATGGCAAAAGACACAGTAATTAGCGTGAATAGACAGCCCTCAGAATGGGAAAATATTTTTAGACCATGCTGAAGATTGAATCTTCCATGCAGAAGATAAAAGCTCTGACCTAGAAAAACCCACCTAGAAGACAGAGAAAATAATAAAACATGAGGATAATATATGAGAAATACTAGATTCCTTAAGATGCCCAAACATCAGAATAATTGGCATCCTAGAAGATGAAGAAACTAATAACGGCATGGAAAATCGATTCTATAAAATCCTGGAAGAAAATTTCCAAAGTCCAGAGAGGCACTGAAGCTTCCAGACCCAAGAAATACAAAGGACCCCAAATAGACTCAACCCCAGAAGATCTTCCCCAAGGCACATCTTAGCCAGATAAGGACAGGACAAAGAAGGAAAACTATAGACCAATATATCTGATGAATATAGACGCAAAGATTCTCAACAAGATACTAGCAAATTGTATCCCACAACTTATAAAAAAGATTATACATCATGATCAGGTAGGCTTTATTCCAGGAATGCAAGTTTGGTTCAACATACACAAAAACCATAAATGTAATACATCATATTAACAGGAATAAGGATAAAACCATGTGGTCATATCAACTGATGCAGAAAAAGCATTTGATAAGATAAAACGTCCCTTCATGATCAAGACTCTCAGCAAAATCGGCAAAGAAGGGTCATTTCTCAACACAATATAAGCTGTTTATGAAAAACTCATAGTGAACATCATCCTGAATGCAGAAAAGCTAAAAGCTTTCCCACTAAAAATGGGTACAAGACAAGGATGCCCACTTTCTCAAATCCTTTTCAATATAGTACTGGAAGTCCTCACCAATGCAATCAAGAAGAGGTGAAATTCTCTTTATTCGTAGATGACGATTGTATACATAGAAGACCCAATGGTTTCCATGAAAAAATTTCTGGAAGTAATACACGAATACAGTAAAGTCGCAGGATACAAAAATCAATATCCAGAAATCTACAGCATTTCTATATAAGAACAACAGGCAGACTGAGATAGAACTGAAAAAATTTATTCCATTTACCATAGCCACAAAAAGTATAAGATACTTAGGAATAAATCTAACAAAAGAAGTGAGAGACCTCTACAAGGAAAACTATGAGAAGCTAAAATAAGAAATTGAAAATGACACAAAAAAGTGGAAGGACATCCCATGTTCCTGGATTGGAAGAATTAATATAATCAAAATGGCAATTCTACCCAAATTAATCTACACATTTAATGCAATGCCAATCAAAATACCAGACACATTCTTCACATAGCTAGAAAAGATAATCATAAAATATGTCTGAAATCATAAAAGACCCTGTATTGCCAAAATAATTCTACACAAGAAAAGTGGAGTGGGTGGTAGCTCACTCCCTGACCCAAAAATATACTACAAAGCTGTGGTAATCAAAA
>NW_006204612.1:65732-73315 GCF_000334495.1 Tupaia belangeri chinensis | reverse complement strand
CTTAAATAAGACCCCTAAAGCACAGTCGATAATCCCCAGAATAGACAAGTGGGATTACATCAGATTTAGAAGTTTCTGCGTGGCAAAAGGCACAGTGATTAGTGTGAATAGACAGCACTCAAAATGGGAAAATATTATTGTAAATTATGCATCCGATAAGGGACTGATAACCAGAATACACAAGGAACTAAAGAAGCTGTTTGGAAAAAAAGATGATCAACTCTACTAAAAGATGGGAAAAGGAGTTGAAAAAAAAAACACTCTCTAATGATGACATACAAATAGCCAAAAGGCATATAAAAAAATGCTCAACATCCCTCATCGTAAGGGAAATGCAGATCAAAGCAACGTGGTACCACCTAACCCCAGTCAGAATGTCTAAGATTAAAAAAACAAAAAATAATAAGTGTTGGAGGGCGTGTGGTGAAATGTTCACCTTGTAAGCTGAACAGTGTGATTGAACATATATAAATAAATAAATTAATTAATTAAAAAAAGAAAATAGTTCATAAAATGAAGTTTGCTGAAAAATAGAAGCACTAAAAGAACAAGTAGAAATCCTAGAGATAAAGACAACAGTAACCGAACTTAAACATTCTTTGGAGAGCCTCAACAACAGACTTGATGAGGCTGAAGAAAGAATCATAAGCTTGATGACAGGACATTTACAGTTCAGCAATCATAAGAGCAAATGAAAGCAAGAGTGGAAAAGGGTGAAGGAAACAGGATTTATGGGAAAGCATCTAAACAGCAAATTTTTTGGGTCACTGAAGTTCAGGAGGAAGTAGATAAACACAAAGTGGGTAGAAAGTTTATTTTAAAAAATAATAACAGAAAAATGTCCAATTCTGGAGAAAGGTATACATACACAGGTACAATAAAGTCAAAGGATCAAATCAGATTCAGTCCAAATAAGATTACATCAAGATGTATTATCATCAAACTTTCAAAGGCCAAAGATGAAGAAAGGATTCAGAAAGCAGCAAGAGGTAGGAATAAAATGAGTTATAAGGAGTTCCAATATGTCCAATATATCTAGCAACAAACTTCTCAGTGAAAACCTCACAGGCCTGGAAGGAGTGGAATGACGTATTCATAACGCTGAAGAAAATACACCCTGTACACCAAGAATACTTTATTCACTGAAGTTGTTCTTCAGAAATGAAAGAAAGATAAAATACTTCTCAGAAAAACAAATCTGATAGATTCATTACCACCAGACCTGATTTAAAACAAATGCTAAAGGTAGGACCAGCAGTTGGCGTAATGGCTGTGTCGCTTGACTCCCATGTAGTTGATGTGTCCCAGACCCAGTGGCTTATACTCACGCCAGGTGTGTGTGCATGTGTGCCCAGGATCCTGAGAGGAGAATGGAGGAGAAGGGATTGTGGTGTGGCCGTCCCACTCGGGGGGTGATTTCTCGCTTTCTGTCTCTCTGTCTCTCTTTGTCTTTCTGGCAAGTGCACGTGCCCTATAGCAAAAACCTCTAAAAAGAAAAAAGAAAGAAAAGAAAGAAAGAAAGAAAGGAAATGCTAAAGGAAATTCTCTTCAACCTTAAGGAAAAAGACAGTAGTGTGTAACGTGAAAATACATGAAATTATAAAAGTCACTGGTAAATGTAAGTACACAGTCAAATTTGAAATGCTGTAATACTATAATGGTGGTGTGTGAATCTCTTATATCTTTAGTATTAAGACTAAAAGACAAAGCTATTTAAAGTAATAACTATAATACTTTGTTTAAAGTATATGCAACATAAGCAGGGTATATTGTCATGTTGAAACTAAAAATGTGAGAGGCAGAGTAGAGTAAAAGCATAGAGTTGTTTTTTTTTTTTCCAAATTAATGTTGTTATCAGCTTAAGATAGTGTGTTATAATTGTGTTTATAAGCCTCATGGTAACCACAAAGCAGACACCTGTAAATAGAAACTCAAAAATTAAAAAGCAAGAAATCAAAACAGGCTACTAGTGAAAATTACTTAGCCACAAAGAAAGTCGATAAGAGAGGAAGAAAGAAAAGAAACTACAAAACAACTAGAAGACAATCGACAAAATGGCAGTATCAATAATTATGTTGAAGGTATATGGATTAAATTTTCCAGTAAAAGACACAGAGTGGCTCTGTGTGTGTGTGTGTGTGTGTGTGTGTGTGTGTGTGTGTATAAGTGAGTATATGACCCAACCATTTGTTGGGTTGCCTATAAGACACTTCACCTGTAAAGACACACATAGACTGGAGTAAAGAGATGGAAAAAGAAATTTCATGTAAATGGAAAACAAAAATAAAAGAACATGAGTAGTTTTATCAGGTAAAATTGTCAAAACCTCTTAAAAGGACAAGGGAAGTAGTTATATAACAATAAAAGGATTAATTCAATAAGAAGATATAACAGTTGTAAATATATGTGCTCCCACTATAATAGTGTGCAACTCTCTTATATCTTTAGTATGAAGACTAAAATCAAAGCTATTCGAGCATCTAAACATGTAAACATTAATAGTTAAAGTGACAGATAGACTACAATCCAATAATAGCAGGAAATTTTAACACCCCACATTCAGCAATGGACAGATCATCCAGAGAGAAAATCAAGGAAACATTTCAGTTAAACGGTACTCAAGACCAAATGGACCTGACAGACATATATAGAACATTCCACCCAACAGCTGCAGAGTACACACTTTTCTCAACCACACATGGACCATCTCCAGGGTAGATCACGTATTAGGCCACAAAAAAATCTTAACCAATTTAAGAAGACCAAAATAATATCAAGTTATCTTGTCTGACCATAATGACATAAAACTCGAACTCAATAATAGGAAGAACTTAAAAAAATTTACAAATACACAAGCGTTAAATACACTCCTGAACAACTAATGAGCCAATAAAGAAATTAAAAGGAAAATTAAAAATTTCTTCAAATAAAATAAAATAGAAACACAACATATTAAAACATAAGGGATGCAGCAAAAACAGTTCTAAAATGCAAGTTTATAGCAATAAACACAAACATAAATGATCTCAAATAAATAACATTGCTTTTTTTTTTTTTTTGCAAGTTCTGGCTGAAATATACTTTCCATTAGAACACATTCCATAAAAAATAAGTCCTGATGAAACTTGTCAGATTTTAATATTGCATCTTATTGGTCTTCCTCATCTTCATGGATTTTAATCAGAATTAAAGAGAACTAGCTTCACTATTTTTTTCCATAGTACTTCCTTGTGATCTTTGTTCCCGATCTTTAGGAAGAATATTTGATTTACTAGTTGATTCCAGTGCAGATCTTCTAACTGATGAAGATGAAAGTTCTATAGCATGATAAGAATCATACAAATCCCAGGTAGTAGACATTACACCTTTATCTTCCATTATGATTTTATCGCACTGAACATCGTTATTCTTTGGTGCTCCGTTAAAAGTCTGCATCATCCTTTCAACATGTAAGTCATTACCTAATCTATTTCTACAAAGGCTTTCATAATTCTTGTTTCTCTTGATTACTTTCTCAGCATCTTCAGATTCTACAGAGACCATGACTGTTGGTAAGTCAAAAAGTTTCATTGTTTCTGTCTCGTGAGTATCATATCTATAGTCTTCTCCAGGTCTTCTTTCGTTATCACTTTTTCAGGTGTTGCCCTCATAACTCGTAAATCTGCAAAACTAGCCAATCTTTCTCATTTATTAGGTGGTTCTTCTAGGTCTTCTGCTATTGATTCAGTTGTTGACTTTGAAATAGAACTGCTTCCTAAAACTGACCTGTGTGGCTGTCTTTGTGCTGGAAATATTCATTTTTTCCATTGTTTTTGAGTCAGGAACAAGCATGGTCTTTGATATACCCATTCTGCTTTGATTTGCAGTAATGTATCCTTTTGTTGTAACTTTTGTTGTGTCAATGAAGCTAATAGACTTCTTTGGTTGTAAGCCACTGTTACTGGACAGATATGGTTTGGCGCCAGAACTTATGGCCCGAGGGCCCGAGGTTCGTTGGTTGCGGCTGCTTGTGGGAGAAACGGGCATGGTGGCGACTGGCTGAGCTGTGGCCGACTACCCCCTTCCCAGCTGCTTCTGGAGTCCCTGTACCCCAATCCCTGGCGTCAGCGGCTGGGGCTGCAGCTGTGGAATCAACATTGCATTTCAAAGAACTGAAGGGACAAGAACAACTTAAGCCCAAAATTACTAGAAGGAATGAAATAATAAAGATCAGAGCAGAAATAAATGATGTAGAGACTTGTAAAAAGTTAAATGACTTGCCTTAGTCACAGAGGTAATAAAGCTCAGGGGTTTTTGTTGTTGTTGTTGTTGTTTTGGAGAGGTTTTTGCTATAGGGCGCGTGTGCTAGCCAGACAGACAGAGAGAGACAGAGAGATAGAAAGTGAGAAATCACCCCCCAGGGGGGATGGTCACTCCGCAATCCCTTCTCCTCCATTCTCCTCTCAGGATCTTGGGCACGCACGCACACTCACCCTGCGTGAGTTTAAGCCACCGGGTCCGGGACTCGACCCACAGTCGACTATGTGGGAGGCCAGCGACATAGCCATTACGCTAACTGCTGGTCCCATAAAACTCAGGGGTTCTGAACTCAGGTCTGATTGAAAAAAAAAAAAAAGTGCACATATTTATTTTTAAACATCATCTATTTATTTATTTATTTTATATTCAATCACTGTATTTCATTATAGTATACCAACTGAATTTTCTCATTCTGAATATGTTGCATATTGGTTCAGTCAAAGATATTACCATACATATAGCCATCAATTGATCATTTTCCCTTTTTGTGTCCCTTAAAGTTTTGCTTCTTTCTTTTTCCCCTTGATTCTCTCGCCTCACCTCCCCCATTTTCTCCTATCACATTTTCTCTGGTATCCGAAGTTGCTCTTCTTGCTATTATATCTTCCAATCTTTCAGTTTCTGCCACAGAGTGCAGACATTCAGTATATATTGAGTGGGGACATACAATACCTCTCTTTCATAGTCTGGCTTGCTTCACTTAGCAGTAAATCTTCCATATTCCTCCACTTTCTATCAAATGCCAGAGTCTCATTCTTTAGGACACATTTTTAACTATACCATCCATCATGAGTGTATCCTCTTTGAATAAACACTAAAATATACCATGATATACATCATTATAGTTCATGAATTACCACTGGTGGAGAAGTGCAGAGACCTTGTTAGTTTCCACCAGTAGGTGGTAGCTTGTGAGGCAGAGAATTGAAGACTAGAGTGGCCTGGAACTAGTGCAGGCTTGGGCTGGAAATGAGTGAGCATGGAAACAGAGTGCAGGAAAAGTCATAGAGAGAGAAATGTGCAAGGAGAAAGAAACCAGGGAAGGTACCAAAACCAAATCTAGCTCACCTTCAAGAGTTGAAGAAGTTGTCTATACATGTATGTGATTAAGTTTTATGCCTAATGCAAATTGTTTTATGGTTACTGTTTTTCTGAGTTATTTGTACCTGTGTTTTCCCAAATTGAAAATGGGCTGCAGTATGATCTTTCATCCAGATTACTGCTAACTCTTAATCAAGAGAGGGAATTACCATGTGATCTATAGATAGATACTAAGTGTTACTATGCAAACAAAAGATCCCAATAAAACAAGATACTTTGCAGCAGCTCTGATCTGCATATACAGCTGTAAGGGAATCCTTCCCAGAACACCATTAAATGGAAGTACTTTCATATGTAGAAGTCCATGAAAATATGAGTAAGTTATTCAAATTTAAAATAGTTACATGAGGCTTATGAATGTAGGTTCAATAGATAGTAATCCTTATAAGGCTAGCCCTTGAACAACAACATGGGTAGTAGGAGTGCCAAACCCTGTGCAGTTTAAAATCTGCTTATAACTTTTGACTTCCCCAAAACTTAACTACTAATAGCCTACTTGTGACAGCCTTAACAATAACATAGGTGATTAACACATATTTCATATGTTATATGTATATATATATATACACACACATATACATATATATGTATATATATTATATTTTATATTACAATAAAATAAGCTAGAAAGAAGAAAACATTATTGAGAAAATCATAAGAAAGAAAATATAAGTATAGTACTATACTGCATTTTCTAACATTTATGGAACAAAATTCATGTGTAAGTGGATCCGTGCAGTTCAAACCTGTGTTGTGAAAGGGTCAAATTTATTCTCATATTTCAGTTAAAAATATTTAAAAATGAATTTTAAAAAGACACTCTATGAATAATTTAAGTAACCTATTAATACCTACAATAATTCTCAGCAGGGTTATTGTGTGATCTTAAAAGTCTTCTTCTAAAAGTTACATGGAATTGTAAAGTTCCAATAAAACTATGGTAGGTTGATTTCCGACATGACCTCAGTCCTCTGTCCCCTTTACACTGTAAGTTGACAGCTCCTCAGACCAGAGGAGTCCCTTTCCCTGCACTTGGATTCTGGCCTGGTCTTATGACTTACTTTGGACAGTGGGATGTGGCCTCAAGAGACTGTATGTTTTTGTTTACTTCTTTGCTCCCTTCTTTTATTTTTTTAGAGAGATTTTCGCTATAGGGCATGTGAGCTCACCAGAAAGACAGAGAGAGACAGAGACAGAAAGTGAAAAATCATCCCCCAGGGGGGATGGCCTTGCCACAATCCTTTCTCCTCCATTTCTTGGGATCTTGGGCACGCACGCACAAACACCTGGCATGAGTTTAAGCCACCGGGTCCAGGACTCAAATCAGTGACATAGCCATTATGCCAACTGCTGGTCCTGCTCCCTTACTTTTGCCATGGCTAAGCCAACTAGGTGATGGAAGACCTGTGGCTTAGTGAGCTTACTTTTCCACAGACAGTGGCCAAACAGCTGGATTGGAAGAAACAATGAGCTGAGTTCAGCCTTGGTAGCAGAACCCCAGATTTGGGGAACTCAATAGATGCCTATTGCCTTAACTGTCTAAGTTTTGAATCGTTTGTCACAAAGCAATAGCTTATTGATACAGTAGCCTAGATAATTTTAAAGAAAAAAATGAAAATGGAGGGAGCTACCCTAGCAAATACTAAGATTTGTGATAGAACTTTAATAATTAGGACACTACAGATAGACCTTGATAAATAGACTGATAGATGAGACTAGTGAGTCCAGAAAAAGATGTACAAATATGAGAAGTTGATACGTGAACTAGGGGGCACTAAAAATCAGGAATGGTACTGGAACATGTTAAAACTGGGTGGTGGGCTCTGTTCTTCTGCATCTGAGCTATTTCTTAAGAAAGGTAACATAAAGTAAGGAGTTTCCCGAGTAAAGGAGCTGGTAGAGTATGCAGGAGACCATAGGCATCAAGTTGGGTGGAACTCGGCTGATTCTGGGGCCACGTTCCACACCATTTCACAGGTGAGGGCCGCTACTGTCCAGGGCCAACTCGAACAAGAGTCCATATGACCGAGAGCCTGGTGCATTGTTTATAACTAGACGCACCTTATTTGCTGAGCTCCCGCTGTTGCACCGTGCCTTGGGGGGTGGCTTCTAGTTATTTAAGCCCATCCTTGGGAAATGGAGGCTCAGGCAAACAGAGGAGGCAGAGCTCTTCGTTTCCATTC
>NW_006204612.1:46204-65545 GCF_000334495.1 Tupaia belangeri chinensis | reverse complement strand
TTCCTGCTTCAGTGAAGCCACTTTCTCTCGCTCTCTCTTCTGTTCTGAGGGTCTGTGTGAGCTCTTGCTGGGAATAGCAACCCACCTTGGAAAAGGGCTGGTGGGGGGCGTGAGCACCAGCACTCTACCCCAGCACATCAGGTGTGCTGGTGCTCCTGGACCAAGCCTCTGGGTGGAGGCGGGTGACCTCCCACCACCCCCAGACTCATCCCTTTAGGCAGTCCTGTGGAGCTGGGAAGGACTTAGAATCGCACAGGGCACTCTGCCCCCGTGATGCGCAGTGTCTGTGAGAGAGCCCACGGCACAAGGAAAGTCCGCTGCTCTGCAGTGGTCCAGCTGTCCCAGGCTGCCACCTACCCAGGGAGGGCTAGCTGGTGTGTCCGGGGACCTGGCCATCCCCACAGGGGGCTGGAAATGTGTCAGAGGCCTACAGAGCTACAGGAAGCCAGGCCCCATGGCTGTGGAGGGTGGGCCACTGTGAAGGTGCAGCCCTGGGCTGGGCATAGTGCCTGTAGAGGGCCAGGGAAGGCTGGAAGTTACAGCAGCAACCATCAGCCAGGTGGTGACCACTGACCTCAGTGAGGCCATGCGGGTCTTCGTGAGCAGCTGAGTCCTACAGGGGCTCTGGCCCACAGTGGCCCCTTGTACCAGGCCCTGGGGACTGTGCGTGACAGCCGAGGGTGTGGACGTGGACCCTGGCCTCACTGCGGATGGACTGGGTGACTGGGCTGACGTCCATTGCCGTGGCTCTGGGTCACCGCCCGTGGGGCAGAGATAATGACGCTCCGTTAAAGGGATGCATGAGGGCCACAGGAGAAAATGGAAGGGAAGCACCAGCCATGAACACCAATGCTCAACCAACTGTCCGCAATAATCGTGATTTTGCCTGATGCAGGAGTATTTGGCCCAGAGAATCTGACTTAGGGGTCAGCTAGGAGCAAGGGAGGCAGTAATGGAACAGCTGGTGGCAGGGCCTGAAACGTGCTGAGCAAGCCGTCTATAATCCAGTTAATCGCCTGCTCCCATCTGCTGGGACACTGTAAGGAGTAGGGTTTGTTTCAAGTCCCCTGGGTTAGAAAGCACCGCGGACTGTTTGCAGTTAGAGAAAAGCGGTGACTCACCAGTGAGAGC
The DNA here is from genome assembly GCF_000334495.1 of Tupaia belangeri chinensis. Taxonomy (NCBI): domain Eukaryota; kingdom Metazoa; phylum Chordata; class Mammalia; order Scandentia; family Tupaiidae; genus Tupaia; species Tupaia belangeri. Next base: position 64,414 of record NW_006204612.1, on the reverse strand, counting down.
CTTCGAGGGCTGCTGGCAGGGTGCGCTGTGAACATGTGATTCACACAGGTGAGTCATGGTTAGGACACCGGGGCTTCGGGCTGCAGAGCCTCAGCCTCCACGTGTGGTGCCTTGTCCCTCCCAGGCGCCCCCGCCCCTCCCTCCTTGGGCAATGTCTGTCTGTCCTCCTCTAGGAGGCTGGGTGCCCATTCCCCCAACCCCTTGAACTGACTTGTAGTTCCTGTGACCAACAGAATAGAGGGATGGGGAGTGGGCCAGCTGGGCCTGGCCTGCGAGGTGGGTAATTTCCTATTCCTTTCCCTGGAAACACCACGGGGGAGCCAGCCGCCATAAAAGCACTGAGAAGCCATAGCTGGCCCCATGCAGAGGCCACATGAAGGACACACACTGCTACCCTCCAGCTGCTTAGTGTCCCAAGCCAGGTATCAGACACGTGGGGGCCATCGGAACATGCCAACTCCCGTGGACAACAGCTGGAGAGGAGCTGAGGCTGGGCCTCAGGTGCTTGTCAGTGGTGCAGCTGTCATTCTAGCTAAGGGTGCAGTCCTGACTCACTTCCCCATAGCTGGAAAGCCAAGGGGTGCTTTTAGAGCTACTAGTCTGGGCCTGGTCTTCTGGTTGGGAGCACAGTGTTGGCCGCTTGGACCTCCAAAGACAGGATGGTGAGGGCAGCCCACACACTGGGGCCTCTTGGGCACAGACCTGGAGAGTGGTAGCCCGTCACTGGAGAGGGACAGCTGGAATAGGTAGTTCCGTTGGGACAGGACACTCACTGTCCGCTGTGCAGGTCCCCACCTGTGAATACTCCCAGCACACACAGAGCATGCCTGGAGAGAACGAACTTTCATCTTTGGTCTTCCCAATCTCCTTGTGGGCAGCTGTCTTAGCTGCAGGTGGATGCTGTGCTGGGCTTATCCTAGCCTGTGAGCAGCCAAGGGAAATGCAAATCACAAGGCCGATGCCTGGGTCTACCAGGGTAGCCATGAGCCGCACAATGAAACTTAGTGCCTGTTGAGCCACTCCTAAATTTATGACTTTTCTTTCTTCACAGTTTGCGTAATTAGATGCTTTTATGGGGGGGGGGAAATGCCAACAGCATACACTTATACCAAATGCTAGCAGATGGATGTGCACCGACATACATGCACACCTGTGTATCCATGTATGTGCATAGCTTACCCAGGCACGTGCACATGCACACGCGTGGCCACAGGGTGCCATGTGCATAGACTTCAGCTGTAGTCTGAGGGACTGGATTGTCCCTTGCAGCCAGGACATCCATTGGTGGGCTCAGCGGCCTGGCTCTCTGACTGCAGTATGTCCCTCTTCAAACAGCCCCACCATGGCTGCCCAGAGCCTTGCATGTTGACATGTGCCACAGGGTGTGGTGAGGGCTGGGTGGGCATGAAGGGGTGGGTGAGGAAAGGCGTTGGTTTTCATATGGGACTCAGTCTGGGTCTTCAGCACAGCCTTTCAGAGCAAGCTGCACTAGTAGCTGGGCTTACTGGAGGCCCCTGGGGCTGAAAGAAGAAAAATATGCACAAGCAGAAAGACCACGTGCGACTGCTGGTCTCCTACCACAGTTACAGAATCCTGGGCAACGCTGTGACACAGAGCTCAGTGCAGATTGTGAAATTTTAACTTGACAGTTGACAGAGCATTGAGCTTCTATAACTTACGTAGGCTTCAGGGTCAGGCTAACGAGGTATCAAAAGAGAGCAAGTTTTCTCACGCAGAGAACTGTATTCAGCTGAAGTCGCGGAAATGCAGTCATGTGGCAATAGCGTGTTTTCTCTTTCCTGATGACACCTGAAATTGTCCTGTCCTGTGGCCCAGGCAGTGTGGTGCTGGCCATGTGGGCCTCTGGACCAGTGGAGATGCTCCTATGAGCTCCCTGTTCTGCCTTCATGGAAGCTGTCACCCTTCTGATCTCAGAGGTGCCTGCTCCACGTACAGACATCACTCTGTCTTCCAGGCAGGATGAAAGGGCGAAGGGCGAAGGTGTTGACCAGCCAGATCTCCCTCTTACTGAGAGAACGGTGGCTTTCTTGGAAGTGCTGCTGAGGAGGGGTCATGGCTGTCCCAGCTACAAAACTGGAGTCTGTTAGGAAGGAAGAAAGAGAGGAAGGGCATCGTGCAGAGTGCACACCACCTTCTCATTCAAGATGTGGAATCTGATTTAGGAGGTGGCTGTCAGGTGGGGAGCGGGCAAGCTGGTGAGGGTATTGTGTCCAGCGCCAGTGACTGGAACTCTTTGCCAGACGTCAGTGGGCCGGATGGGACACCTCCCACACAGCAGGGCCTGGGGCGTTGCTACGTGCAGAGGCTGCCTGGGGCTAATCTCGGACAACAGAGCCGGGGAGGTACTCAGGGCCCGCTGAACCCCGCGAGCTATTTCTGAGGCTCTGAGAGATAGAAAACGTAGCTCTAAAGGACCGAGCCCTTTCCTTTAAGCATAGGTGATGATCACACCACTATAAATGATAACCTTGCACAGCTTTGCAAGGTGCCGGTGAGACCGCTTTGAGCTATCTGACAGATCTGAAGACGAGGTCTGCGGAGTTTGGGTGACTTTTCTCATTCCCAGCTTGCACAGAGGCCAGGCCTGTTTTCCAACCTGTCTTTGAGTTCCACAACCATGACAGCTGCCTCCTATTTTTGTTCAATTTCTTCTTGTCATCGACCTCTGCTTAATCCTTCAGAATCAAGACTCTGAAACACTCATTCATTTGTTGAGAGAAAATAGCAAAAAAATAAAAATAAAAAAGGAAAGAAAAAAATTATTTATTTTCTTTTTTAAGAATTAGTTATTTAATTTTAATTATTATTATTTTTAAATTTGACCAGAGACAGAGAGAAAGAGATGAAAAGTGAGAAAGCAAGCCACCAGGTCTGGGACTCTGACAGCGCTCAGCCATGTGGGAGCCCAGCCCCTTAGTCACCATGCCACCTGCTGACCCCAAGAACAGCGTTTCTTACTGTCACTGATTTGTGCTGAGCAGGAGCCTCTAGCAGGAGTGTCCCTGTCCCTAATGCAGTGCTGGCTTTGCTCGACACTACACTGTCTTCTGGAAGGCCCCCTGGGGCCCCAGGGTATTCTCAGGGCCTTACCCTTGGACGTGTGTGCTTATGGGGGGTGAGGGAGAAAGCATCACCCATTGGGGTGTCATAAATATCTTTTCTGCTATTTCCCCATCCCATCAGGGTTTGGGGCACGTGTGCACATGCATCCAGCATGTTTTTCAAGCTGCTAGGACCAGGATTCGAACTGGTCACCATAAGGGATTTAGCTCTTTTAACTACTGATTTGGGATCAGCCCTAAAAATTTCCTTATTTAAGAAATGAGAGCGCTGGGCCTCGCTGATAGCATAATGGTTACGTTGCCAGAATCCCACATAATTGCTCCTGGTTTGAGTCCTACACCCGGCAGCTTAAAACTCACACCTGGCACGTATGTGTTTGTGCCCAAAATCCTGAGAAGAAAATGGAGGAGAAAGGATTGTGGTGTGGTCATCCCCTCTGGGGGTAATTTCTTGCTGTCTCTCTCTCTCTGTCTCTCTGGTGAGCACATGCGCCCCATAGCAAAAAAACTAAAAAAACAGATAATTGCTCATTGTAAACTTTTGTATTTTTATGTGTATCATATATTTGTGTATCTATTTAGAGAGAAGTCAAAATAAGATAAAGTTAAGCAAGATCCCAGTGTTCAGAAGTACAATTTGCACAGAGACCACAAGTGCGGGTAGAAAACGTGGTCACGGTACATGCTGCATAGTAGGCTTGTGGTCCCGTCAGCCCTGACCAGGCACGGACTCTCTTCCTGTCAGTAGTCCCTGAGTGATACAGGATGACTATTGATCAGGATTTCAGTAGAGTAAGTCATCTAGAGGTGATTAAAGTATGTGGGAGGGTGTGGTTGATGATATGCAAACACTGCACCGTTTTGTACAAGCTGCTGAGCAGCCATGGATTCTAACCTGTGGGGTTCATGGAACCAATTCTCCGCGAGATGCAGAGGGACAACAGAGGAGTGGCTCTGTTACTTTGTTGGTTAACATGATTTCAGAACCTTCCTCTGTACGATACAAATATAGGTACATATTTGTATTTGTCATTTTAGGGGGTGATTGGGTAAGTCATGACGCATTTTTGTAGAAAAACTTACCTGACAACCTAACCCAGAGGTAGGATTACGCTTTGTGTGTGGTCCCGCTATCTCATTTTCTATACCATGCTGCTAAACGGAACTCTGCATCATTATTATTTTTTGTTAATTGTTTTATGATTTCTTATTCACATTTAATTGTTGTGCATCTCTGGTCCCCGTGGTGGAGTTCTTGACTTGATTGCTGGGTATAACATGCATACTCTGAAAAGCTGACGTGTGCTATAGAATATACAATCACTGTGGATAAGAAATCATAAAATAAAAGGATTAGCTGGCCCATGTTCACACTATGAATATTCTTAGCTGTAAGGAACAATGAGACCCTGTCATGTAATACAAAGAACATCATTATTTTCCATGGTTGGTAAAATTCCATTGTATGTGTTCCATAATTGACCTAACCAGTGTTCATTAATGGATATAAACACTGTTTCCTAGTTAAAAACAAAAAAGAAAACTAAGTGAAGTCCAGTGGGCCAGGCCCCAGGTCCAGCGGGCCCAGACCAAGCATGGCAGGTGACATGCAGGTGCCTGCCGTGCAGGGGCGTGCAGCAGCCTGGCACAGAGAGCTTCTTCCTACCTTCCTGGTGCTTCGCACAGGGCCAGCGCCGCAACTCTCAGGAGCCTGAGAGAGAAGGGCTGGTCCAGGAGGCAGGTTTATCTCTCGCCCATGCCCAGACCAGTGGCCACTGTTAACTGCTCCTGGGCACTTCTGCTCTGAGGCCACTCCTATGAACACACAGCATCTACAGGGTAGGACAAGTCCACCCGCAGCACGCCTGTGGTCCCTCGGTGTGCAGGCAGGCAGCTGCCCTGGCTGCTCTAAGGGGTTACTGCCGGGTGCTCCCCTGGCTAGGCCGCCTCCCTGAGCCAGGCAAACGCTGTTCAGGACTGGTTTCCGCGCGGTGTCTGGCTCGCCGGGGATCGGATGCCAGCACATCCTGGGCTGTCCTGCCGAGGGTTTCTTACCTCGGCACCACCTTTCCCACGTGGAAGCTGGGGCACCCACGGCGTGGTTCACAGCCGGGCGGGCCGCGCAGCTGTTCCCAGTAATGGTAGCGGCGCAATTGCTGACACAAACAGTTTCGCGGTGATGCATGGGAACACTAAATCCAAACCACATTGTTTAGCTTCCCCTCCGGGAGCGGGACTGCACATAGCCTAAAGTAAATGGAAGAGATCTCAGTTTAGAAAATATGACAGAGTTGAAAACTTAAAGCTGTACTGCGCAGTAACCTCCTGGGGGACCGATTGATACGAGAGCGTGTGCACGTATTTCCACTGCAGCTTACCAGTTCGGGGGAGACCGAGCCCGGGCAGTGAGCCAGGGCGACCTCCAGCAGCCACCTGGGAGGGACGCACTGACAGGCGGGGGAGCACCCGGCCTTGAGAGCCCTTTCCTGCGCCAGCTTTGCGTCGACTTTGCTCTGACTGACCGAAATGCCGTAGATGGAGCTCTGCGACCCTGGTGTTTACATGCTCCAGGTCCTTGTTTTCCTTGCGGATTGAAAAATCACCACAAGTCTATAAACATGGGCCTTGGAGTTGATTCCATGAGGACAGAAAAGCCTCCGGGCTAGGGCCTAGGGTCTGGATGCTCAGATGAGCCAGTGGAGACAGGCTACAGGGGGCCAGCAGGTCTCGGGCTGTCCGGCTTTTTTTTGGGGATGCGGGGCGGGCAAGGCTGGCAGAGATGCGGGGGCATGGTGGGGTGGAGATGCAGGGAGCGTGAGCCCGTTAGCAAGCTTGCCTGTGTGTACATTTCTGGGAAAAGGATGAGGTTTCAGAAGAAATGGTCTGAAATCTCAAGCTCATGTAATTCATAGTGATTTTTTTAAAGTTTATTTCCTGAGAGAGAGAGAGAGAGACAGACAGACAGACAGACACCCTCAATGGAGTGTCACAAAGCCCGGCCAGGATCATAGGAGCCCGGGTTCAGTGTACAGGGGAGCGGGGAACCGAAGCTAAGCCTCCGACCTCTGTCTGGACCCAGTGCCCCTTGAACAGGGCGTTACTGTCCAGCGGCCAGCAGCCCTTGTGCTTTCCTCATTCTCGCAAGATTTCGGTTTTGAACGTAATTTTAAAGAAGGGACCAAGTGGACCTCATGCTGGGAGCTACGCTCCAATGCTTGGTTAGTCCACCCTGGACCTCCACGTGTTCAGTTGAGGTGGTCCCGGGGAGCTCAGCTCTGCCCCTGGCCCTGCAGAGCAAGCCATTCAGTGGATGGCTTCTCCCGGCAGATCAACCCTCGTCTCAGCACGGGCCGTGCATTTCCAGAGCCCCTCCTGACCCCTGCAAGGTGCTTCTGCTCCAGGAAGTGAACTGGAGGGTGCGGACCAGCATGGCCCAGGGCAGCGCTTCCTTCTCTGGCTCACAGCCTGTGGGGTGCAGAGATGCAGCAGGAGGCCTGGGCTTCACAGGCAGAAGCTCTGGCACTGGGCAGAGGGCAGGGAAGTGAGCACTCCTGTGGTCGCAGGGGCTCCCTGGCATCTCATGTGGCCCTGAGCTTACTAACCCAGAGGATGGAACAGAGGTGTTGGAGTTTGCAGGAACGGAGGTCTCGCCAGGTTCTGTGTCTGTTCACACATCGGAACCCAGGTCTGCAAAGCTCACAGTCGGCCTGGGTTTGGGGTGTGCACTCGACGTGGAACTCGGGACTGCGGGGTGGGTGGGGGACCAGGCCTAGCTGAAGGTGTCCCAAGAAGGCCAGCGTCAGCCACTGGCCTGCTTGGTCAGGACTGCTGCATGCAGGAAACCAAGCCAGCGAGCCACAGGCTGCAGATTTGGGATTTTTGGGCTTCCAGAAGATGCGATCATGGTCTCCCTCATGCTGCAACAGCGTTGGAGTGTGGACACACCACATGGGACAGGTGTGAGTCGCAGAAGCGCTCGGCCTGTGTGTGCTGCGGGAGTGCCCGGAAGCTCTGCCAGGGGAGGTATGTGGGTGTGGCTGCCTTGGGTCAGGGTGATTTTCTGCCACATGCGGTCCCCAAGGGCCCAAGTGTCAGGTGCTGTCCTGTCTCCCCTGTGCCCAGTGTAGGCCGTGGGCAAGCAGGGAGGCAGTCCCACCTGGGAAGTCTTTCGGCAGCGCCTTTCAAACTCCAGGCTGCTCACACTTTTCCACTTGAGCCGTCAGTAAATTAAAAATCTTGCAGCCCCGGAACTAGCAGGTAACATGGTGGTTAAGTTCCTCGACTCCCACATGGGCAACAGTGGTTAGAGTCCCAGACCCAGTGGCTTGATGTGGGGGCACGGCGAGCAGAGATGTGGGGGGCAAGGCTGGCGGAGATGCAGGGATATGGCGGGCGGAGATGCGGGGGTACAGCAGGCAGAGATGTGGGAGGGTACAGCAGGTGAATGTGCATGCATGCCCAAAATCCCAAGAGGAGAATGGGGTGGCCATCCCCTCTCAGGGGTGATTTCTTGCTCTCTGTCTCTGTCTCACCCTATAGCAAAAAATATCTCCCCAAAAGGAAAGAAACAAACAAAAACAAAAACACTGTGGCCCCAAAAGGAAAGAAACAAACAAAAACAAAAACAAAAACACTGTGGCCTGGTTCAAACAGCATGCAACATGACTTCCCTGAAGGAGGACGTGGCTGCTTTTATTTAATAGGTTTTGGTTCTTGCTCCAAGTCTTAGCAAGCTCAGAAGCCCAGCATGGAAGTGGTGCTGAGCTGAAGCGCACTCTCAGAGAGCAGCCAGGGTGGCCGCCACCTGTCCTGTGGGACCCTCCAGGCTGCTTCATTGTGCAGGCTTGCTCTTTGGGCCAGCACCTGAGGCAGGTGAGCTGACTGACCAGCCAGCCCACGGGGCGGTGCGTTCTGCCCCTTAGGACCTGCTCACCCCAGGCCTCTGCTCTGGCCCTCTGCTCTGCACCTGCTTCTGGTGCAGCCCAAGAAGTGTTGGTCTACCCTTTGTGTGAGAGGTGAGACCCCACCTAGGTGTGGCCTGGAAGAATGCCCTGTGCACAGTGCCAGTGAGTGGCAATGATGGCCTGAGTGTGCTACACCAGGAGGGGCCTCCGAGGGCTTGGCCATCTGCCCAGGGCCGAAGCGACTTTGTGACCGCAATGGCGCACCCATGCAGGGGCATCTCCCAGACCTGCTCAGGCCAGCCAGTGGTGCCTTCGTGGGCTTTGGCTCCAAGAATGCTGAGTGGCTGCCATCCAGTGCTGGGTGCTTGGATCCAAAGCCTGGCCTCAGAAGGGTCACAGGGATGTGTTACAGTACAGGTGATGGCCTTTACCCACAAAGGGTCTGGTCCATAGGTGAAATCCAGCGATTTAGTAGCTGTGAGCCCTGGGGACCACAGTCTTGGATGGGATCACTGCCTTACATGGGTCACTGTGCAGACAAGGTCACTTGGGGCCTGGAACACCAAGCTCCCGTATGGTCAGGGCCCCGTGGTCACATGTGTCATCCTGTCATGCTGCACGAGGGCCTTCCGAGATCAGCAGCAGAAAGGAGCAGATTTACCGAGTCACAAATACTGGGTCATCAGAGAGTCATTACCCAAAGCTGTAGGCCCCAAGTTAAGGCCTGGAACAACCCACCTGTCTCCAGTAAGCTTGCGGAGCCTCCCGGGTGGGCCCAAAGTGCCCCGCACAGGCATCCAGTCCCTCCTGCTCCTCCGGCCCCAGCCACTTGCTCTGCACACAGGAGGGCCTGAGCAAGCTCCTGCTGCCCTGGGACACGGTTAGTGACCAGTTTGGAAAAAGCCCAAGCTGAGTGGCATTTCATGCTTTCAACATATTTGGAGCATGTGCTTACGTACTTAAGATGCAATAGATAACTAACTAACTAAAAAACTAACTAAATAAAGATGTGTTTTTTAAAAGATAAGAATGCATTTCTCCTTTAAAACAAAAATGATGTTCACTGCAGTCCCCTCCAGAATGACTCATAACCAGAGTGAATTTGCTGAAGTTGGAGAAAAATAATCAGTGTTTTTGACCCTTTCTCCGCCTCTCTTGGGCTCCCAACCTGTGGACTTGCAGTTGCCCAAGAGTAGGCACTTTTCCGACTGAACATAAAGTGCTGTCGGGCCCTCGCTGGCCGTGGGTACGCTTCGTGCGGCAGGAGCCCAGGGCTGGGCCGCGCTGCCTGGAGTGCCGCATCAGAGCTGCTTGTCAGCATGGCCTATGACAGGCTGTCCTCGCCCGGCAAGCTGACCCAACCCGTGCTGTGAATGCAGAGCTGTGAGCAACCCAGCTTCTGAAACTCAGCACAGCACTTCCTGCCAGGCCTGGGGGAGGCCAGGGCCCTCTGGTCAGCCTGCGGGGCATGGCCATGTGGCCAGAGGAAGCGGCAACATCAAAGGTTCTGGCAGATTGCTCGGAAGCCAGCAGAGAGCCACCTGCTTTCTCTTCACAAGTCTGGATTTTTATCAGCTGTAGGCTAATGGCTTCCTCCCCTCTGTGTGTGTGTGCTTTTCTGACTTGCCAGTCTTTTCTCACGCTTTTCAAATTCACCGGCCAGGGGTCTGAGCTGGCCCATCACCTGTGAGCTACTGAACTGCTGCCACGGTCCAGGTGATGAGACCCAGTTGGTGGCCTTCTTTCCTTCTTTCTCCTTCCTCTGGGGACATGTGGGCTGTGCTCCCACCTTGGCCCTTCCTGGGAGTCCTGCAAGAGAGCTGGGTCTCCCCTGCACAGTCTCAGAGGTCTGAGTCCAAGGGCTCAAATTCCTCACTGCAGCTTTGGAAAATGGCTCCAGATCAGCGTGGGGGTGGGGTAGGGTGCAGTGACCAGTGACTGGTGCAGGAGGACAAGGGGCAGGGCTTGTGCCCCGAATTGTCCAGGAGGTAGGACTGCCGTGCCGTTCTCTCCAATTCGCAATGTGACATAGACCTCTATTTTGATAAGTTATGATACAATTCTGAAAACTGAAATAAAAATTAGACACGCCTAGTGCAAGTTCCATTGTTTATGTTTAGATTTAGCAGACGTATGAAACTACTCTCACTTCGCTCTCACGGTTTCTAAACGTCTTCTCAGTCCCACACTTACCTTGCCCCAGACTAGGAAGAGGCCGTCACCTGCGAACCACACCGAGTAGGTCAGCGAGTCTCAGAGAGTGTGTGTGGGGGGAGTATGGATGTGCGAGAGTACGTGCGTGCACGTATGTGAGTGCGGTAGAATGCGGATGAGTGTGTTGATATTGAGTGTGTGCACGAATCCGTACATGTGAATACTGAGCATGAGTGTTAGTATGTGTGTGTGCATGAGTGTGCGTGTGAATATTGAGCATGAGTGTTAGTATCATGTGTTCATGAGTGGGTGTGTGTGAATAGTGAGCATGTTAGTACTGTATACATGTGAGTGTTTGTGCATGTTTTTGAGTGTGAGTGGGTGTGTCTGTGTGTGAGTGTGGAAAAGGGGAGGGTGAGAAGAGGGACCGGGCTGGAATCCTGAGGAGCGCCTCTGGGTTAGACAGCTTATCTAGCCTTGTGTAGGGCCTGTTCAGTTGGCGCCTGAGGCCTGAGGAGGCTCTGCACACCCAGGGCAGGAGGGGACAAGGCTGGGGCTGGGGAGGAGCCTTTCCCATGGAACAGGCAGTATTGCCTGGCCAGGAGGCAGGTCTGTCCGGGCGGCTGGAAACAGCGTGTCTATGCAGTGTGCAGGCTCTGGCCAGCTGGCCTCCCGGGGCCAGGAAGACATGTTTCTGCTCCGCTTTGGGCAGGACTCCGAGGTAGGCCCAGCAGGCTGAGTGCTCGCCGAGGTGTCAGAGGCCGGAACCGGACCCCTGACCTGTGCCTCCGACATCTCCCTTCTTTGACACAGTGTTACTGTTGAGGCCTGATAGAAAAGTTGCTGATTTCAGGGAATCTTTTCACTCACTCTTTTGGTTTTGTTTTGCCATGGAGTGCTGTGCTCACCAGAGAGAGGGAAAGTGAGAGATCCCCCCGGGGGACGGTGATGCTGTGCTCACCAGAGGAAAAGTGAGAGATCAGGTCTGAGACTCCAACTGTGGCCAGCCATGTGGGAATCCAGCTCCTTAACTCCACGTCACTTGCTGGCCCCCATACTCACTTTTTAAAAAAAGTTTCTTTCTTTCTTTTATGGTCTAGGGAGACAGAGAGACAGGCATCTTCACAAGGTCTTGATGCTGTGACCACCCTCCATCCCAGGCAGCTCTGTATCCTGGGGCACACACATGCCCGGCATACTTGGGAGGTCTGTGGACTAGAACTGGGAACCTCCCTGTGTGGGCCAGCCTCACAGACTGCCCAGCCTTCTTCCATGCCCTTCAAGGAGAGGCCTGGGCAACACATGGGAGGCCTAGGTTCAACCCCTGGTCCAACCTAAAGGCCAGACTTGAGGGCATGTGTGTGATCCTGGTGACACAGGAAGCAGAGACAAGGGTCGTGAGCTAGAAGCTAGCCTGGGCAACTACTGTCACCTTGTCTAATAGAGAGCCGGGTGACGTGGAGTGTGCCTGGAGTCCACCTGGGAGGCAGGAGGGTCTGACTGTGAGAACTTGTCTTTAAAAAAAGACAAAAACCAAAATATAGAACCACTGCTTAACGTGGAGGAAGGAAGGAGTAGAGAATGATCTCTTCGGATTTGCCCTTACTGCCTTTGCTCACGTGCCTTCCCACTCGTGTGGCTCTCTTGCCTTGCTCTGAGTCCAGAACGTGAGCGAGAAAGCTATCAGAGAGCAGTTCTCAGCGTGGCTGGGCGGTGCTGGGCATGCGTGGGGGCAGTGTTGTGTAAGCTGGCTGTCTGGGCTGTGCCTGGCGGGTCTGACCAGGGTCTAACCACTCAGTGCTTATTCCTTGGAAAGAACGCCACCGTGCCTTTGATGGACTCAGAGAGACATTTTTGTAATAAGTCTTATTTACTTTATTCATGATAGAGAGCTCGTGTGTGTGTGTGTGCTAGACAGAGAGAGAAAGAGAGATACCCTCATGGGTCCCCCATGCGACTTGCAGCCCCCCGGCGTGTCAGAACCTTGGGCACACATGCACCAGGCGTATTTTCAGGCCCACCTGGGGATCCGACCCATGATCAGCCACCAGGTTTCGGCACTTGTTTGCCGTTGATTGCACCACCAGGCGGAGCCTTGTTTGGTTGTTGGCACTAGACATACAAGACGTGTGAGGTTTGGTACCCAGTGGAACCTAACCTCAAGTCAGGGAGGCCCAAGGCTTGACTGAAGGCCTCAATCATGAACAAGATGGGGCTGGGAGGAGGTGACTGGGGCTAGGAAGGGGGGCAGGATGGAGCAGGAGAAGGCTAGGTACTGGGAGGGAGGGTGAGAAATGCCCCTGACACCAGGTGCGCTCCGGACCCTGTCCTGGTGAGCACTGCTATCATGCACAGGTGGGCTTCCTCTACCTGAGGCTTCAATTTTACTGTCTGGTTCTTTGTTTCTTTTCATTTTCTTTTGAACTTATTTTTAATTATACCTGTGATTCACTGCAGTGTGTGTGTGTATGTATATATATATATAGACATAGATATATATAGATAAATGGATATATGTAATAAAGCACAAGATTCCTCTTCATACCCTTTTAGAATCCTGTTCTTTCTTTTCTTAGAGATTTTTGCTATAGGGTGCATGCACTTGCTGGAGAGACAGAAAGAAAGAGAGAGAGAAAGTGAGAGATCACTCCTCAGGGAGGATGGCCATGCTGCAATCCTTTCTCCTCCCTTCTCCTCTTGGGCTTTTGGGTATGTGTGCACATGTGCCTGGTGTGAGTTTCAAGCCATTGGGTCCTGGACTCAAACCGTGGTTGGCCACATGGGAGCACAGTGCCTTAACCACTATGCTACCTGCTGGTCCCACAATCCTGTCTTCTTACCAGAAGCAAACTCTTTTTTTTAAGAGGTTTTTGCCTTAGGACACATGTGCTTGCTGAAGAGAAGGAGAGACAGAGACAGAGAGAGAAAAGGTGAGAGATCACCCCCAGAGAAATGATCACACCACAATCCCTTCTCCTCTATTCTCCCAGGATCTTGGAGATCTCATATACACGTGTCTGGAGTGATTTTCAAGGCACTGGTTCCAAGACTCGAACCACAGTTAGCCATGTGGGAGTCTGGTGATCTAACCACTACCCCATCTCCTGGCCTGGAAGCAAACTCTTTGATCAGTTTGGCATGATCTGCTGTATTACTTTTGCGTGTGTGTCTGTGTACACTTGCGTGTACACACAAAAGGCATGGCTGTAGAAGCACATACAGTGTCGTGTTATGCCTGTTGTTTTGCAAAGTGGCTTTTATGCTTGACCTTTTATCTTCAAGTTCTTTTAGTGTCTGTTTAGTGGCTGCATTGCACCGTGGTTGACTGACAGTCAGGTTTACCTGATTGGTCACGATGCGAACAGCTATGCTATAAATATCCTTGCTGTTGTTTATTTGTGTCTATATATGAGAACTTTTTTCAGCATAGATATTCAGAAGTGAAGTTTCTGGGACTCAGAGGATCAATATTTCATTCCTTCTTTTTAAATAGGTGTTTCTAGGGTGCTTGTTGGGTTTGATTTGTATGAGACTTCAAAAAAGTTCACAAAAAATGGAATTAAAACACGAGTTTATTTTGGGGCAAACTCCATGCATAGTTTATTCATAATATGCATTTCCCACAAGATTTTTGCAGACCCCTTGCCGGAGAGTGACGATCGCCCATAGCTGCCTGGCACAAGGCCCACTGCTCAGGACGGCAGCAGCCTTCCCCTCTGAAGTAGCCACCGCAACCTGGAGTGAGAGGGATGCTGCATCCCAGCCTGGGTGATGTCGTGGAACCCTCTGGACCGTGCTACGTTCTCTCAGCTCTCTGGCCTGGGGTTTGGGAAGGTGATCTAGAGAGAGGGTGTTCAGAACTGCCTTGGGCACTTTGCTTCCTTGCGGGGGCAGGGCACCCCTCAGGTGGGCAAATGGATCTCAGCACTCTGTGGGAGGGTCAGGGCTGAATTTGGTGGGCGGGCGAGGTACTTGGGGTTGAGTTGTTTGTCATAGAACAGTCCTCAGTGTCCTCTCCAAACTCGTCTGATTACCTGGCGGCTAGCACCCCCGTCTCCTGCTGCCTGGCATGAGATTTGAACACCGGGAACCTCTCAACAAAGATGAGGTAGATTGGGAGGCAGTTCTAAGGTCTTACTCTCCTGAGTAATTCACCCTTTGGAACTGTCATGTCATGACTGGGACGCTGTCAAGCTTGACCTCTGCCTAAGACGCCCGAGCTCCCACCCTCTGAACTGGATGAAGTTTGGGACACAGGGATCCCTCTGGCCGTCACAGCCACCAGGCTGCTGCTCTGTCTGAGGGTCTTCGAAATGTTCATGGAAAATGTGTATAATGAGAAAACTAAGCATAGATTTCCATTTTTTTGTACCAAAGTAAACTTGTGTTTCAATTCCATTTCTCCACAGACCTGTAGAAGCACCCACACATTTGCCTGTTCATATCAGTCTTCTGGGGCTCATTTTCTATGGCACACAGCAGTAGGTGTAAACGTCTATGACATTAAAAAGTTGCATTTCCCGGTCACAGACAAGGAGGCGTGGAATGGAAGATGCTTGGAACCTGGACTCAGGTCTTTGCTCTGAATTCGCTGGCCCTGTGACAGGCTAGACTAAGCTTTGGAGCAGCACCAGCACCCTTTGTCAGACGAGAGCTTGAAGTGGACCTTCTGAGCTCTCTCCCAGCTATAGACTCTGAGTTTGATTAAGTGCCCTCTTCTGGAAGCATTTTTCTCAGTGCGATCTGCAGAAAAGGAATAATTTGTTAAATGTTCTTTTGATTCTGTCATCAGGCCAGGGGATTTTTTTTGGAATACAGTGGATATAATTAGCTGAGAACCAAGAGGTCTGAATCAGTGTCTTGGCACTGCCTGGACTTGGCTGAGGGCTCTGGACCTCTCTCCAGCCTGAGCATCTATTTCCTCATCCCGAAATGAAGGCTTGATGAAGTAGCTTCTGCAGCCTTCACTGAGTCACTCATGGTTCCCGAGCATTTCAGTCTCACAAGAGCCGTCTCATGGATTTTCCCTCTGCTTTGCACTACAACGCCCATTGCATCATTCCTAAAAGATGGCTAACTCTCCAAGTTCCATCCTGAGGAGTGTAACGCTCTCCCCCTCTTCGACTGCTTGATAACCCTGTGTGAGAACAGCCTGTGCAGGGAGCTCAGAGGGCCGGCCCGGGTGATACACAGGCTGAGCTCTGCAGTCCTGGCAGGGACAGAGCCTTTGTTCAGTGTCAGGACCGATAGCCCTCTACCAATGATGGAGGAGATGCTGGTGTCCTCGGCGTCTGCCCCCTGCCTGTCCACTTCTCTCTCCTGACACTCTTCTCCTCTCAGCTGGTCACCATCTACCCTTCCCACGCAAAATCTGCTTTCTTATAAAGCGAGTTGAAAATTCATTTACATGAAGTTATAAAATAATGTTACTCTTTCTACCTGAGAAGGGAGAGGCACGGCCCTAAGTCCCCGAGTGATGCTGTCACTGTCCTCTGAGCACTTTCTCTCCTGCAGGGCTGAGGACGCAGAGATGAGGAAGACCTCTCTGCATGTTGTTCTGCCTGGCGCTATTGATGCCGCTGACCCTAAAGGGCGCTATCGCGGGTGTTCTCACGGCACCACCATGGCACGTGGGGCCCTGTCCTCCACCGCTCAGCTCAGAGCACTCAGTGCGTCCTGCATCAATAGATCCCATGTCCAAGGCCTGGCTGGCTCTTATGCGGAGTAAGCTGTGCTTCTCATCTTCCTCCAGCATCGGCTTAACAGTAAAGATGCCCGAGTATGGAGTGGGAAGTCTGAAAAAATGCTTCTTGACACATTCAGCCTTTTCTCTCAGTCTGAAGGAACTAACAGTGAAATCGTGAAACCAGTTGCAGGTGTCTGCAGACGTGCAGATTGTTTGCATGCGTCTCCGTCATTGTCCCCTTCCAGCTAGTACAATTTTGAGTTTTCTCATCTAAGAAAATGAGGGGCTTATTTCCTCCCTTTCCCGTGCCAACTTCAGTTTTCTATGGTGTTACTCTTAGTCTCACAAATAGTCAAAAATCCTTTCTGTCACCTCTTTCTTTTCCCTTTATTTATTTATTTATTTGAGAGGTTTTTCACTATAGGGTGCGTGCACTCACCAGACAGACAGAGAGAGACAGAGAGACAGAAAGCGAGAAATAACTCCCCCAGAGGGGATGGCCATGCCGCAATCCCTTCTCCTCCCTTCTCCTCTCGGGATCTTGGGCACGCACGCACACACGCCCGGCATAGGTTTTAAGCCACTGGGTCCGGGACGCGAACCGCGGTTGACTACATGGGAGTCCAGCGACATAGCCATTACGAGGAAGACCTCTCTGCATGTTGTTCTGCCTGGCGCTATTGATGCCGCTGACCCTAAAGGGCGCTATCGCGGGTGTTCTCACGGCACCACCATGGCACGTGGGGCCCTGTCCTCCACCGCTCAGCTCAGAGCACTCAGTGCGTCCTGCATCAATAGATCCCATGTCCAAGGCCTGGCTGGCTCTTATGCGGAGTAAGCTGTGCTTCTCATCTTCCTCCAGCATCGGCTTAACAGTAAAGATGCCCGAGTATGGAGTGGGAAGTCTGAAAAAATGCTTCTTGACACATTCAGCCTTTTCTCTCAGTCTGAAGGAACTAACAGTGAAATCGTGAAACCAGTTGCAGGTGTCTGCAGACGTGCAGATTGTTTGCATGCGTCTCCGTCATTGTCCCCTTCCAGCTAGTACAATTTTGAGTTTTCTCATCTAAGAAAATGAGGGGCTTATTTCCTCCCTTTCCCGTGCCAACTTCAGTTTTCTATGGTGTTACTCTTAGTCTCACAAATAGTCAAAAATCCTTTCTGTCACCTCTTTCTTTTCCCTTTATTTATTTATTTATTTGAGAGGTTTTTCACTATAGGGTGCGTGCACTCACCAGACAGACAGAGAGAGACAGAGAGACAGAAAGCGAGAAATAACTCCCCCAGAGGGGATGGCCATGCCGCAATCCCTTCTCCTCCCTTCTCCTCTCGGGATTTTGGGCATGCACGCACACACGCCCGGCATAGGTTTTAAGCCACTGGGTCCGGGACGCGAACCGCGGTTGACTACATGGGAGTCCAGCGACATAGCCATTACGCTAACTGCTGGTTCCCTCTTTTCCCTTTTTTAATGATAGATTCAGAGACTCCATCTATTCGTCCATCCACAGATGTGGATCTGCTGTAGATCTAAAAATCCTGTTATAAACAAGTTCAACACACTCTGCCCACTCATCACCAGTGCTTTAGGTAAGGCAGGTTCTCCAGCATGGGTTACAACGCTGCTTACCAGGTGAGAACCACTGAGCATCAGCAAGGGTCTTGGTTTCTGTTTCTAGGAAGGGTTGGTGAAGAGATCCCTTGTTGGTCTCATCATGCTGACCATGATAAAGTGACAACGATGACTTATTGACAGTGATAAATGCCTAGCCTGTGCCCTGAATATTGGATTAGTAATAAATACTCGGTCCATTGGTTGACTGATATGCTTATAAAAGTTAGTGGCTAAGCAGTCCACACATGAGGGGATAAACGTTGAGTGGAGAGTTGAGGATCCAGGGTGCAATGGCTCCATGGAAATACTCCATGGCACAGTTTGCTGGGAGCAATTCCAGGTTCTGAGAAGGAGGCATTATTCTCTTGCAAACAGAATGATTCCTGGAGCTAATTATTTCCTTCTGACAAACAACACACTACTAAATGACAGCCTAACTTTGTCATCATGCCCAGCACGACGAGCTCGACCATTTCTGTGCTCCGGTTTCCTGTGCCATTAGGCAGAGGTCTGTGGAAGTCAGTGCAACATCCTCTTGAAATACAGCAGAGGGTCCTCACACTCCCAGAAGGAGCAGGAAGAGAGTGGAACTGCATGATGGCTTTGTGAGTGAATAGGGATCTTGCTCGGAACAGAGACTGCATTTTCTGCTTGGGACCAACAGTTGGATGCTACTACTCACTGTGGGTGTTGGCAGATGCGTCACAGCCCAGTTTCCACAGCCTCAGGAATTTCCCTGGCACCCTTCTCCCCTGCACAGCATCCCCT
>NW_006204612.1:44523-46173 GCF_000334495.1 Tupaia belangeri chinensis | reverse complement strand
TCCCTACTGGTGCACAGGAGTCATTGGCACGGTTTCCACAGACCTCGGCGAGGGCCCGGTGTTGGGATGTGGCCTGCTCTGCACCTCGCCTGTGTTGGGAAGGTGTTCCTGGCTGTGACACCCACAGGACGCTCTCCCCATCTAACCCCCTCTGTTCCATCATCCACAATGTAAAGTCGGTGCTTTCGGTCCCAATACCAGAGCCCGTCCAAGGCAGGGTGTCCATGGAGGAAGGTAGAGGGAGGGGAGGCAGGTTCTGCTCTCACGCCAGGGTCTCGAGGGCTGTGCCGTTTGGTTTTCCCTCAGACACCGGGGCCCAGAGGCGTGACTGCTGGTCAGAGCTGTGCCCTCTGGCCTGTGCTCCTGGGATGATGCGGTCTCAGACTCTCCCAGCTCTCAGGCAGGGACCGTGCTTGGCTGCCTCATGTGCCTGCCTTACTTGGTCTGTCCACTCACCCATCCTGTGACCGAATGCTCATGGGTGTCCACTGCCTGGCTGCACGTTGGGTGCAGGAGGGGCACCATGGAGGGGACAGTGACAATGGTCGGTGTGCAGCCACCTCTATCCACTGGGCGACCGAAATGCACCACCGGATGTTCACTCCTGGGCACTGCCCTTTTGGTTGCTCCTTGGTTAAAATAAAAACCAATTTAGGGTGACCCCTTGCCCTCCCAAGCCTGGACTTGATGCCTGCGATCCAGTCAGCTCAAGCCTCTCCCTCCTGCTCCACCCGCCCTCCCATTCAAAGTTCCTCTTGAACAGCAACGTGACACCCGAGGGAATGGAACTGACCGATGGCTCTGTGCATAACTAGGGGTGCCTGTATCTCTCTCCCTTTTTGCCTCTCTTTTTCTCATGGTACAAATAAATAAGCTAACAAACTTAAAGAATAGAACCTTAAAAAAAACTTAAAAAATCGAGACTTCCCTCACAGGCCCTTCCCTTGGAGTGCTGGGGCAGCTGCTGCCTGGAGACTGGCCTGCATCTCCCATGTGCAGTCTGCTCACGTGGCCTGTGGGCTGTGGGGAGCCCACCCGATTCTCAAATCACTGCCTCTCTCTTACTGTGGCCAAGCCCACGAGGCACAGTGCCTGCGAAGGTGAGGGGCAGCACCGTCCTCCGAGGGACTATTCAGTGTGTGTCCCGACACCCTGGACCCTCGCAATGGGGTGAGCTTAAAACATCTAACACATTGCCTTCTTGCTGGGATAACAAATAGGTTAAAAGGTCATTTTCTAATTTAGGGAGAGACAGAAACTCCAGGCTCCTGAATTCAGGTCCATGAGATCATGGGATAAACTACCAGTCCAAGTCTGTGTTGTACAGTATGCTGCAGTGCACAGAGTACAGCACGGCGAAGCACAGTGCAAGGCGGCATGGCGTGTTATCCTACAGGACAGCCCAGTGCAGCCGGTGTGTTACCACACAGTCTAGTACAGGAAAGCACAGTGTATTACCGTACCCCACAGTGCAGCGTGGTGTGTTACCGTACAGCATGGTGCATTGCTGTGTGTTACGGTACAGCACAATGCAGCGTGGTGTGTTACAGTACAGTACAGCGCAGCGTGGTGTGTTCAGTACAACACGGCGCAGCGTGGTGTGTTACGGTACAGCACGGCGCAGCGCGGTGTGTTCCGGTACAGCACGGC
>NW_006204612.1:34762-43156 GCF_000334495.1 Tupaia belangeri chinensis | reverse complement strand
CGTGGTGTGTTACGGTACAGTACGGTGCAGCGTGGTGTGTTACAGTACAACACAGTGCAGTGTGGTGTGTTACAGTACAGTATGGTGCAGCTGCAACATGGTGTGTTATGGTATAGCACTGCAGCGTGGTATGTTACAGTACAGCACAGTGCAGCGTGGTGTGTTACAGTACAGTACAATGCAGCGTGGTGTGTTACAGTACAGTACAGTGCAACAGGGTGTGTTATGGTATAGCACTGCAGCGTGGTGTGTTACAGTACAGTATGGTGCAGCGTGGTGTGTTACAGTACAGTATGGTGCAACGTGGTGTGTTACAGGACAACACAGTGCAGTGTGGGTTGTTACAGTACTGTACGGTGCAGCGTGTTGTGTTACAGTACAATGCAGCGTGGTGTGTTACGGTACAGTACAGTGCAACATGTTGTGTTATGGTATAGCACTGCAGTGTGGTGTGTTACGGTACACCACGGTGCAGCGTGGTGTGTTACAGTACAGTACAGTGCAACATGGTGTGTTACGGTATAGCACTGCAGCGTGGTGTGTTACAGTACAGTACGGTGCAGCGTGTTGTGTTACAGTATAGCACAGTGCAGTGTGGTGTGTTACAGTACAGTACGGTGCAGCGTGTTGTGTTACAGTACAATGCAGCGTGGTGTGTTACGGTACAATACAGTGCAACATGGTGTGTTATGGTAGAGCACTGCAGCGTGGCGTGTTACAGTACTGCACAGAGCAACGTGGTGTATTATGGTATAGTACAGTGCTGTGTGGTGTATTATAGGAACTGTTTGGGAGGGGAATGGGTAGCAGAGAGGGCAGGGGGAGTTTAAGGAAAAACCTTGTCAGATATGAGATTGTGAAGTTCTCAGTTGAAAATGATGCTTATGGTAATATCTTTGGTTTGATTTTCATGTACTGCATGCATATTCAAAAAAAGCTAAAACATTGTGTGGTACAGAGATATACAATGATTGAATGACAAATCATACAATTTTTAAAAATGGGGTAAACAGGTGGTATGGCGAAGGTACTGGATTACCAAGTGGCTGACTGCAGTTTGTGTCCTAGACCTGGCAGCTTGAAAATCACTCTAGGTACGTGCGCGTGCATGCCCAACATCCCAGGAGGAGAATGGAGGAAAAGGGATTGCAGCATGGTCACCCTCCCTAGGGGGTGATTTCTCATTTCCCCTCTCACTGTCTGTCTCTCTCTGGCAAGCGCACCTACCCTAAGGGAAAAAAAATATCTGACAGCATGAAGCAGTGTTAAAATAACAAGCAAATCTCTATTCAGTTTTAAACTTGTGGTTTCCTAGAATTCTTGAGCTGCTTGAGATCTTTCTGGAAATGATGTCCTGAGCCTATAGATACAAATATAAGCCCCCTTCACAGACACAAGTGGGAGTGTGCTTATGCTCTCTTGCATGTTGGCTCACTTTCTGCGGCACATTAGTCATGCCACACACTGTTTTGAAGCTAGGTGGTATGCCAGGGTTTCGATGCCCCTCCCACCATCTATTTAACCAAGCCACTGCTGATAGAGCCGTAGTTCTTTCCGGCTTTGGTGCATATGAACAACGCTCCTGTGAACCTCACTGCATGTATGTGTCTCTGTGAACACATGCAGTTATTCCCTATTGTCTCTTCTTTTTGATTGAGAATTGGAACCTAGAGTCAGGAGGACCTTGGTGGTCCTGCCCTTGGCTAAGGGCCATGCGGTGTTGTGCAGTGGCCACAGAGGACATCAGAGCGAGCTGCATGCTACACGTGAAGTATGCCCATCTAGCCATGCAAGCTTCAGCTCGTGAGTCTCAGCAGACTCAGGGGAAGGGGCGAGGTTTGGGGCCCAGGCTGTTGGGGTGGGAAGGCCCTGCCTGTCTGCTCGTGGAGGTGGTCTGCTGTGCAGCATAGCACAGATCTGCGGTATCAGCAACTCTTCATCAATCTGGTGAGACCAAAGCCAACTCTCAAAACAAACGTTTCCTGCATGAACAATGTGTTTGTTATATTTTCCTCATTTGTTTATGATGGCTGTGTCAGCCACACTGATTTACATAAACACTGCCAATCTTGGGATGTTACACTCTCAACAAAAGTAGCTGAGTACAAACAGCATTCCTCGGTTTTAATTCATATTGTCTAAACATAGCAGATGTTGATAAAATGAGCCAACAAGAAAATACAACAAAGGAGGCCATCTTGAGGGGGACTTTGATTAAAATGCATTCCAGATTGACACAATGATACCATGTTAATGGAACGGATCATTTAAATGTCATATTTGGCTCACATGGAACCATAAAACAAGCTGAATGCAAACTTTCGCAGCTTCCAGACTGTAAATGCACAGGAGGACTGTATGCTCGTTTGCAACCCAGCCAGCTCTGCAGTTCTTGTACCCCCATCGTGGATTTAGTTGTTTATTTTTGCACATGCCCTGCCACTGCTGTGCTGTAGCTTGGTCCTAGACACACTGCAGATGCATGACCTCCCCACAGCCTCTTTTCATGAGCCATATCGACCCGTGGGGAAGTACTCCTAGGGCCGAAGAGGGTGGAGACTCGCCCTCATGGACTGGGAGACTAATCGGAACCTCTTCTCCTCTCACTAATGTGAGTCTGCAGGCCAGGTGTTATAATCCGAGGAGGAGTGATTATAAATGGGGAGGTGTCAGTAGACCAGAAGTTCGACGATGCATTACACTTTATATTGCCTACCAGGGAATTGACAAACTCCTGCTATAGAGTCATTGAAAAGAAGACTACTGAGTAGTAGGGTTAAAATCTCTCACAGTAAAGAATGACATAACTGAATTTGATTGTTGACAGCAAAGCCTTTGTTTACTATGGATCAAGGACAGAAACATCATAATACTATGTCTTTACCTCTGAATGAGCACTTGAATTCAAGAGTTATTGGAATCAGCTATGGATGCTGTGGGACTCAGAGTGAGTCTGATGGGGAACCCCGAGGGGTGGAGAATACCCCACTGCAGCTGGGGTCCTCTCTGGGCTGCCCCGGCACCCTGGGATTTTGGCCCGAGAGCTGCCTGTGCTCAGACTCTACTCAAGTGCTGGAAGTGGGCCCTCAGCCAGCTTCATGGAGGTGGGGACAGATGTGAAGCACGTTGGCCCCCTGGGGTTGCCCTTGCATTCTCTGTGTGTGTATGGCACCTTGCTGGAAGGAGGGCTGCCACTTTGGGTCTCCATGTCTGGAGTTTGAAGAAGAGATATTAACAATGACCTCTTTGGGGTGCTTTTAAAAATTAAACTCTACAAATGTCTTAAAACAAAGCGTATATGACAAATATCTACTAAATGACAATGGTTGTTATTGTTGAATTATTGTTTATGTTCTCGGAGCATCAGCTCTATTTCTCGCCAGAGGGGATTTACATCAGGGTCTTGGAATCAGATCCAGCATCTTTCCGACGTCCTTCTAGGAGGGGTGGGGCTCCGACAAGAGGTGATGTCATTGATATGTGGAAATTTGACATAAGAAGGCAGGAGACAGGATTAACTGCTTCTCTGATGACTCACTTCAGAAGAGGCATAGAGTGGGACACTATTTCTTTGTAATGATATAACACGGCAATTCCATAGAACTTAGTGGCAGTGGCAACATTTGGGTCCATTTTGTAGGTGGAGAAATAAAGGCCAAAGAGGCTAAGTGATTTGTCTAAGAAAAGAGGCATCTCCAGAATCAGGCTAGCGTCCGGCTGTGCACATTACCTTTCCGCTCAAATCTCACGGGATCTCTACACCAACAGGCCCATTGTGCCACTGAGAGGGTAGGCCATGCCCAAGGAAATCATTCATTCAGTCGCTTTACAAGGCGCTCCTGCAAGGGGAACTTTTTCCAGCTGCAAAAATACATTTTTAAATTCTCATTAGGCTTTAGACACCAATGAATTGTCATTCACTTTTTAAAAGTTAAACTTTATTTTGAGGTAATTACAGGTTCACGTGCATTTGTAAAAAAAAAGAAAAGAGATCACCTACACCTGTTACCCAGTTCCCCCCAAAGGTATTATCTTGCAAAAGGATAGAGTAAGACCGCAGCTAGAACACCGGCAGAGTGCAGGCCAGGGAGAGAGCATTCCCGCCTCCCCTTGAACACCTCCCTTTGCTCTTCTGTAGCCACACCTAGTACCTCCCTCTGTGCACTCACCTGAAATGTGGCGAGCACGTTTACAAGTTGTGGCGATGTACAGTGATTAAGTGTATAAAATAAATTTAAATAGATAAATTAGCACCAGGAAAAATAAATAATAAATACATAGGTTAAATTGTACATTTGTGTATAGGTATTTGTGTGAACCTAAGTGACTTTTTTATCTAAATGCCCAGGGGAACACCTACTGATAGCTGCATGTTTCGTTTTTGGTCATCAGACTGCTTTCCAGAGTAACTATCATTTTATATCCACCAGCAATGTATGATCTAGTTTCTCGGCGTCCATACCAGCATCTCAGGTTATCACTGTTTTTAACATATTAGTCATTCTGATAGGTGTGTAATGCCTCATTGTTAGGTGTATAATTTAGTTTGCGGTTAATGACGTCGAACATGTGATCGAATGTATAAAACAAACTGAAATAAAAAATTTAAAAAAGGAAATGTGCTCATTGTCATATGTATAAATGAAATAAATGTTTCTTCATGTTTTTTGGCTACTTTATGATTGATTTATTTTTTTGAGAGATTTTTGCCATGGGGCACTTGTTCTCATTAGAGAGATGGAGAGAGAGAGAGACTGAAAGCAAGAAATCAACCCCCAGGGAGGATGGCCATGCCGCAATCTCTTTATCCTTTCTCCATTCTCCTCTCCGAATTTTAGATGTGCACACACATACTTAGAATACTTCATTTCTAAGTATTTGCACTCAGCATGAGTTTTAAGCCTCCAGGTCTGGGACTGGAACCATAGTCAATTATATAGGAGTCCAGTGACATAACCATTACACCATCTGCTGGTCTCATTTCTTTTTTACTGTTGGATTTTGAGAGTTCTTCATATATTCTAGACAGGTACAAAGGCATCAAATATGTGGCTTGCAATTTTCTCCCAATCTGTAGCTTGTCTTCATCCTCATTTAAATTTTTTAAAAGAATTATTTTACTTTATTACTGTTATTTTAAAAAATTTGACCAGAGAGAGAGAAAGAGAAAGAAAAAGTGAGAAAGCAAGCTGCCAGGTCCAGGACTTGAATGTGGTTAGCCATGTGGGAGTCCAGCGACTTAATACCATGCCACCTGCTGGCCCTTCATCCCCTTAACAGAATATTTAACAGAGGAAAAATTTGGATTTGGGTACAATTTAATTTATCACTTTGAGAGGTTTTTTCTATAGGGCGCATGCGCTCACCAGAAAGACAGAAAGAGAAAGAGAGACAGAAAGTGAGAAATCACCCCCCAGTGGGGATGGTCACACCACAATCCCTTCTCCTCCATTCTCCTCTCGGGATCTTGGGCACGCACGCACATGTGCCCGACATGAGTTTAAGACACCGGGTCCGGGACTTGAACTGAGGTCGACTACATGGGAGTTCAGCAACATAGCCATTGTGCTAACCGCTGGTCCCTGATACAAAGTTTAAGGACTCGTTGCCAACTATCATATTATGAATATTTTCTTCTATGTTTTCCTAAAAGATTTATAGTTTCACTATTTGAATTTAAGTCTATCACACATTTTTGAGATAATTTTTGCATAAGGTTTGAGATTTAGGTCTAGGTCTTTTTTTAAAAAAAAAATTGCCCATGAATGTCCATTTGCTCCAGCAGCACTTGTTGACAGCTGTCTTTATGCCACCACATTGCCTTTGCACCTTTGCCTAGTGTTGGACATATTTGTGTGGGTCTGTCTCTGCTCTTTATGGCATCTCATTAAACATGAGGCTGCCCCCTCAGCAGCACCACAGTCTTAATTATTACAGCTGCCTCAGTCTTGAAATTGGGTGAGGACTGTTTATTCTGTTTTGGAAATCATATTTATTCTAGTTCCTTTGCCTTTTCATAAACATCTGTGAATGATCTTTATATCTACATAAAATCTTACAGAAACGGGTTATTATCTGTTTAAGATAACGTGTATAGTATTCTCAGCTAGACTGGTGAGGAATGGATACATGTTGGAATATTCACTTGCAAGGTGAATGACCTATGTGATTGAGTGTATAAAAGAAATTGAAAAAAAATCGTACAGGGATTTTGATATAAATTGTGTTAAACCTATTTATCAATTTGGGGAAGAATTAGCATCTATCATTTAAGACTTTTTTTTTTTTTTTTTTTTTTTTTGCTATTGGGCACATGCATTAACTGGAGAGATAGAGCAAGACAGAGAAACAGAAAGTGAGAAATCACTCCCAGGGGGATGGCTATGGTGCAATCCCTCCTCTGTCCCTCTCCTCCTGGGATTTTGGGCACACAGCACACGCACCCGGCATGTTTTAAAGCCACTGGTCGGAGACTCAAGCTGCAGTCAACCACACGGGAGTCCAGTGACATAACCATTATGCCATCTGCTGGTCCCTATCATTTAAGACTGACACCATGTATTTCTCTGATTATTTAAATTTTCTTTCATCAGCATTTTGTGATTTCTGGCACACAAGTTCTGTATATGTTTGTTACACTTACACTAAGTTATTTCTTCCTTTGTTTTCTCCTTCCTTCCTTTCTCTTTCCTTCTGTTTCTCTAATCATTATTTTCTTTCTCTTGATTTCAGTTAATTTTGTTCTTTTTTTTTGAGTTCTTGAAGTAGAATACTAAATTGTTCATGTGAAACTTTTGTCTCTTCTAATATCTGCATTTAGTATTATTAATTTCCTTTCCAGCTTTAGTTATGTCCCACAAATTTTGATATATTTTATTTTCATTTTCATTGGGTTGAATGTAATTTGCAGTTCCCCTGGAGATTTCCTCTTCGATCCATGGGTTTTAGAGGCATTTCACAGTGTTTAGCTTCTAAGTATTTGGATATCTTTCCTTCCTCTTCTCCTCCTCCTCCTCCTTCTCCTTCTTCTTTTAGATTTTTGGCATAGGGCACGAACACTCACTGGAGAGAGACAATGAAAGGGAAAGTGAGTGAGAAATCACCCCCTGGGGGGAATGCTCAGGCTGCAGCCCCTTCTTCAGTTCACTCTCGTGATTTTGGGCATGCGCACACACACACACACACACACACACACACACACACACACGTTTAGCATGATTTTCAAGCCTCCATGTCTAAAACTCAAATCATGTGTGAACTGATGTAAGTATCTTAACAATCATGTCACCTGCTAACCCTTGGATAATTTTTTCTTGTTTCTAGTTTGTTTTGATTGTGGTCAGAAAATGTAAGAATTCAATTCTGAGACTGTTGAGTTTTTTTTTTTTTTTAATGACATAAGATATGGTCTATCTATCTTTTTTTTTCCCACAGGTTCTGGAGAAAAGCATATTCTTCTGTTGTTGGGTGGAGTGTTCTATAAATGTTGATTAGAACCTATTCATTAATAGTCCAGGGGCTAGCAGATGCTGTAGTAGTCACATCACTGGACTCCTACATGGCTGACCACGGTTCAAATCCCAGACCTAACGACTTAAAACTCATACGGGGCGCGTGTGTGTGCGTGCCCAAGATCCCAGGAGGAGAATGGGGGAGAAGGGACTGCAATATGGCCATCCTCCCAGGGTGTGCTTTCTCATTTTCCTTCTCACTGTCTCTGTCTCTCTCTCTGGTGAGTACACGTGCCCTAAGGCAAAAATTTGTAAAAAATAAAGTCCATATCCTTGCTGATTTTCTATCTAGTTGTCTTAGTAGTTGCTGAGATATAGATGTTGATGTTTTCAGCTATAATTACGCATTCTTCTTCTTTTTTTGGAGAGGTTTTTGCTATAGGGCGTGTGCGCTTGCCAGAAAGACAGAGAGAGACAGAGGGACAGAAAGCAAGAAATCCATCTCCCAGGGGGATGGCCATGCTGCAATACCATTTCCTCAGTTCTCCTCTGGGGATCGTGGGCACACACGCACATGCGCCTGGCATGAGTTTAAGCCACCAGGTCTGGGATTCTAACCGCGGTCGACTACATGGGAGGTCAAAGACATAGCCATTACGCTAACTGTTGGTCCCAATTATGCATTATTCTATTTCTCCTTTTAATTCTATCAGTTTTTGTGGCTTTGTTTTTCGGGCACACACATACAGGAGTGCTATGTCTTCTTAGCAGATAGAATCTTTATCATTGTATAACGTCCCTGTCTGGTAATGTTCTTTACTCTTAAGTCTACTTGAGCAGATATTAATAGTCACTCCAAGATTCTTTTGATTAATATTTGTGTAATATATAATTCTTCATCCTTTACCTTTTTCTTAAGTTATTTACTTTTGCACGACAGATA
>NW_006204612.1:32746-34709 GCF_000334495.1 Tupaia belangeri chinensis | reverse complement strand
AGAAGGTGCACTCAGTGGGGCTGTGACTCCTTCCCACAGCCCTTGGCCTGTTAGGCCTGTGGGCTCTTGCCCCACCTGGGGATCTGAACCTGCCACTGGCTACGTGGCTCCCCGCACGGTAGTCCAGTCTGCACTGACTGCCGCCAGGCCGGGCCCATCCTTTTATTTCCAAACAGGCTATATGATTTTATTTGAAGTGTGTGTGTGTGTGTGTGTGTGTGTGTTGGTAGACAGTCTATGGTTGGGTTATGTTTAGATCATTTAATGTGTTTATTGATATATTAGAGGATAAGTCTGGTCTTTTACTCTTGGATTCTGATTGTTCTCTTATCTCTATGCTTTTTCTTCATTCCTGTGGGCTACTTGAGCATTATTATTTTTCCTAGAATTCCATTTTAATTTATCTGTGGTGACTTTGAGCATCTCTCTTTATATATCATTTTTAGAGTCTTCTAAGTATCACATCATTAACTTACCACAATTCATTGGTCTGTCACTTTGCCAGTTGGAATACCAGATAGAACCCTTGTCTCAGTCACATCCCTCACCCTCCCCATTTTATGACACGGCCTCTCAGAGCTTTTCCTCTTCATCCATTTAGAGCCACAGAGGCCTTTTAGAGCTGTTTCCATTGCCCGACGTGATTTAGAAGACTTAAGAGGATGAAGAAATCCTATATTTACCCATATTTCTGCTTACGTTTTTAAAATTTCTAGCTTATGCCCCAAGGTTTTTCCTTTTATCATTTTCCTTCTGTTTAGAGAATTTCTTTTCTTCTTTCATTCATTCAGGACAGGTCTGTTGGTGACAGATCCTCTTAGTTTTCCTTCGTCTGAGGATCTTTTTTTCCTTCCTGTTCCTCAAGGATGTTTCCCCGACGGAGAATCTGGGCTTGGTAGTTCTTCTCTCCGGCACAGGAGTCGTGTTAGGCTGTTTCCTCTGGCCTCCTCTGGTTTCTGATGAGAACTCCACTGCCATTCGAGTTGTTTCCCCCTTAGAGACAGAGTGTTATTTTCCTTTGGATTCTTTCAAGACTATTTCCTTTGCCTTAGTTTTCAGAAGTTTAATTTTGATGTGTGTCAGCTATTGATTTCTTTGGGTTTCTCCGGTTGGGGGTTTAGTTTGCATCTTAATCTGGAGGGCTCATCTTTAGGTAAAGTTAGGATGTCCTTGGCCATTATTTCTGTGGGTCCTCTTGTCCCTGCCCTCTTTGTCCTCCCTCGGAAGCTCCAGTGACACAAATGCTGGATGTTTCGTTAGAGTCTCAAGGCCTCTGAGGACCTCTCCGCGCCTTTTTCCTGGTCTGATTTTTCCGTTATCCAGATTGGTTACATGCTATCGATCAGTGCTTCAGTTCACAGATTCTTTGCTCCCTCCTTCCTATTTGCTGTTAAACCCATCGGTTAAGGTTTTATGTTGATTGTATTTTCAGTTCTAAGATTTCTGTTTGATTTCTTTCTATTTATCTGGAGACCTGCTATTTCTTTGTTAAGACTATTTTTTTTGTTCTTAACAAAAGGACAAAAGCATGTTTCAAGCATGTCTGTTTCTGCTCATGGAAGTGTTTTCATCTCTCTATCATCTCAGCTTGTCCTGTACTGACTTCTCTTCTCTTTTCTTTATTTCTTCCATGAGAGACAGAAAGCTATAGAGAGAGATAAATACCCTTAACCGGGCATCATGGTTTAGCCAGCCCAGATCTCAAGCATGTGCATGTACTCGTGTGCTCAGGAAGACCTCAGGACACACACCTGGGACCTTCTTATGTGGGTCCAGCGTGGCAGGCTCTCGCATACTCCTGCTCCACCAGCTGGGCCTGGATTTCCTTTCTCCATCTAGTTTCAGATCTTCCTGGTGTATGGTGGAATGAGTGGTTTTAGGTTGAAACCTGAACAATTGAGTGTTATGAGACTTGAGATCTTATTTAGGTCTTTGGTTTTAGGCTGTGCTCTCTGATCCTGCT
>NW_006204612.1:31516-32732 GCF_000334495.1 Tupaia belangeri chinensis | reverse complement strand
CCTGCTGAAGCTGGGTCGGGAGGGCACGGACTGGTCACAGCAAGGTGGTGGTAGGTGGTGGGAGAAGTCCGGGTCAGTGTCTGTTGACACATTCGCTCTGGATGGGGTGTTGGAGGACTCCAGCTCTACTCCTACTGACACATCGCTGGCTGTGTGGGGGAGGACTGCCACCATGCGACCTCACTGACACCATAGCAGGGGATGACCTCATTATGGCTGGGCCATGGCCAATGTCGTGTCTCCACTGAGCACCCTCTGCCATCCTCAGCTGGCAGAGAGAGAGCACCTCATTGGTGCTGGGTAAGAGTTTAGGTCCTCACTGATGCCACCCTGAGTGGGGCAGGGGTGCAGGGCAGCGGGTACCTTCTCGCAGTCTAAGGATAGTGCAAGTCGAGTCTCCTGGTCTGGGCTTTGTCGGCACGGGCTGGGGCTGAGGCCATGGTTTCTTGTAGTGTTGATCTAGAGTGGAGTGGTTATTTTCTCATTTTCCAACTTGATAGACTGCCCCTTTTTCTGGTTCCTTGTCTGGAGAAGATAACCTTTCGTTGGAACTTCTTTGTGTGTGCCGTTGACCTTCCCAGGTTGTTACTTCTTCAGTCTCAGGTCTTGGATATACGAGACCAAAAGAAACCTAGCACATTCAATACCCTGTGCTCCCCGAGGTCCCGAGGTGTCTGGCCAGCGGGACATCTCCGCACCTTCAGTGTCTGAGTGTCCAGCATTTGCATCTGGACCTGGTGGGAGATGGGAAAGTATACTACTCCGTTTTCCCAGAAGCCAAATGTTGTCGCCAAATGGTACAAGCAGCAAGTGTGAGGCCTTGTATGCGGACTCGCCGTCACAATCCAGTAATCCCCTTTGGAGAGGACCTTGAGCTCCCTTCCAGCAGCTGACGGCACAGTGAGTGCCAACATTCCCTTGAGGTAAGTGTGTTCTGTAAAGATGTACAGTGACTGCATGTAAAGTTAAAAAGTGGAAAAAATAATTACTACAGACTCGTTTTATCCGGGGTTACCCTGAGATGCCTGCACTGCATTTTCCAATGAAGGCAGGCTGGACAAATGTAAATCTGTCTTGCGACAAGTACTCACAAGACAATTTTTTTAAAAGAATTATTTTAGTTAGCTTTATTTATTTATTTATTTATTTATTTATTTTTAAATTGCATAAGTCGGGGCTGGCAGGGGGCGTGGTGGGTAAAGGGTTGGACTCCCCC
>NW_006204612.1:10259-31428 GCF_000334495.1 Tupaia belangeri chinensis | reverse complement strand
TCTCTCTCTCTGGTTGAATTGAAGAAGAAATAAAATTAAATAAATAATTCTTTAAAAAAATTGCACAAGTCAATCTTAATGCTACTGGTAATGATGGCTACCGTTCCGGGGCAGGAGCTCTTAGGGAGGGGTAGAGTCTGAGTGTCACCCGCAGAAACTTCATATTCACATCATCAAGCAGTGATGGATTTAAGTGACTGTTCTTGGACAAGATGCGTTAGTAGATTTGCTGTAGCACTTAATAATGAGCAGTTAATTTTAGCCTGCTCAGAGGAGAAAGGAGTTCTCGCTGGCTTACCAGCCCGGTTTTCAGGGAGTCACTATAGTGACAAATATTGTTGTAAAGTACACAGAGGAAGGCGATTAATAAGTGCCCACTGATGATGAAGTGTGGCCAGATTCCCTGTGAAATGGAGACCGGGCCATCTATTGGCGTCTCTCGTAATTAGAGATGAGTGTGCTTTTGAACCCAGCTTTTCCATCTGTAGGGTGTTTCTAACTAGGAATAGAAATGGAAACTATTTGTGTTTGGATCCAAACCCTAGACACATTTAGAAGTTCCGAATTCATAAAATGAAGACTGAGAACTGATTAAAGGGAGTTTAGAAATGTACGTTATTTTAGAAATTACCAGTAGGTCCGCCTGGAGCAGATCACAGGCTGCCTTGGAGGAGCAGCAGACTCCCCCAACCCCCCTCACACACCGGACTTCACTACTCAGAGAACTGCACTTGGAAGGAAATATCCTGGGTGTCCCAGTTCAAGCTGGCTTCCCTCATTTGTGACATGGAAGTGGGCTTTCTGAATGCAATTCTCTGATACTCCGGGGCCTGGCCCGTGTCTGCCTCAGGGTAGGTGCTCAACACGTTATTGGACGAGTTAACTACGGGAGATGCGTATGCTGTGTGCTCCGAAAGCGAAAAGGAAGGATGGAGTTGACTTCAACTTGGGCCTTGAAAATTAGGTTGATCTTCAGATGAGTAAACACATTTATTTGAGTTCAGAGTTCGGTCTACTTTGCCAATAAGATTGGACTTTAGAAATAGTCATGAGTTAGTATGAACCCTATGGCTTGGTCTTAGAGAAATGTTACAGTACAAGCAGCCATGCATGTATGTGTGCACATATATTCACACACACACTAGTTCCCCTCCCAACTTCTATGTGAGTGTCATTGGGGTACAACATTAGAAAGCGTTTTATGTAATATGCTAGCATCTCCCTAATGGTGCCTGTGGTTTAGACTGAGCTGTGTATATAGTTAGGAGGGGTCCCCTTGTCTATGGCAGTTAGAATTGAGTTGGGTTGTACGAGAGTCACCTGGCTGCAGTGGCTTTGCCATTGGGACAGTGTGTGAACTGGTTGGAAAAGAATCTGGGAGATGTGAATGTTGTTAGCTGTTGCCCCAGACACAGTTGGGGATATGCTGATCACAAGGAAAGGAAACCAGCGTGCGTGTCCGGTTGATAATCTGCATTTTCTGCCATACCACTGAGGTGTGCACTTAGAGCCGGTCTTTTTCCTGGGCTGGAAAGCCTCCTGGCATTACTTCCTTGATGCTTATTAGCCTGAAAACACAGTGACACACTCAAGTTCTTTTTCATGCAGGAGTGGATGGTGTGGGACATCTCTGAGCACACATTTCTGGCCAAATGAATCAATTGAAATGGGAACATTAATTTGTTTGAACAGTTGTGTGTCAGTGTCAGAATGAAAAAAAGTCACAGTAACCTTATTTTTATTCATATTCCTAGACAACAGGGAATGCCAGCTTGAACACTGCATCATGGCCCATAGCAGGTGACAGCTTGGGAGAAGTTGAAGTCAAGAGACATCAGCAATTGTTCTACTATGGCAAGGCCTCTGGAATCTCTGCTGGCCAGACTTCGGGAAAGCGCAGGGTTCTTGTGACTCCTCACTGAGGAAAAGTGTTTGAGGACAAGCTATTCTCATCTACCTGGGTGACCTCAGGAGCCAGCACTCCTACCTATTAAAGCAAGCTTTTGGCTTTTGATATTTTCTTGTTTTTCTATATTCTTACCCCTTTCCCACTGCTTTCACTGAGCTTCTGCCCCCCCACTAGTGGTTTCTGGCGCCATGTCGGTCATCCTACGGTGTGAGTGTTTAAACCGAGGACCGAGATGTCAGTAAGTGGCCCCACAAGCCACCTCAGAAATCTGTAGAAGTTCTGTTTCCATCAATTTCTGACAACTTTGTATTCTTTATAGTGAAAAATAATAAAATTTTTTCTATTGTTCACTAATTCTCTTCCTCATCACTCCATTTTTTTTTTTTTTTTGGAGAGGTTTTTGCTATAGGGCGCGTGCGCTCGCCAGAAAGACAGAGAGAGACAGAGAGCGAGAAATCATCCCCCAGGGGGGATGGTCACACCGCAATCCCTTCTCCTCCATTCTCCTCTCGGGATCTTGGGCACACACGCACACATGCCTGGCGTGAGTTTTAAGCCACCGGTTCCGGGACGCGAACCGCGGTCAACTACGTGGGAGTCCAGCAACATAGCCATTACGCTAACTGCTGGTTCCCCTCATCACTCCATTTTTGACCATCGCATCTGGAATCCTGCAGCTTCCATGTGAAAAGGGATGATGGATCAGGAGATCTGCAGTTAACTCATGGACTGAAAGCCTTTGCTGAAGTTGCTGCTTTTAAAAATATACTCTTTCCAGGGAGCAGCAGTTAACATAATGGCTATGTCGCTGGACTCCCATGTAGTCAACCATGGTTTGCGTCCCGGATCCGGTGGCTTAAAACTCACGCCGGGCGCGTGTGTGTGCATGCCCAAGATCCCGAGAGGAGAACGGAGGAGAAGGGATTGCGGTGTGACCATCCCCCCTGGGGGATGATTTCTCGCTCTCTGTCTCTCTCTGTCTGTCTGGTGAGCACACACACCCTATAGTAAAACCCTCTCCAAAAACAACAACAAAAAAACCTCTTTTCCCCATAGCTATAAGGGATGGGAAGACAAGACCATTCTTCCTTTAGAGACTCAGATTTGCATGTCAGATGAAAATCTATTTTTAAAATTTGCTATGGCGGACAGTAACAATTGTTCATACATATTGAATGGTTAATCTTGCCAGTTGAAAGCTTCATGTGTGGTATCAGTTAGGATTTGTTTGTCAGTTAACAAAGTACTTTAACATTTAGTGAATGTTACGGAGGGAATGTTTGTGTCCCCCCAAACTTACCTGTTAAGGCCCCAAACCCTAGTGTGATGGCATGAGGAAGGCAATTAGATTTGGACAAGGTAATCGAGGAGGAGCCCTCGATGAGATTCATGCCCTTTTAAGGAGAGGATCAACCACAGCCCTCTCTGCCATGTGAGGACACAGCAAGGAGGCTGCTATCTGCCGGCCCAGGAGACCCTCATCAAGAACCAGAGCCACTGGGCCCTTGAACCTGGACTTCCCAGTCTTCGTAACTCTGAGAAGTAAAGAGTGCTGTTTAAGCTGCCCAGTCTATGGTAGTTTCTTGCAGTGGCCCGAGCTACATGGCTTACAGCAAGAACCACTTAGTATTGCTCATTAATCTCCGAGTGAGCAGGTCTCTACCTAGCTGGCCCTGGCTGGGGTGCTCAGGCGCCTGAGGTCAGCTGGTGGGCTGACTGCAGCTGGCTGGTCTAAGAGGCCTCACCCAGGTATCTGTGCAGCAGCCAGGTGACGGCTACTGCGGTACAGGGATCGGGCTGCTCTTCTCTCATCATCCAGCAAGCTAGCTTCACCGTGCACACAGCAGAGCTGCGGGGTTCCAGGAGGGGAGCTGAGAGAATGCACAGCCTCTCGAGGCCTGGCTCAGAAATGATTAGAAAGTCACAGACCAGCTTAGTTTCAAGAAAGAGACTCCACTTCTTGCAGGGTGGAGCTGAGGAACACTTGGCAGTGGGTTTGGTGATACAGGGAAGGGTGAAGAACTGTGACCGTTCTTGCACCCTGCCTCACATGGAACCCCATGAGGAAGCACTGCTCTTACTCCTGTTTCATAGTGAGGAAACTATGGGACTAAGTAACTTTGTTCAAATAGCATTCAAAAATGGAAGAAATGGGTGATTTTCTTCTAGAACCTAGTCTCTTAGCTATTCCCTCAACTTCTTCTTAAAGTTCATTTATTTTTGATAGAGAGCATGTGCTTGGAACCAGCAGTTAGCATAATGGCTATGTCGCTGGACTCCCATGTAGTCGACTGTGGTTCAAGTCCTGGACCCGTGGCTTAAACTCACGCCAGGCATGTGTGCGTGCATGCCCAAGATTCTCAGAGAGAGTGGAGGAGAAGGGATTGTGGTGTGGACATCCCCCCTGGGAGGTGATTTCTCGCTTTCTGTCTCTGTCTCTCTGGCGAGCGCACATGCCCTGTAGCAAAAATCTTTCCAAAAATATAATAATAATAATAATAATAAAAAGAGCACGTGCTCATGGCAGTCTCTTCCCCATGTCTCTGGCGTGTCAGGATCGTGGGCACGTGTGCTTCAGAACCTGTGGTCGGCCATGCAGTTTCCAGCTCTGCTAGACCTACTGTGTTAGTAGCCCCACCAGGCTGTGCCTCCCCTCGAACTTTAAAGTAGGCATCAAGCTCAGCTCAGCTTGGTCTGATCACCAGGTAGAGACATTCTAGGCAGCAGTAGAGAACCTAGCGAGTGCCAAGGATTTAGGTGTGGACATTCCCTCTGTGAGGTTGTTTCTCGCTTTCTGTCTCTGTCTCTCTGGCGAGCGCACATGCCCTGTAGCAAAAATCTTTCCAAAAATATAATAATAATAATAATAATAAAAAGAGCACGTGCTCATGGCAGTCTCTTCCCCATGTCTCTGGCGTGTCAGGATCGTGGGCACGTGTGCTTCAGAACCTGTGGTCGGCCATGCAGTTTCCAGCTCTGCTAGACCTACTGTGTTAGTAGCCCCACCAGGCTGTGCCTCCCCTCGAACTTTAAAGTAGGCATCAAGCTCAGCTCAGCTTGGTCTGATCACCAGGTAGAGACATTCTAGGCAGCAGTAGAGAACCTAGCGAGTGCCAACACCTAACCGCTTAAAAGGGCTTTGAGGAAAGTTGATAGTGCAGTATGTCGTGTGTGGCTCATCGCGAGAAACGGAGGCTACGTCGATTCATGATTACACCATTTTCTCTCCTGCCCTTTCTTCAGAGGTGGCCCATTTCTGACGTGCCTGTCTCCGGGAGGCAAAACAACGGTTCGAACTCCACCAGTTCTGGATGTGTGTTCCTGTGGTTTTCCCCGACATATATGCGCCCAGATTGTCCAGATATTGGTGGTCTGATGGTGATGGAATCTGTGGACAGTCAAGAAGTGAATTCTCTCCCTCAGCCAGGCTGAGCCCCCTCAGCACAGAGCAGGCCTCTGAGGAGACAGTGGCTGGCTCTGTCACAGGAAGCGAGTCTGGGCCATCAGATGCACGCAGTCATGGCTAACACGGCTCCTGGGCCACTCTGGTTTGCAAACCCCACATCCCCAGGGCTGATACCTAGACGAGTCTGAAGACATGCCACTTGCCAGGTGTTCCAGGGAAAACAAGAAAAAGACAGATCTATCTTTAGGACGCCCTGAGGCCAACAGATTGTAGCTGGCAAACACGCACCACAGATGGAGGAGGCTCGGCACCCACCTCTTCGCTGGGCTCCAAGGGGGAAAGGACAGGCGTGGCACTCTTATCCTACACTCCTCCTCCCGACTCCAGGCCTGGATCCCAGGCCAGGAAGTGGCCGGGGGAGAGGAACGAAGCCCAGGCAGCTGCGGAGAGCAGTGTGTGCTCTGCGGTGCAGTCGGAGGAGGAGGAGAACCAGCACCGTCGTGCACGTGGGCTTCCAGCTCTCGGCTGTGCTGAGCTCCAGCCGTGTGGCCTGACACGTCCTGAAATGAACGGCTTTGCACCTCGGGACGGTGACCAATGTGAGCCGAGTCACTCAGCACCAGTTCCATGATGGCCAAGTCGTGGTGACCAGTTCTACCAAGACCTCCTTGCTACCCTCAGGAGATGGAAAAACAGCCAGATTTCTGACAGAACTGCTGGAGAGTACGGTTGAAACATGGATGAAAGAGCAACGCAGAGAAGCTGCGGAGTGTGCCATGAATAGAGCGCTCCCTGTAGACAGGGCTGCCCTCAGAGGGGCCGGGAAGCCTGTTTTGTCCCTGTGCCTCCTAGGAGCTGCTGCCCAGCTCGGGGCGTGGTGGTGCGGTGGTTAAGGAGTTGGACTCCCACATGGCAGGCCATGATTCAGGTCCTCGACTGGCTTGACAACCACGTCACATACCTGTGTGTGCCCCAAATCCCAAGAGTAGGATGGAGGAGAAGGGACTGCAGGGTGGCCATCCCCTGGGGGTTTGGGTGATTTCTCACTTTCCGTCTCTCTTGGGTATGTACCCACCCTATGGCAAAAACTTAAAACAAACAAATGAACAAACAATAATAAACTTCCTCAAGTGTGCATTTTGAAAATCGAGCAGCCTGAGGATTGGACCAGGGCAGCAAATGACCCAGTGAGGCAAGGCTGAGAGAGTGTCGGCGTCTTGGATGGACAAATCTGTCCTAAGACACAAGGAAACCCCGGAGGAGTTTTCTCAGACGCCAAGGCGCAGCGCGGAGGAGGGGCTTTGAGGCAGGAGGCAGGAGTCAGCCACAGAAATGATTTCAGAAGGGTCAGGATGCCGCAGGCACTTTTCCAGACAGAGGGCCCAGAACGCTTGCTATCAGTAAGGCCATTTCCTCCCCCTGCCCAGGGAATAGTTGCAAGGGTAGACTGTTCCCTCATTCCTGAGAGCTAAGTAAACCCTCCTGTATAATTCTTTAAAATGCTGGGATCAGAAGTGCCATTGCTACTCTCTTTTTGTCTTACCAACACTCATTTTGTTTAATGTCCAAACATTCTCACTTCAAAAAGTACTCGAAACAGACCAGATGCCAGAGGAGAAGGCCAGCCCTGGCCCAATCAGGACAGAGCTCCCGATGACTCGGATGGCCTTGGCAGCCAGAGCCAGGGTAAACAAGGCCGAGATGGCCACGTCAGGGACCCTAATCCTTAGCTGAAATTGTCAACGCAATGATTTAAGAGGAAAACAAAGGTTCTCCAAGTAAAAGGAGCTTATTTTCTGTGAGTTTCAGGGTAGAGTCACATGGCAGCACCATCACTGAAGCTGGTGACTGGTGTGGGCCTGGCACCTGGAGGCAGGTGCTGTCACGCGAGAGAAGTAGGAGCAGTCTGAGCTTGGGAAATCTTGGGCTGAATAGGTTAAAAAGCTTCTTACTGCAAGATTTCTCAGAATATCCTTATCTTACTGTGCTTTGCGAGTCTCTAAGAAGAGAATGTGGCGTTCATGGCTTTCCAAATTTTGGTAGCCAGGGGACTCTTACATTTCTCTTTCCCATAGACAGTGGTGGGTGGAGTGGATAGGCTGTAAAACCCACCTGACTGCTCAAATCCAGGGTCTCTGCCTATGAGCTGTGTGGCATTAGAAAAGTTATTTAATTTGTTAAGCCTCAGTTTCCTCACCTATAAAATGAGTATAATAATAGCACCTGCCTTATAAGGTTGTGGCCAGGTGTGGGAAATAAACTAGCTAGTTCGTATAATGCTTTGCATTTATTGCACGGCCTTAGAGATAAAGGTTAACATCTATGTAAAGCATTCTGCAGGCTGAGTGTTGCACATGTATGCTTTCTGAAGTTTTAGTTCATGCATGTTGGGGCAGCTGCTTAGCATCAGTGACATCTCCCTGCTCAAAACAATTGGTTTAATTTCAATAGAAAGATGCTCAAGAATGTTCTTTGGGGCTCACTCTGTAGTACAGTGGTTAAGGCCTGAACAGAGGAAGGCAGGCCTCCTGTGGCTGATTGGGATTTGAGTCCCAGCCTCATCAGCTTGAAAAGTACACTGGCAGGCGGGCTCAGGAACTTGACGGTTTGGACAATTGAAGGAAAAAAATAGTAGTGTAATTAGACCCTCTTGGGAGATGGCCTCTCTCTTTCATCCTGTTTTACTCCATTTTTGTATTGGTAACAGAAATATCTGAGTCGGAGCGATTTTATAAAGGTAGAGATTTATTTACAGACTCACAATGCTGGTAACTGGGAAGTCCAAAGGCCTAGGCCGTGGCCTACAGCATGGCTGATGGAAGCACAGAGGACGGTGGGTGAGTGCAGAGAGGGAAGAAAAGAGCAGCTTGTTCTCACTCTCCTTTACAACAACTGCTGTCTCAAGACCTTACCTCTTCTTGTGAGATCTAAAACCCACTGGATCTCACAAGACAGCATTAATCTATTCATGAGCATGTTGCCGCAAAGATG
Source organism: Tupaia belangeri chinensis (assembly GCF_000334495.1). Lineage (NCBI taxonomy): Eukaryota > Metazoa > Chordata > Mammalia > Scandentia > Tupaiidae > Tupaia > Tupaia belangeri. Next base: position 23,122 of record NW_006204612.1, on the reverse strand, counting down.
CAATGACCATGAACCAGTCATTACTCATTGGGTCTCACCACCTCCCTTCATATCAATTTTTAAAACATGGAGCTTTGAGGAACAAACCATGATCCAAACCAGAACATGCCCATGCCCCTTCTGGCATAAAGGTCCCCCCCCCCCCAGCAATCGAGGGAAGGACATTCCTTTGAAACTGAGTGGTCAGTGGTTGGTGTTGGGTGAGGAACTGCCATGGGCAATTAATCAGATTAAGGTGAGCAAGGGGAGGCAGCAGACACCTGAGGATAGCAGATGCAGGTGTTACCCTCATCAAATCACACTGGAATCCTGACACTCCCTGGGCATTTTTAGTCAGGAAAGCCTATAAATTCCTGGCAGCTTAAGTAAGCCTGAGTAAGATTTTCTGTGACCAGCCATCCGCAGCCTCTCAGCTGAGCTGTTAGTGAGGCAGGGGTGAATGGGCAGTGTGTGTGCTGCCAGCAGCTCCAGAGCACTGCAGCAACGGGCTTACCACCTCCTGCACGGGCCTTGCTCTTATTTCTTCAGTGATAAAAGGGAGACACCGATGCTTCTTCCACCTGAATTCCACAGCAAAGGCAAGGTACAGGGAGAGAAGGTGTGTGAAAACAGTTTGGAGATAGTGTTTTATAGCCATTGTGGAAACTTGACCACTCTAGATTTAAAGCTGTTACACCATGGTAGTACATGATTTTTGGCTAATGTTAAAAATAAGAACATAAAAGTCAGCTGTCAAAATATTATAATTGGTTTCTGTCTAACTCTAAGGCTTTAAGTTCTGTGATGCTATGAGTTTAAGGGCTTATCTGTGGATTTATGCCATTCTGTAATACTCTAGTTCATTAAAAATTCCATAGCCTTAAATATTTCAAGAGACCTTGGAAAGTATTAATCTATAAACGAGGAACTTCGTATTATGGTAATTTTATTTTATTTTTAAATTTCCAAACTTTGTGAAATATGAGCCTCATGTATCCTCATTTTTAATTCAATCAAGTGGATCAACTCTTATTTGATAAAAAGTAGTAAAGTTTTTACTTCTAAATTTAGTGACAATAGTTTTAATTCACAATATGGTAGAAAAGTTTAAAAACATAATCTGCAAAAAAAGCAAGAAGAAATAAATTCTGCAAAGACTTCAATGAAACTGAAATTTTAATAATAATTATTATTATTTTGGATGAGATTTTTTGTTATAGGGTGTGTACACTCACTGGAGAGACAGAGACATAAAGTGAGAAATCACCTCACGGGGGGGTGGCCATACCACAGTCTTTTCCATTCTCCTCCTGGAATTTTGGGCACACATACATGCACCAGCATGAGTTTCAAACTGTGGGGTCAGGGATTGGAACTGTGGTTGACTACATGGGAGTCTAGCACCTTAACCACTATGCCACCTACTGGTTCAGAAATTTTAACTATTGACACTAATAATCATCCAATATTTATTGGGAAAGACAGTTCTCCATGGACTTCTTGCTCTTCCATTGGTCTTGTGAATTATTTCAAGAATATAAGGCCCTGTCAGCTTTTTAGCCAGCCAATTTCTCAGGGCTCTGTTTTCTCCAATCCACTGTGAAAGATGGAGTAAATTCTTCAGAGACAAAGGGTGGGCTTGCTTACTGCTTTCTGTAACAATTGTGGGTTCCCCAAGCTCAGCATTCCTCAGATTGACACAGACCCACTATGAGTGAAGCATCCATCTGGGTCCCTTCATGTCATCTCTGAGAGTTGGGGAGGAAAACTGCACTCACGTGCTGATGCTCACAGTGAGTAATAAGATCCTGTGTTTCTGATCCAGTGGTCTCGTGTCTTCTGCTAGCATTCATGAAACAGAGACAGGCTAACTTTACAGCTTATAAAGAGGATAAAAGCAGATCTTTGATTCTCTACAACTCTTAATACTTTTGTGAATTTTGTGTTTGGTTCATTTTCTTTTAAAAATTACTTGATAAGCACTCAGATATATGATATTCTTTATAAGCTCCTGGCATCTTCGTTATCCAGCAGAGGGAGCCCAATGCTAAATGACTAGGCTAGCATTCTTCATGGTATACATGGCAGAGCATCTCACAGATAAAGCCTTCTTGCAATTATGCTGGTGCTAACACGGAGACCCTTCAAAAAGTTAATGGAAAATGAAATTTAGGAAAAGTCTGTTTGGATTTCAATTTTTTTTCTCTCTAAAGTAAACTTGTACTTTAATTCCATTTTCCATAAACTTATTGAAGTCTCCACATACATAGCGTTGAATGTAGGCCATGCAGTCCCATCATTAAATTAGGCTTTAGGGCATCAAAAGTAAAAATATTTTACGAGAGTACCTGCCAGGTAGAAGGAAGTTAGGGAATGTGAATTCCCATGGAAAAGCCATTGAGGAAATACTATCTAGGGTTTATTTATTTATTTATCATGATGTGAGAGAGAGAGAGAGAGAGAGAGGGAGAGAGACCTATCCCTCAATCCCCTTCTTCCAGTCTTCTAGCTAGTCAGGATCCTGGGCATGAATGCACCTCGAGTGTTTCAGGCTGACTCAGTATCCAAACCTGCAGTTGGCTACATGGCTTCTAGCATTGTAGATCATGCTACTGCTTGTGTCACTGAGGCCAAACCAAGAAATAGTTTTTAAATAAAAAATTATTCTAAAGTTCATAGCACTGGATCTTGTGAAAGAAAAACTGTATAATGAAATGTTTGCCTTTGGAATTCCAGAACTTTCTCTTTCCTTTATGCCATGTAATGTTATTAAGAAATGAAGTTCTACTTGGAAAACATCTGACTTTTATTATGCTTAAAAATTTTTGGTAGGTCAAGGCATAAATAAGGGCCATACAGAGCTCAGGCACTCTACTTCGGCATCTTTGTGTCTGTACTTCCACCCATCAAAACTTCAGGTGCACGTGAGCAAGCCCAGAGTCGACCCTTTGCCTGAGGTGAGGCCAATTTTCTGAACAAATTGCAGCATCAATACTGGACAAGCTCAGAACCTCCTGTTTATTTATGGAAAAAAGCTCCTTGCCGTTATGCCAACTGCTGGTCCCCATAGTGTCTGTTGTTACTTGATTAGCTCAGAAACTTGGGAGCTACATGTCTTGAATAATTGTATCATTCCATCTTCAAACTTGTTTTCACTTCTATCATTGTCATGACTAGGTGGATTTGGAAAGGTGGAGTCTTTATGTGTTTTTAATTCATCATTAGCTTCAATTTCTATTTTTTTCTTCTTCTCTAAGAGCTGTTATTTAGAAAAATCTTAGAGAACTAAAATGCTAAAAGGGTAAGAGTGATAAGGAAAAACAAAGGGCTGTCTTTCAAAGATAGTACTTTTTTTTAAAGAGGGGTTTTTTTTTACTGTAGGGCAAGGGAGCTCACCAGAGAGACAGAAAGCTAGAAATCACCCTCTGGGAAGATGGCCACACCACAATCCCTTCTCCTCCATTCTCCTCACAGGACCTTGGCACACACACACACATACCCAAAGTATTTTAAGCCACCAGGTATGAGATTCGAACAGCAGTTGACTACATGGGAGTCCAGTGATGTAACTGTTACAACATCTGCTGGTCCTAATGCCTAAATTTTAAAGGAATACCTTTAATACCTTTTTGATTCACTTGGAATTGTATATCATAGAGCTTTCTGAGGCACATGTAAGTTGGTTAAGGGGGCAATTCAGAGACGGGTAGCATTTTGTTTATTATTTAATTTACGCAAGAGAACCCTTGGAATGGGGCAAGTAAGAGTGGAGGATCCCTGAGACAGGTGATCAATCTAGGAATGAAACTCTAGGGTGAGGCAGACGGACTTCCCAGCTTAGGAGTGGGTAGCATGTATGAAGAAGTATGACGAGGCTTCATGGTCCTTTAGCTGCTCAACAATGGTTGGGATAAAGGACGAATCATACAGGGGATGGACACCAACAAGATGGAGGAGGGGGTCCCCTGCTCGTATCCTCCAAGAGCAACAATAATTGACGATACTTCATCGTCCCTTAGCTGCTCAACAATGGTTGGGATAAAGGACGAATCATACAGGGAATGGACACCAACAAGATGGAGGAGAGGGGTCCCCTGCTTTTATCCTCCAAGAGCAACAATAATTTGGCAGCCATCGAGGACAAAAATGCCTTTGTGGGAGCTTTGGGATCCAGGAAGGAGGTTGCAAAACCCAGTGGAGCCCAAGACTAGAGAGGGTAGAACCTCATCCAAGTGCCAGGCATGCCAACCTTTGTGATTCTGGCTGCAGCCCTGGAAATGGTGCTGACCTTGTGGACTTGGCTGCAGTTTCCTTTGTCCTCGATTTTGCCACCAGCACCATCTGCCATCTGCCAAGCCAAGGAATCAGGAGGAGCCATGCCCATCCTACCTTTGGTCATAGGCTGGCCAAATTTGATACAGGCTGTGGAGTGTAAGGTAACTAGTGACCCATCTCTAGGCCCTCTCGTCCGGAGCCTGGAAGCAGTACTGTCCACCAAGGGACTCTGTGGGAGACACACTGATCTGTGCAGTGGAAACACAGCACATTACATTATGATATGCAGATAAAGCAGTTCTAAGAGGGAAGTTTATAGCAATAATTAGCTACATTAAGGGAAAAAAAGATCTCAAGCAAAGAGCATAACTTTATAGCACAGGAAATTAAAAAATTAGAACTAACTGAGCTCAAAACTATAGAAAGGAAGAATAATAGTTACTAGAGCAGAAATAAATGAAATAGGTATAAGAAAGGCAATTTAAAAGATCATTAAAACTAAGAGTTGGTTTTTTGAAAGGGTCAAAAATTGACAAATTTTGAGTTAGAAAAATAGGACTCAAATAAAATTATAAATGAAACAGAAGACATGACAACTGATACCACAGAAACATAAAGATCATAAAAGTCTACTGTGAACAATAATACTCCCCCAAATTGAATAATCTCAAAGAAATAGATTTCTAGAAATATATAACCTGCCAAGACTGAACCACGAAGAAATAGAGAATATGAACAGACCTGTAACTAATAAAGAAATTGAATCACTAATCAAAAGCTTTCCAACAAGGGACCAGCAGTTGGAGCACTGGCTATATCGCTGGACTCCCACGTAGTTAACCACAGTTCAAGTCCCAGACCTGGTGGCTTAAACTCATGCCAGGAGCATGCGTGTGCGCGCCCAAGATCCCAAGAGAAGAATAGAGGAGAAGGGACTGCGGCGTGGCCATCCCCGCTGGGTGGTGATTTCTCGCTTTCTGTCTCTCTGTCTCTTTCTGTCTTTCTGGTGAGTGCACATGCCCTATAGCAAAAACCTCTCAAAAAAAAAAATTAAAAAAAAAACTTTCCAACAAAGAAAAGTCCAGGACCCAACAGCATTACTGGTAAATTCTTCCAAACATCTAAAGAAAACTTAGTGCCAATCCTTATAAATCTTTCAAAAATAAAATTGAAGAGGAGGTAACACTTTGAAAGTCAATTTATGAGGCCAACGTTACCCTGATACAAAAGCCAGATAAGGACACTACAAAAAAAGAAAATGATAGGCCAATATTTGTAGATGTAAAAATCTTCAACAAAAATACTAGCAAATTGAACACGGCAGCACATTGAAGGGATCATACACCATTTTCTAATGGGACTTATTCCTAGGACGCAAGAACCTCCAACTTATTTAAATATACAAATGCGATATATCACATTAACAATATGAAACATAAAGATCACATGATCATTTCAATAGATGCAGAAAACACACATTTGATACCCTCTCATGATTAAGAACTCGTAATGGGTTAGGCACAGGCGGGAGTCACTTCAATGTAACAGAGGCCATGTATGCAGCCTCACAGTTGCATGATGCTCAAAACTACGGATTCCATGCTATCCCCTCAAAGTGCTTCCTGATCATGAACAGACAAGGATGCCCACTCTCAGCACTTCTCTCCATGCAGTGCCAGCAATTCTAGCCAAAGCTATTAGCTCACAAAAAGAAATAAGAGCAATAAATGTCTCTGTTGTAGGTGAGATGATCTCAAATATAGAAAACCCTAAAGACTCCACCAAAAAAAGACCTTTTAAACTAATAAAAAAAAAGATCAGTAGAGTTGTGTAACAGAAAATTAACATGCAAAAATCAGTCTTTCTTTTTTTTTTTTTTTTTTAGGTTTTTGCCATAGGGTGTGTGTGTTTGCTAGAGAGAGACAGAGACAAAGACAGAGAGGAGGAAAGCGAGAAATCATTCCCCAAAGGGGGTGACCATGTTGTGATCCCTCCTCTGCTATTCTTTTCTTAGGATTTTGGACATGCACATACAAATGCCTGACATGATTTTTGTCTTTGGGTCCAGGACTTGAATTGCACTCAGCACGTGGGGAGCCCAGTGCCCCAGCTATCACACCACCTGCTAGACCCACTCAGCCATGGGGGGGCCCAGTGCCCCAGCTATCACACCACCTGCTAGACCCACTCAGCCATGGGGGGGCCCAGTGCCCCAGCTATCACACCGCCTGTTAGACCCACTCAGCCATGGGGGGGTCCAGTGCCCCAGCTATCACATCGCCTGCTAGACCCACTCAGCCATGGGGGAGCCCAGTGCCCCAGCTATCACACCACCTGCTAGACCCACTCAGCCATGGGGGAGCCCAGTGCCCCAGCTATCACACCACCTGCTAGACCCACTCAGCCATGGGGGAGCCCAGTGCCCCAGCTATCACACCACCTGCTAGACCCACTCAGCCATGGGGGAGCCCAGTGCCCCAGCTATCACACCACCTGCTAGACCCACTCAGCCATGGGGGAGCCCAGTGCCCCAGCTATCACACCACCTGCTAGACCCACTCAGCCATGGGGGAGCCCAGTGCCCCAGCTATCACACCACCTGCTAGACCCACTCAGCCATGGGGGAGCCCAGTGCCCCAGCTATCACACCACCTGCTAGACCCACTCAGCCATGGGGGAGCCCAGTGCCCCAGCTATCACACCACCTGCTAGACCCACTCAGCCATGGGGGAGCCCAGTGCCCCAGCTATCACATCACCTGCTAGACCCACTCAGCCATGGGGGAGCCCAGTGCCCCAGCTATCACACCACCTGCTAGACCCAGCAGGTGCATTTTTATACACTGACAGTAACTATATGAGAAGAAACTTAGGGAAAAAATTTCATTTAATAAGCATTAAAGAATAAAGTACTCAGAAATAAATTTAACCAAGGAGGTGAAAGCTCTGGGCTTTGCAAACTCTAAGACATCAAGGAAAGACACTGAAGTGGACACAAATAAATGGATAAAAATCCCATTTTCATGAAGTGGGAAAACTAACATTTAAAAATGTCCATTCTAGGGCCCCGTGGGTAGTGTGGAGGTTAACGCAGCTGGATCCCACATGGCTGACAGCGGGATTTGGGTCCCGAACCTGGCAGATTGAAAATGACACAGACCATGGTGTGTGTGCCTGCTCAAAATCCCAAGGGGAGACTGGAGGAGAAGGGATTGCAGCACGGCCATCCTACTTCCGGTGTGTTGGGGTGATTTCTCACTTTCTCTTTCTCTCTGTGTCTCTCCTCAGTGAGTGCATGTACCCTACAGCAAAAGCTTCTTTTTTAAAGTCCATTCTATCCAAAACAATTTACAGAGTCGATGAAATGTCTATCAACACTCCACTTTTTCACAGAAATAGAAATAAATACTAAAATTCACATGGTGCCACAAAAGCTCCTAGAGTAAGAACAAACCTGTAAGCATTGAACTCGTGGATTTCAAACTATATTGCAAAACGATGGTACTCACTCCTCTTATTTTTGTTTGACCCCTTCCCCCCAAAAATGCTAGGGGTCTTCAGAAAACTCAGTGAAAATGTGTATTATGAAAAGATTATACATGGATTTTAAAATTTGTTTGCACCAAACTAACCTTTCACTTTAATTTCACTTCCTTTCAAACCTTTGAGCCCCTGTAAGTTTCTTGGAAGTAGAAACTGTCTATAAAATTTGGCTTTTGGTCTACCCTGCAGCATAGTGATTAAGGGACTCACATGGCTAGTGGACCTTTGTCCAGATCCTGACCCCAGTTGCTTGAAAAACACACCAGACACATGTATTTGCATGCCCCAAACGCGGACAAGATGGAGAACGGGAGGCGAAGCGATTGCGGCGTGAGCATGTCCTATGGGTGGTTGCTTTCTCCCTGTCTTTGTTTCTCTGTGTCTCTCTGGTGAGCGCGTGTGCCCTCTGACTATTAAGAAAACAAAGAAGTGTCTCTCTGGTGAGCGCATGTGCCCTCTGACTATTAAGAAAACAAAGAGTTCTGACTTTTGTGTCTGATCTCCATCTACTTCTGTGGGGAGTACGTGCACACGAGGTTGCAATACTCTGGAAAACGGAGAGAGCAAGTTGGAAAGTCACACCACACAGGGACCGAGGGGACGTTTCCTCCTGGATTCTGCACCAGGCAGGCCCTGGAGGAGTTACACACCCCGCGTGGCAGGTCCAGAGTTTGGATCTGGGGCTATGAAGTCCGGAGTGGTGAGCTGCACAGCACAGGGGCTATCGTACGGGCCAGGAGGCTCTCATAAAGCCTTTCCCTCGGCCCAGCCCCAGGCCTGTGCTGACCCGTAAACGACAAATCGGGCACCACAGAGCCCTATTCATAAGCCTGTGTTTTCGGAAGAAAGGTCCAGAGACTCTGAAAATGAGCAGTGAGACAGTGACATCATAATGGTGTTTATTATTTCAGGTTAGACTGGCACCTACTAAACCATCAAGGCCTCAGGTAGGTTTTTCCACTTGAGGGAAGTCGTCTTTTCCCTGTCAAGCTGGATTACTGGGAGGCGTGGAGCACACGCTCTTCAGAGTGCCAGTGGGATAGAGACCCAGTGATTTAGCCCCATTTCATTCTCAGCCGTGGCCCACCCTGGAAGTGAGCGAGTTGATTTTTACAGGCACAGGCTGGGCCAGGCCCTCACGCAGGCCTCTGGCTTGCACCTCCCCAGACCAATCATGACATGCTGAACATCTCAGGGCACCCCACCCTGATGCCTCTTTCTGGGCCTTGTTTCCTAAGCCTTTAAGTTCAAGGGCTTTTTAAACAGATATCAATGATTTGAGATATGTAACAAACACGTTTGAGCATTTGATCAGTCACCGGTCCCATCAGCCTCCCCTGGGAAAGAATGAGAGATTGGGGCTGGGAAATTCAGGTGGGGAAGCAGAGGGATGCAGACCCGAGGACGGGCTCTGCACGGAGGTGCCCGGTGTGCTGACGAGATGTGCATGGTCACAGGTGTGTGCATGTGTGCACATGCATGTATGTGTGTGCACGAGTGTGTGCAGGCGTGTGCACACATGCCTGAGCATATACTTATGTGTGTATCATGGGAATCGATGTTCCAGATGTGTGTGTGCATGTTCGCATGCACAAGGGAACTTCAAAAAGTTCATAGAAAAATGCAATTTAAGTATGAGTTTATTTTGGTGTCCAAAATTAGAATTCATGTATGACTTTTTTCAAAATACACATTCCCCATGAACTTCCGGAAGGCCCCTGAGGTGTGCGTGTGCACACGTGTCTATCTGTAGCGGAGGTAGGTGGGAGTGGGTGGGAGATAGGAGTCATACTAGATGACCAAATGTGTGAGAGGTGTGTTTAGACGAGGAATTAAAACATACTAAGTTGTTGGAAAAGTCATGATGCATTTTTCTATGGTTTCCTGTGCAAAAATGGGTCATGACTTTCCTGATGACCCAATATATATATTGATTCCATAGTTATAGTTCCTTCCAACGAGGGGAGTTTTAAACAAAGTCAGAAAGTAATACAGTCGTTAGGGGAGTAATCTCAGAGATAACCTGATCGCCTGAACTGCATTTCAGATTGGGGAAATTCCCAGGCCCTTAAGGAGCCTTCATTTTTTCCCAACAAGAGAAAGCTGGTCCAGACGAGGGGGCCTGCTGGGGAATCTCTTCCCCTGGGGCTGTGGTTGCCTTGTATTCACAGTATGTGCCCTGTCTCCAAGCAGCTGCATCATTAAAGTAACCTGGGCCTGAAGAGAAGGCTACATCTACGCTGAGATTAATGATAATGCACTTACATTTACATAACATGTCAAGACCAGAAGGATCCCGAAGTGCTGTGGAAACCTCCTCGGAGGGCTGAGATGCAGCAGGCTTCCCTGAGGCCTTCCAGAGCTAGGCAGACAGAACAGGAAGGTGACTGGCTCTGGTCGCTGCAGCAGCAGGACTGGGGACTGGAGGGTCGGGAAGGACGCCTCCTTTACCCCTGGTATCGTGGTCCTTACCTTTCCACAACACCCTAACTCAGCAACTCGGAAGACAGCTTTAACCTTAATCCTGCAGATAAAGATTGGCAGCTCCCGCTGACCAGGCCCTGACGTCCCCCAGCGGGGAGTACAGGACACTCAGCAGAAGGAGGGCTGAGGCCTGGAGGTCCTCCCCAGGCAGCCCGAGGAGCCCTGCACTTCTTCTCTCCCTTATCCCCTCCTTAGGCACCTGGCCTTTCGCTCTTCTCAGACTGGCTGAGTCCACTCCATCCAAGGAGTCGCACTGCTGGCCCCCCTGGAGTTGTTCTGGCCCCAGGGACCCTCCCCATGTCCCGCGGGCACTGGCCAGATGTGACCTCACCAGGCAAGATGGCCCTGGCCCGGGCCTTGGTGAACCCCCGCCAGCCTTTCGTGTGTTTGTTTTGGCCATAACCCGAACCTCTGGAGCTGTGCTGCTTTTCTGCCTGAACAGAGTTTACCCTAGTGAGAACCTGGGCCATGGCTATTGTGTCCTGCTGGAGCCCCAGTGCCTGGGACAAGTGCCCCCCAAAGCCCTCGAGAGCAGAGGGCTCATTCATCTTTGGAAGAGCCTGACTTGGGATGGGGTGCTCCTGACAGCGGAATGCCAGGAAGCTTAAGACTGTCTTGCCTTTCTCCCACTGCGGGGACCTCTGATGTGTGCTAGGGTAGGGGAGAAAGCTCCCAGTCTCCTGACTGTGTCCACTGGAGGAGGTACAGAGGCTCAGGCTGGTGTACCTCCATGGGTCAGTGCTGGTTCAAAACCGTTCCTTCTGGAGGGAACCACCCAGAGCAGTGTCCACCCTCTCTCTCAGGAGCCCGCCAACCTCGGGAGGACAGACAGCAGCCAGAGGACGGTACGATGCAGGCATGGGCCTAGACGGAGCAGTGCAGTGAGGGACTGGGGCTGCAGGGCTTCCGCTGGTGGACAGCAGAAGGGTAATCCGGGCAGAGGGAACAGCAGGAGCAGACCTGGAGCATGTGGGCCGGAGCAAGGAGGAGCCACTGGCGCCAGGAGTTAGAGCATGGTGAGACGGACTGAGCCCTGCCCTGGAACATGATCTCATTAGCTGAGCAGGACCAGGCCTGGGCCAGGGTTTATAAGGCAGACCTCCCAGGAAAGCCAGGGCATTGCAGGGACGGATGCGGTGACTCATGGAGCGGGAGTCTTCCTCTGAGTCATCCGAGCCCGTGTTCCGGGATGTGTGTGATCGCATGTGAACCTGTGCCTGTGTGTGGGGGAAACTCAGCTCTCTGCTCTGACCTCCGAGCCCTCACCTCAGGACGCTGACGGCTGATTCCCTCTGGGGTCTGCCTGTGCGGCTCCCTTGGGATGACCTCTGACTCCTGTGCTGGCAGATGATGAAGGGAAACACACAAGCAGGTTATTTCTCAGCCCTGGAGACTTCTCAAAGGCCAAGGGCCAAGCGCTGAGGGACCCTACACTCCTGTGCAGATCAGTCTTAGCGAAGTGAGGGCCTTAGGTGAACAGTGGGTCCATGGTGGCAGCAGTCCACGAGAGAAGGGTGCGCCGGGCCACTGGGGAGGACAGAGAGAGAGCAATGTCCTGCTGAGGGGCCTGTGTGAGCTCCCCAAGCACCCCTCGTGTCCTGTAGCTTTGCCTCTGCTAGCCTGGATCTGAACGGACTGGAACACATCCTGTGTGCGAAATACGGGATTTCAAAAAGTGTGTAGGAAAAGGGTGTTGAAGTACTAGTTTACTTCGGTGCAAGGAAAAAAAATGGAAATCTATGCATAGTTGTTCTCATATACACATTTTTCATGAAGTTTTTGAAGACCCCTCATCTAAGTATTTCTTAATTAGCTTGATCAAAGTGATAATGGTTCTATTGGAAGGCTCTTGGGATGCCCTCTCCTCTGGGCTAAGCTGCTATGCAGGTGGGAGTGGGGAGAGCTGGTCTGAGGTCCATGACGTGGTCCTCACTGCCAACCTCAGGGGAGGGATTTCTGGGGAAGTCTTTGCTGTCTCTTCTTCAGTGAGGCAGGTTTCCCGAGTTATTTTTGTCTGTCTTCTCCCTTGAAGCTTATAAGACACATTCTTCCTATTTATTATGAGATGGTTTGATGGTTCCTTGCCGGTAGACTTGTGATAAGACTCACAAGCCAGTAGTGAGTTTAAGATTGATTTACAAAGTAATTCTCGGTAGCTGGTTGTAAGAGGCCGCTGATGGTGCTGGGGGTGGTGTACCAGAAGGGGCAGCTGTTCCACAGACCCTCCTGTGCGAGTCGCTGCTCTCCACTGCAAGGTGGTGCGAACTTGGGACCGGCAGCTTCCACATGGCATGCGCGGTGACGTCAGAGGCTCGCCTGCACACTCCGATTTTAGTGCATGTCCAGGAGGCGAGCACTACCTGAGTGAGTCGGTAGTGAAAAGGGGAGTTTTCTGTACTTCTTGACTTTTGTGTGTTTGAATTATAAACTGTGAGGAATATCAAGAATTCTCCGTGGGATCAGCAGTTAGCGTCATAGCTATGTCGCTGAACTCCCATGTAGTCCACCGTGGTTCGAGTCCCTGATCCAGTGACTTAAACTCACCAGGCGCCCAAGATCTCGAGAGGAGGATGGAGGAGAAGG
>NW_006204612.1:1680-10214 GCF_000334495.1 Tupaia belangeri chinensis | reverse complement strand
AACCTCTAAAAAAAAAAAAAAGAACTCTCCGTGTGGTATCTGGGCGAAGACATAAACTTCCGGCACACCCACAACACAAATCTTCTGGAAACTTGGGCCGCTCGAAGCCCGCGCAGACGGTTTCCATTCTGCACCTGCATTTCACTTGAGCGGGCGGCGGGTGACTGTACAGCCTGGCTCCTTGTCTCTGTCGGATTCCTGGCAGCTGCTGCTGCACTTGGGGGTGCCGCCAGTCTAGGGAGGAGTCCCCACATGACAAAAGGCAGTTCCTGTCATCTGAGAAAAATGAGGCAGCCCAAACCTGACACTGACAGCTGCGCCCCCGCGTCCGTGCTTCCTTCCTGCGCGGTAGTCTGGCCTGCACCTGTCTGCGCGCCCACCTCGACCTGCTCCGCGCTCGCTCACTTGCTTTGGCGGAAGTTCGCTGCCTCCGGGAAGCTCTTCTGGCAGGCGAGGAGCTGGGGAAATGTCAGGCCAAGCCAGGTCCTCCGCAGGAATGACAAAAACATGGCGCAGGCAGGGCCTTTAAAAAAACAAACAAACAAAAAGAAAAACTTCGGAAATTTCTAGTTTTCCGAGGTTACACTATACATGCTTTTTCTCTTTCCTCCCCGCCCTGTCCCTTAAAAATAGGTAGTCAGCCAGATGCCACCTAGCGCCACTAGATGTCGCTGCCTCCAACCTGTTCCTGAGTCTTCCCAAACTGGGCTGGGGGCGCAGGCCTGGGGGCGGGGAGGACTCCCGCAAGCCGGGCAGGCACTCCTGGGTGAGCTTGCCAGCCTGGGAATGAAGGTGGACCCTCTCGTCGAAGAGACCCCACTTCTGGCGTCTCTGGCGTGGGCCCAGGCAGGAAGAGTGCAGGGAGCAGGCGCAGGGCCTTGAGCCTGGCCGCGCGTCTGTGCCACCTGCCCGCAAGTGCTCCAGCTGCGCCTCCGCTGACCACGACGCCCACCGCATGTCCGTCTGTTTCCACTTTGCAGAAAGGAAAGGAAGGACAAGAGAGCCAGCGACAGGCACAGCTCAGGAGGCCCCTCTCAGGGGTGGCTTAGAAGTGCGGCCTCCTGGGTGGAGCTCCACCGGAACCGGACGTGGGGAAGTGGACAGCCCCCAGCGTGTTGCCGGAGCAGGGCTGCCTTAGAATTCATAACAAAGCTTTCCCCTGCCGAAGGCCCAGGGCCCACGCTTTGGGGCAAGGGGACCCTTCAAGGAGGGAGCTGTTGCAAGGGCTGCGTGGCCCAGGCTTGGATTAACACATCTGATAATGGTTTCATATTTCTTTTTTTTTTGGAGAGATTTTCACTGTAGGGCACGTGCGCTCACCAGACAGACAGAGAGAGACATAGAGACAGAAAGCGAGAAATCACCCCCCAGGGGGGATGGTCACGCCGCAATCCCTTCTCCTCCACTCTCCTCTCGGGATCCTGGGCACGCACGCACATGCGCCCGGCGTGAGTTTTTTTAAGCCACCGGGTCCGGGACACAAACCACGGTCGGCTACGTGGGAGTCCAGCGACATAGCCATTACGCTAACTGCTGGTTCCCTGGTTTCATATTTCTTGATGAAATTTCTTTCTTTGTTTCTTATACTGGAGGCCATGTGTGGGATGCTGGAGAGAGAGAGAGAAAGAGAGAGACAGAGAGAGAGACAGAGAGAGACAGACAGAGAGAGAAAGAGCAGCCCCCATGGGCAAAGTCCCTTCTCTGGTTCTCCCTCCTGTGGGATTTTGGGCACACACATGCCCAGGTTATGATTTTCGAGCCTCCGAGTTCAGAATTCAAACCTCTCAGAGGGCCGCGTGGGCTCCAGCCCCTTAGCCACCATGCCACCAGTTTGCTCCTGTTCTTTTGTTTTGGAGTTTTGATATTCACTCCTACCCTGTATAACCAACTCAACTCTGCTCAGTGTGGCAGTGGTACTACATGTCAGAGGGGCAGCCCGGCTACAGTGAGAAGGCTCAGACCACTCCAGCACATCTAGAAGAACGGGGCTACTGCAAGACAGCGGGCTCCTCAGGTTTGTCTGTGCTGATGGGTTCAAGGGCACGTGTTCCTGAAGGAGGCGGTCTCTGTGCTGGGACCCAAGGCCTGACTACTTCTTGCTTCTGAACTCAGGATGATGGGGAGGAGCTGTCCACACCCCTCAGGGGCCAGTGTGACTGTTTCCAAGCTTTTTTGCTAAGGGTGGAGGCAGTTGGGTTGTGCTGGTCTGGCTAGAGGTAGCGTGCCCCTGGGTGACAGGTTCTGCCTGCTCTGGGCGCATTGACACGGATTCTGTGTTTCCTTTTCCACCTGAAGGATTTAGCTGGATGACAGGATCCAAAGATTTTTATCTCCAGCTCCTGCTGTGGCTAAGGCAGGCCCAAGTGGCCCAGCGCAGAGGTGTGAGCGGGGGCTGTGGCCTGGGCAAGGGTGCTGGGTGCGAGGTGCCGGTGAGACCCACAGAGTGGGAGGAGCCAACAGGGGACAAGCAGACCGAAGAGGAGCAGCTTCCCCAGCTGCACCAGTCACCCGGCTCACGTGCAGGCAGACACAGGGCACCAGCCTCGGGCCAGACCCAGCTGTAGGCCGTGGTGTCAGTGCAGACACCACCTGCCGTGGGTGTCCTTCTAGAAGGCAGAGACGAGGTCAGCGAAAGGGGTCCATTGCGTCGTACGTAGAGTGGACAAGAAGTGCCCAGGAGAAAGGAGGACTGGGGCCGGAGAGCAGAATGGGCACGGGGATTTCACGAGAAGATGGCACGGCAGATGCGTGGAGGGCGGGAGGGAGTTAGTTGCAGAGATGGCGTGGAAGCCTGTCAGGCTGTGGGAATGGCGCTGCCCGGGTCCTGGGGCAGAGAGGAGGCCGTGTGGTGGAGGGGTGACCAGGGAGAGTGCTGAGGAGGCTCAGAGGGTCAGCCCAGATCTCGGTGAGTTGGGGTTCCAGCGTGAGCACTGTGGCTGTCAGTCTGGGGAGATGAGTACGAACAAAGCCCTGACTTCTGTCCTGTAGGTTAGAGGGGCAGAGGCTGGGCAGAGGCTGACGTGGAGCCTGCCATGGTGCTCTGGCAACAGTACGTGGTGCCTGGGCCTGGAGGTAGCGGGGCAGGGACTCCTGAGAAATGGAGCCCGTGGCAGGAGGCAGTCCTGTGCTGGGCTGATGGGATGGGCCCAAGAAGGCAGGTGCTGGGCATGGGGAACTCTGTCACCTGGTGACTAAGCCACCGCAGACACGAGCAAATGCTCCCAGTGGGGGCCCAGCCCGGGACCTGAGAGAAGAGGCAGGTGGCTGGGCAGGGTTGCCCCCACTGGGAGAGGGAAGGCCACATGGCGAAGGCCCTGCTCGCCACGCGTGCGGGGGGCTGACGACACAGCCCTCCGCGGCTGCTCGTGCGCGTCCCATGTCTGTGCAGGGGAGGCTGTGAAAGCACCAGGGGATTCAGAACCTGTGGACCACGCTGTCTTGGGAAGGTGGGCGACGCTGGACAGCGATTCTCTACGGGCATGGCAGGTGAGACCCAGCCCACCCTGGTCCTGGGGTCTTTCTGTGAGCTGCCTCAGATAGAGCACGTGCTCGCAAGCCTCCTTCTCCTGGAGCGTTCTGGGCGCCTCTCCCTCCATGCCGACCTGGTCTTCCAGAGGCTCTCCTCACTCACTGTGACCCCAGCATGCTGTGAAATGTCACCTGGTGCACCCCAGAAGTTACCAGGAGTGGCTTTGGCATTGTCTATACCCGAAGGTACACTTGGTTATACCAGCTTACCCTCTTTGTTATCATAAACTTGTGAGGTTTAACTTGCATAATTTGAGAATTTAGGGCTTTAGTCCAGAGCCAGGCTGGGTACGGTGGGTACTCTGATGTCCAGAGAAGGCCCTGCTGCCCTTTAGAATGGCGGAGGAGCAGTCGAGACTGCACAGGCCTTTGTTTGGGGCTAACGACAACACTGGAAATTTTGCCAGCACTGACTTTTCTGTGAAGTTTCCAGAACTTTCACCTACTCCACAGCCTGGCGCTGACGCCCACGCCCATCAGCAGGGCTGTCCAGCTGGGAGCAGGAGCGCAGAGGTGTGAGTCTCCATGAGGCCGAGGCGGCCAGGCGGCCAGGCCCGGGAGCCAGGAAGTCCAGGCACCAGCCCCGTCTGCCTTGACTCACCTTTTGGCCAGGAGAAACACAGTGGGCCCAGCCTCACTGCAGACTAAGGATTCGGCTACTGTGGGCCCAAGTGCCACCTTAGGGGTGGAGCTGTGGCTGCCTGTGCTCCCCCGGGAGCACGACTTCCTGCAGCCTGTGCCCTGCTCAGCCTGTACGGGGTTGGGGTGGGGGGCGCTGCCTGACAGAAGCTTTGGGCATGGCCCGCCTGGGTTTGCACCTCACTCATGGCCATGTACAGCACGTGGTTGGTACTGGCTGGATCTCAGCAAGGCGTGAGTGGGAGCAGGCCTGTCAGGAAGGGGTGAGGAAGGGGGAAGAGGAGCACTTGCCGTGTGCCCCACGGGGGTGCGAGCTGGCATGGCCACGGCTTTAGCAGGCCATGGTGGGACGGTACCAAAGAGGAAGAATCCCGTTGCGTGAAAGGCCGGGGGGGGGGGCGGGGGTGCAGGAAGCCACGCAGCGTAGTGGGCCTGTGCTTCAGACAAGCCCGGGCGCAGGAGCTCAGGGAGATCTTGGTCGGGGTGCCATCTTCTGGGCCTCTGTGGCTTTTGTTAAACCAGGAGGTTGAGACCAGCGGATGGCACAGAAGTTACGTTGCTGGACTCCCATGTAGTCAGCCTTGGAGTCCCAGACCTTGTGGCTTCAAACTCATGCTGGGCGCATGTGCATGTGTGCCCAAGATCCCAACAGGAGCGTGGAGAAGGGATTTCTCACTTTCCGTCTGTCTCTCTGGTGAGTGTATGCATCCTATAGCAAAAATATCTCTCTAAAAAAAATTTAAAAACTGGAGTTTGGCGAAACGACCCGGAGGCCCTGCCCTTTGTGGAGTCTGAGTGGGGGCAAGTCCAGGGCTGAGGGTCTTCCTCAGTGGGACAGGAGGACAGGAGAGCAGGCACTTCCCAGGGAATCATCCCAGGGAAGGCGTATTCCAGGTGGGCATGGAACACGGAGAGGGTAGGGAGAGACTCTGTCTGGGCAGAGTGCCCTCGGATGTGTGGACTGCAGCTTCGGAGTCTGTGTGCAGAGATTCCCGGCTTGACTCCGTGAGGACTGGGGCTGTAGGGAGACCTGCTACTGGGCGGCACTGGTCAGGGCTCCCCCATGGGCCAGTTCCTCCGATGGTCTGTGGCAAGGATGAGAGAGCTGGATTCCACCAAAGGAGAGGGGAGGTGTGTGAGCTAGGCCATGGCGTTCTCTGAGCAGCCCTCCACTCTGCGTGCCCTCCAGCGTGCTGGTCAGTGTTGAGTCGGCCTGACTGGGCATGGGCTGCCCAGGTGCTTACTCAGACAGTACTGGGGGATTCTGCGAGCGTGTTTGGGGTGAGATTAGTCTTTGAATCAGTTGTCTGAGTGAAGCTCATTGTCCTCTGATTCCCATCCAGTTGTTTTAGGGTCTGATTAGAACAAAAAGGCTGGGATCAGTAGCTGGCGTAATGGCTATGTCGCTGGACTCTCATGTAGTCGACGGTGGTTCGAGTCTTGGACCTGGTGGCTTAAACTCACGCTGGGTGCATGTGCGTGCATGCCCAAGATCTTGAGAGGAGAATGGAGGAGAAAGGATTGCGATGTGGCCATCTCCCCTGGGGGGTGACTTTTTGCTTTCTGTCTCTCTATCTCTGTTTTTCTGGCGTGTGCATGTGCCCAATAGCAAAAACATCTCCCCCCCAAACAAAAGGAAAGAACAAAAAGGCTGACCTCCCCCCTCCGGTGGGACGTTGGACCTGTGAGGTGGGCCTGCACTATCACATGAGCACATGAACCAGTTCCTTATACATATGTCTGTGTGTGCGCACACACACACACACACACACACACACACACACCCTCCTGGTTCAGTTTCTCAAGACAAGCCTGACTAATTCATGAAATATTTAATTATCTCACATGCTGGAGTTGTCGCCTAAGTGTTATGAGGGGTGAGGCAGATTGATTGTCTCTGGGAAGCAGTGAGCAGTGTCTAGAAGGGTTAGGGAGTGTCCCCCGGCTTCCCCAGGAAGTCAGCTACCAGCAGTAAGTGCACAGGTAAACTAGGAGTTTGGGCTGCACCGTGGAGTTGGTAGAAGCACAGACGGAAAGTCCTCTCCTCCTCAGAGGGCAGGAGTGAAAAGAGTCATACCTCACAAATGCTCCTTTCCTGGGGCCCACACCAGTGTTCAGAACAGACCCAGGGGTGCTGTGGGCAAGCAAGGCGCTAACCCATGTGCACACGCGCCAGGGTTTCGGAAGGAGGATGCTGGAGAAGGAGCGAGCACTGTTATTATTATTTCTGGGTTTCATTCTACCAGTATTTAACAAAAATGAAGAATACAGTTCTGTGACCTACATGGTTTTTGGCAAAAATGTTTAAAACTTTCCCCTGGCTCAAACTGAAAACAATCTTTCATAATTCTCAGATCAGACATATAAATATCCTAAACAAAAGCTCGTTAGTTCTACCCACTCCAGCAGCAGTTTAGTTAAGACTGGCTAATCCAGGGGCTGCACAGTTGCATGAAAGGTTCATTTGGAACTGTTAACACCTTGCACTCACACAGAGCCTTTCATGCACCATTGCCAAGAGCTCGGCAGACGGTGCACAGATAGAAACGCCAGCTCCCCACCGCCAGGCCACCTTCTCACAGGCACCCTGTGACCAAAACACCAGCCACAACTTTCCTGTTGAGAGAAAAGTTGGACTGTCTCCTCCAGATCAGACTGAGAGCTTTTCCCTCACATTGATCTCTGATACCAACGGGGTGTTTAAGGATTCAGCTCAGTTCTGACCCCGACTACCTGGAGTTAACCCAGACCCCACAAGTTAAGGGCTCAACCCTAAAGGTAACCTCATTTCATATATATTTTAAGAATATATTTTTTTTCAGAGAGATATAGAAAGACAACATCCCCAATACAGCCTTGGCACCAGGCTCCATTCTCAGACTGCAGTCACCCCAGGTTATGGACAAGCATGTGCCTGGCTCTCAGGGAGGTCTCTGGCATGCACCTGGGACTCCGCCGTGGGGGATCACCTTGCAGAGAAGACAGCTGTTATTTCAGATGGCACCTCCAGGTTACCCACACTGTTGTCTCAACTGGGGACAAAATTTGGATGTAAGCTGGGGGTTCCCACAACCCCTCCTCGGGCTTCAAAGTTTTCTGTAATGGTTCTCAGAACTCGGGGAACACTGTGCTCACTGTAACCAGTTTATTATGAAAGATATCATTCAGGAACAGCCAAGTGGCAGAGACGCCGAGGACATGGCCTGAGGAAGGGTGCAGGGATGTCCCTCGCCCTCTCTGGTTGGGCTGCCCTCCTGGGACCTCCATGTGCTCACCAACCCGGAAGCGTCCCCAGCCTGTCATTTGGGTGTGTATGGGGGCACGATCAAATCACTGTCCTTTGGTGACTGAACCCAATTTCCAGCATCTGTCCGTTCCAGAGGACACAAGAACTCTGTGTTCGAAGGAGGACGTCAGTGCTGGTGAGTTCAAGTTTACGGGGCCCCGTACCTCACAGCTGCACGAAGTGAAGCTCTACAGCACAAACCCTCCTGAAATGACCGGTGACCTCTGGTGTGGGGCAGTGGCTCTGCATCAGGAGCCACCCCTCAGTGCCCCCTTTCAAATTCTTACCTCCCTTCTTGAACTGTAACTCAGAGTAAGAAATGCTGGCCTCCCCAGAAAGTCTATGTGGGGTTCATCCATCCTCTCACATACCCATCTGCCCAGTCCACCTACCCAGCCATCCTTCCGTCCACCCATATGCCCACCCACTCGTCCAGCCAGCTACCCATGCACCCATCCACTCGTCCTCCAAACGGCCGTTCTGGAGCGTTCCGTACTTGGTCCTAGGCAACACTTCTTCAGTTAAGTGGAGATTTCGAGTTTAGGGTCACTCAGCATTCTTCATATAGATGCAAAATCTCATGTTGAACAAAAGTGAATTACAAAAGTTGTTTAAAGGTGCTTCTCCCAAAAGTGACTGCAGGCTGAGAGGGTGGATCCAAGTGTGAGGAGAAGTAGGGATGAAGAGAATTAAATATTTGCGGGTCCCCTTTGAACAAATGAGAGGGCGTCTTTAACATGGCCATGCGTTTGCAGAATGTGTGAAGGACCCCTGAGGAGTGAGGGGCTTCTGTAATGTCAAAGACACTGGCCAGGACCAGCAGTTAGCGTAATGGCTATGTCGCTGGACTCCCATGTAGTCGACCGCGGTTCGCGTCCCGGACCCAGTGGCTTACAACTCCCGCCGGGCGCGTGTGCGTGCGTGCCCAAGATCCCGAGAGGAGAATGGAGGAGAAGGGATTGCGGCCTGGCCATCCCTCCTCGGGGGTGATTTCTCGCTTTCTATCTCTCTGTCTCTCTCTGTCTGTCTGGCGAGCACACGCGCCCTATAACAACAACAAAAAAAAACCTCTCCAAAAAAA
>NW_006204612.1:0-1442 GCF_000334495.1 Tupaia belangeri chinensis | reverse complement strand
AAAAAAAAAAAGAAAGAAAAAAGACACTGGCCAAGCAGGAAGTCCGAATAGTGTGGCGGCAGCATTTTAGGGAGCTAAGATCACTTCCCCAAAGTGAAATCGTGGTCTGGAAAGAGGAGCAGAAAGCAGGAGGCACTGGAGCCAAGTGCAGGCTGAGGAGGGAAGGCGTCAGAGCTGTGAGCAGGGCTGAAGATGCGGGGAGCGGACCAGGCGGGGAAGCTCCGGTAGGCGGTCGGCGCAGCACGCACAGCCCCACGTCCCCAGGTAACAGAAGCTGGTCAGTCCCACCAAGGGACCCACAGACTCAGAGGTCAGGGCTGGAGGACAGACTTGCAGGAGAGCTAAGCCCAGGGAGGGCGGTCCCTGGAAGAAGGTGGCCACACGGATGCCATGGAGAGGGGCGTGTGTCTGCTGTGGTGGTGACACCGGATGTTGTCTGGGGTAGGAAAGGGGGGCAGCAGTTGCCTGAGAGGTTTCGGTGCCTGCTTGCTGTGTGCGGGACAGTCAGGCTGAGAGGGCTCCCCCTGCGCCCACAGGCCCAGGGAGCTCACCGAGGGTGTAGGGAGGAACTTCACCGGGAAGCTTTGCCCTCGTCTCTGGCTGCTGCAGCATCACAGCCCAGAAGGCTGCCAAGCCTTTATGACGTGTCCACCCCTGACAGTAGCCCGACAGCCAGTGCCGGCTCCTCTTGGCACTTCCCCTTGGTGGCGGCCGCCCTATACTGGGGTGTGGGATAAAGGCTCAACCTGGTTTTTGTATGGAGGGGCCTTGAGAAGGTTCTTGGAAAGTGTATGTTATGTAAGATGGGGCACGGATTTCAAAAAAGTCTGCACCAAAATAAACATGTACTATAATTCCATTTTCATGAACTTTCTGAGCTCCTGCATGTGTGCACATGTGTGTGTAATTGTATATATAAAATATGAGGGATTTTGAAAAGTTCATTGAATTAAGGTTAATAAAATTAAAGTATGAATTTATTCTGGTGCAAAAAATTTGAGACCCATGCAGTCTTTTTAACAATTTATATTTTATGAACTTTTTAAGACTCTTGTATATAATATATACATAAGTGTATAATATTATAAATGTACCCCATGTATATAATATCGTGTTGTTGGAAAAGTCACGATGTGTTTTTTCTCTTTTTCTACAAATGTATGTATATATTATATACAAATATATGTATGCTATATTATAAATATATTTTAAAACACATTTACAACTCACTATATTTATTTATATTTTGTAAAACAATGTATAATATGTATTTGGTGTGTGTTGCTTGAAAAGGACTTGGGATAAAATTTATGAGCTCAGACTTCTGTAAGTCATCCATCACTTGGACTGCTTTGTCTAAATCTTCACAAATTTACATAAGTAAATTCTGATCTCCTGGGTAATTTTATTTAATTTTTAAAGAATTATTTTATTTTATTTAT
>NW_006204611.1:433-1738 GCF_000334495.1 Tupaia belangeri chinensis | reverse complement strand
CTACACGCCTAAGACATGGGGCGCATGCCCGGTCGACGGGAGCAAAGAAACTAAGGTTGTAGCCACCTTCCTGCGTAGCGGAATGTCCTCGACTCTCGGTTCAACTCGCGGTTCAGGTGTCAGCACCCTGTATTGCGGGACGTCAGGCTATGGCTTGAACCACCTCTATGCGAGGCATCACGACCAAGACTGGCAGAATAAGAGCTTTGAGGGTGGGAATCCCGGCAACTGGCGTTATCTTGCTGATTATGCAATTGCCGCTGTACTTGCATATCCGCAAGGTGCGGTTTATCAGCCAGGAAACAATACATGGATGTACTATCGTCAAGTCGATCTCATCACGGCTGATGGAAAAGTGATTCCTGGTCACTCCTTTTGGGCTCGCGTAGTGGTCTCGAATTCGGATGGAAAGATAATCACCGCCTTCCCGTCGAGCTCGCCCCCAATCAAGTAATGGTGCGTTGCAATGAATACTGAAGATAGAAATGCGATCGTAGAACTGGCCGAGCTGGTCGCTGAAGGAACAGAATGCACATTGGAGGAGGTGTCTACGGGCCATTGGATCGTGCGAATCGTGCGATTTAGCGGTAGCGAACGGACGCTGGATTTTATTGTGGATCCTCCGGGGGCAAAGCTGATAATTGAGCATCATGGACGAACCGTTAAGCGCGTGTGGCCAGACGATGATAGTTTCCATGCTGGGCTGAAGATCCTCGCTGTTCATATCGACGAATTAATTGCCACAATGAATAGTGATAGGAATCGCATGGTCCTTGCGCGGGAAGGGGTGTATCTGGAATGAATCGAAACCCACTCAGAACACTAATCATCATCTCGCTCGCGATATCGGCCTTCGGCGCTTGTAGCAGACAGGGGCACGTTACATCAAATCAGGAGTCAGCGACAGCCGACCAGCGATGCACTGCAATCTCTGAAAAGCTCGGGAGCAGAATCGAATTCCTCAGGCAAGCGCAACACATCGTTCTTCCTTCTGATAACAATGATATGAGGCTCGGATGCGGTTGGCATAGGCCCAGTGACGAAATGGCGTTATCGGTCTACATCACACGACCGGGAAATGTGCATGATGATATTGCGGAGACTCGCAAGGAGTACTCGGGCCAGAATGAGCCCATAGTTGAAAGCCCCGTATCGGGTGCGACAGTGATGCGCGTACCAGGGATTCCTCGGACGATCGCGTTCACCGAGGCTTGCAGAATCGACGTACTTACGCCTGCTGACTTACGCGATCTAGACCTTTCTCACGTCGTGGTTGAAGCAGTGCAGACCGTGGGCTGACACCGG
>NW_006204611.1:0-335 GCF_000334495.1 Tupaia belangeri chinensis | reverse complement strand
CGGCGTGGGGTCCTGTGCGACGCTGAAAGGCCGACTGGTCGATGCGACGTTGGTCACCGTGGACTGCGGATCGCGTGAAGCCGTCTACAGAGTCATCCAAAGGGTGAATGTCCCAGGAGAATGCGTCCAAGATGCAGACCGCAAGTTTTACCGCAATACCAAGTCTGGTGGGCAGTGGACTGCCTGTTTGGATTTGAAATGGGACGAAGCGCTCTGCGTAAACATTGGTGATTCCGAGGTCTCAAAAGTCGAGTGTGGCGACCCGAATAGTTCGAGCAAGTTCAAGCCGACGAAGGTAATTTTGAACACTACAAATATTCACGACTGTCCAGACG
>NW_006204610.1:393393-398535 GCF_000334495.1 Tupaia belangeri chinensis | reverse complement strand
CTGGAGGTCGCAGCAGTGCTTCCTCGATCTTAGAGCAGGTTCTCACCAGCCGGCACCTCCTCCCCAACCACAGCCACATCTCAGCTGCCCCTTCTTTGGCTTTGAGGAGCCTACGTTCTCAGCCTGCGTCTCCGCTCTGCTTGCTTTTGGCCTGCAGTCGGCGGTGGACAGCGCCTTCTCTGTCCCCACTCGCGTCCCCCTCGAGCCTTCGCCTGTCTCACCCACTAGGCCACTTCCGCCCCCGCTAGCCCACTTCCGCCGCTTTGTGAGCTCGGTTGCATACATGTTAAAAAAAAGTCACTTTAAAATTTTGAAAGTGAGTAGAATTTGAGGCTGACTTTGTTTTTTTTCCCCCCATGACACCTCAGTTCATTATAGTTGTCTGAATGCAAAATTAATCTGATTAAATGGGTGCACCTTCCCCACATCCATGGCATTTTGCTAAGACATTCAGATCTTTAGGCAACTGATACTCCTGTTAAACATACTTGGCGTCATCCTTCTGAAATACAAACGTTCATCTCTTTTTTCTTTGAGAAAGATTTTTGCTATTGGGCACATGTGCTCGACAGAGAGGCAGAGACAGAAAGTGAGAAAATCACCTCCCAGGGACCATGGCCACACCACAATCCCATCTCCTCCATTCTCCTCTCGGGATTCTGGGCATGCATATGCATGCGTCCAGCGTTAAATTTCAAGCCTCTGAGTCCAGGACTCAAACTGTGGTCTCCTATGTGGGTGTCTACCACGTTAATCACTATGCCACTTGCTGGCCCCCATATGTTCATTTCTTTTAGATCTGAAAAGCATCATATTCCTAAATTCATAGCTTAGGCTTTACTCAGTGAGCATGTGATGTGATTTGTGTGTGGTATGATTATTAGCCCTTTAATGTTATTGACACCCCAGCCCCATTAAGTGGTCAGTGATGTGAATGCGTATCGCAGTTTTGACTGTCAGTTTGCTTATGTTCAAGGTACTGTGCTGTTTTAGATGACTGTCATATCTTCAGCAAAGAAATAGTAACTATAAACCCGTGTTTTGTTATACTGTGTTGCTATTTTGGAGATACTTAGTTATATTGAAATTTTTATGGAATCTTTTCTAGAACTAAATTCATATGTCTTGGGAACTAGAAGAGACATTCTCCCTTAGGGTATGCCGGAAGAGGAGCGGGTTGTTTTGATAATGAAGTGAGACCTTACAGAAATATTTCTGGAGTAGCTATAATAGTTCAGAAGACCAGAAAGGAGAATTGTTTTTCTTTCAATTTCAGCGTTTTGGGCAGCAGACACCTGGGAGACCTTTTACATTGCCTGTTTATTTCTGCGCGTGACCTAGACCTGTTTTTATGTCTTGTAACTAAAGTAACGGAAATGCTTTTCATTTTCTCGGCAGGAGGTGGAATAAACTGAGACTGCGGGACAAAGAGAAGTGCCTGAAGCCTGACGAGTCTGAGGAAAGCGATGCTGAGTTTGACGAAGGTTTTAGAGTGCCGGGTTTTCTCTTCAAAAAGCTCTTTAAGTATGTGCCCTGTGTTCTGCCGTTGCTGTTTGTCCCCAGGCCACTGTGTCCAGTTCCTGCTTTAGGAATTACGCGGTAGTCCCCTGGGGGCCTGTAAGGACTTGCAGCAGTGCAGTGCATATACAGACCCTGTCAAATGCGAGTCTGGCCACGCGCTGTCCATTAGAGACATGGCAAGCTGACCGGGCGCTGGGCGCTTGTGAGCTGACGGGCCTGTGCGGAGCTGTCGCGGCAGCCCGAAAGCCACGCAGTTAAAACCATCTACATTCAACTGTTTTCTGGTTCTTAGTTGTTTTAAGGGAGCAAACTTCTATCAGATTATTAAGAGTTGTGTATTAAAATGAGTATTGGGGAGTTTTTATAATTACCACATAGAAATACAAAATGTCAAGATTATTTTCTGTGTTTCATATTATACCTAAGGGCGTAATACTTTTGAGCTGACCAAATGTGCACTTAAATATTTCATGTAAATGTCGTTCTAATGTTGAAAGAGAAGCTGGAGGCGACACCTTGAGGACCGACTTGCTCTTTGTAGCTGCCTAGGTTTCTGTGTGAAGGGCCTGGGGGTAGGGAGGAGCGGAGGCTGCCTGGAGGAGGATGCTCACGGTCTGTGTGGGCCCGCGAGCTTCCCTGAGAATGCAACACTGAGGAACCTTTGCTCGTCCCTCCTGGGGTGCACTTAGCGTGGTGCTTTAGGAAGGCTTCCTACACGCCCAGAAGAAGCTAAACCACTGGATAGCTTCTTTCTGTCTGCTTTGGATGAGCAATTTATAGTTGAAACAGGATGTAAAATTTCTTTGAGATGATTAAGTTTTTTCTCTATAGATTTAGCCTTTGGCCATGCCCTAAACTTGTGGAAGATGCCTACTTAAAAATAGAATGCCCTTTACATTTTTCTCTCAAAAAGCTTATATTGTAGTTTTAGTTTTTCTCTCTATGGGTGGGGCAAAGGGGTGGAGAATAGCTATTTTGTCCTAGTTTGTGTAGGAAAGCTGAATTCTAAAGATGCAAAGTGACTGGACTGGTTGAATAAAACTGGGCAGTGGGAGAACCATGGAGAAGTTACAATCTGACTGGCTCTGGGAATTTTTCAGATAAATCATTTTACAGCCCAGGGAGATGGCTACTTTGTTCATTATTTCTCCCAAGTGCTGACTGTAGAAAGATACATAAAGACAACACTGATTGGCAGTTCTTTTCATTTTCTCTAAAGTGATGGTTTATTAAAGAACAAATCAAACAGTATCAGTGTTATACTAGCAAAAGGAATACCCAGATTTTAGATTAAATTGAACAGTGGGTAACGGGCTGCTCAAGAGAAGCCAGATCCCATGTGGCACCCCTGGTTCGCGTCCCTGACCTGGGCAGGCTGAAACAAACCCAGCACATGTGGGTGCCCCAGATCCGAGAGCTGGAGGCCTAGAGGGCGGGCATCAGCTCTGGCCTGTTCAGACCCTGTGGAGGCCCCCCCTTTCTCTCTCACGTTTGTGCACACGTACTGTGTCATGAATAGTGTTTAAAGGTTGTTATTGACAGCACAGAGGATACTTGTACAGCAATAGTAAGTGATGTGGCAAATACCGCCAGGAGTCAAGTTGAATATGCATTTTTGTATAAATGTCAGGTTTTCTAGCAAAGAAATTTCAGTTAATGGAACCAAAGTTTGCTAAGCCTGCACAGGATTCACTGTATTGATTATCGACCCTCTGGTAATTAGTTAGCATAAGCACGTTGGTTTTTAAAATTAGTCTTAATCGCATACTCCTAGAAAGCATTTTGTTGTTTTCATCTCTACAGAAGCAGAATTTTAAATATTTTATAAATATCTTAAAACTTTTGTGTTTTTTTTCTGCTGTTTGAAAAAAGTAGTAAGATTGATAGTCTCCTCTTTTCTCTTATGATTCAGTTTTAGTCAGGCCAATTTAATTTTAAACTGTAGATATGTTTTTACTGTATTTACTGCACTCTGTGGAATTGAATTAACAGGGTATATAGCTGTGCACGGGGGAGTTAGAATGTACAATTATCCGTTTAAGTGCTATTTTCTGCAAGGTAACGGTTAACTTTTAAATTTCTGTTTTGAAAGTTTGCCCGGCAAATGCATTTGCCTATGTAATTTAGCCATCGGTTGACAAACTTCAGTCCTTTGACCTTCCTTTCAGCCATGCTCGTAAGTGCACTCTTAGATCGGTGTGGCAATGCCAAGGCAGACCAATTATCTGCCGTTATTTCGTGATGCTCAGTCTTATGGGGATAGGAGAGTACAGTAATTTCCTAACTATTGCAGTTTATAAAAATCATTCATTTTTCCTAAAGAGGTTTTTTTTTCTTTTCTTTCTTTTTTTTTTTTTTTATTGCCAGAGGGTGCACGTGCAGAGACAGAGAGAAAGCACCCCTCAGTGGGGCATGGCCATACTGCGATCCTTTGCCTCCCATTTCTCCATCCTGTTGGGATTTGAGGCATGCCCCTACGTGTGCCAGCATGTTTAAGCCACTGGGGCCAGGACTTGAACCGCAGTGCCATGTGGGATCCCATTCAGCTCCCGTCACTACTAGGTCATCGGGCAGGCCAGGCAAAAGAGTACCTTGTAAGTGCTGTTCACAGGTTTCGAAAACCAAGTTCTGTGACCTGTTTTCATGTAATTCTGTAACCTGTTTCCAACATAAGTGCTTTACGGTGTTTATTATTAGAAAAGTAAAGCTGTAGAACCAGAGTCACCCAGTGGCACTGCCAGAACCAGGGTCCACGTGTGCTGCCAGGCCCCTCCTTCCTCACCTGGCAGTGTGCGCCTGCTGACCAGTGTAGCTGGCCCTTCCGGAGGTGCGCCTGGGCTTCTTCAGCTGTGCTCCGAGGGCCTCGTGTGTGGGTGGCAAGGAGCTAGGCTGCTGTCTTTGTACCAAGTCCCAGTTGGGATTTCTGTGTAGAGGTGTGACTTCCAGGGCTGCCTGTGTGATATTTCTCGTAGTCGTTTCTTCAGCGCTATCGTCTTCCTGTCTGGAAGCCCTTTGCGGTTGTACTTGTAGACGAGGAGACACCAAGCACACTGTTCTGCCTCTCCAGGGCCCACCCAACCCAGCTGTCCTGACCCTTCCGGCTCCTCCTGGGATACCACACTGGCCCCACCACTTTTCGGAGTTTCTTGATTGCCCCTCCCCAGATTCTTACCACTTTAATGAAGCTCATGGTCCCACACAAAGAGAGGTGTTGGGCCCCTGCTACCTGGAGGCGGCGTCCTCGTGGTAATGCCCGTTTGGTCACGTGAGAGTTTGGTCCCAGAGTTGTTTTGTGCCTCAGTAAAAGGAAGTCAGTTGACTAGAATCCAGTGATTCTGGAAGCTTGTTGGCACATTAGTTTTTTGTTGTTGTTTTTTGATTTTGGAGTACCTCTTTTTCCAAAGCTGAGCTCATTCCAGTGTAGCCTGCCTATGAAACTGGCCTTTGTCCTAGGTCGGGGGTTCTCGACCTTGGCACAGTCAGCATTTCAGGCTGGATGTGGCGTTGCCGTGGGGCTGTCCTGTACGTGGTGGGGCAGCGTCTGTGGCTGGATGTGGCCTTGCCGTGGGGCTGTCCTGTACGTGGTGGGGCAGCGTCTGGGGCCGGGCGGGGCGCTACCTT